>NW_027468564.1:0-370000 GCF_046254945.1 Alosa pseudoharengus | reverse complement strand
CCTTGAAGCTCAGGTGCTCTCTGTGGACAACTGGTTAGACGGCTTCAGTCCCAGACATTAAATCCATATTCAGAGAACCAAGAAAACCAGCTGATCTTGTTCTGTAGATGAACTAATGTGTGATTAACCCTTTAGCTTCCTTACAATGGTGCATGACAGACACACACACACACACACACACACACACACACACACACACACACACACACACACACTATAGCTGCCAACATTTAGCTTTTAAAAAACGGGAGATGTTTTTTTCTTTGGTGGTGTCAGAATCACTGTTTGCATATTTAACATGTTTCATACAGAGATACGCATAACATTTCTTCTCTAACAGTTTGACAAACTATTCAACTTTCTTGCGAGACGCGAGTGGCTGCGCAGTGTGCACCCGCTTGTTGCTGCGACAGTAGTTTTTATCACTTTTTTTATTTCCGGGTTGAGGACATTGTGTTATGCTCAGTGTTTTTCAGAATGGAACCAATCGAGGTCGAAGTACAGAGTGTGCTCATGGAAGAAGAAGGGCAGGACACAGAAGCAGAAGATGCTCTTCAAAGCTTCTCAATTCATGCACAGTGGGTACTAGTTAAAAATGGACACTTCATTCACGGAAAACGTGATTCACGCAGCTGTGTGAAATGTAAGTGCAACTGTAGCCACTTGGGGGCAGCATAAGTCCGCTGTGGCGTTCCACGGTCGAACCGGACGGAGTGTTTGACAGCAAGGGCTGTGATAAGACAAACGAAAACGAATTTGGTCACTCAAGGCTGTGCCACAGCAACCAGTGTACAGTCCTACCCAATAGGCCTACTCGAAGAAGCTAGTGTTGTCTTACGGTCGAGTGGGTTAATGCACGTATTTCCAGAAACAGGTCGGCAACTTTCAGGCAGTCCTGAGTTCGAATCCAGGCAGGAATAATGATGCAACATTTTTCTTTAGAAATATTTTTATTGAATCGAAGTTGTAGCCTACTGCAGACAGTCGATTAGGTGTTCTGAAGTAGCCTAGGCTTTAGGCTGGGTGTAGGCTTTGAAACTTCTGCGGGGTAACGGGTAGAGGTCTGCACTCCCGCGGGTCCCGACGCAAAAGAGTGCGGCGCGGGACAACTTTTGAAAGCTCTCTGCGGGAGTGGGCGGGATGAGAGAGGTGCGTTCGCGGTTGCGGGACAAACCGATGATTCACTGCACTCCCGCAAATTAAATATGTGCGTAAAATGAAATATGGAAATGATTAAAGTAGTGTTCATAACTATAGTTCAGCTGGATGTTCTGTTAGGCAGCATAAAAAACGGGGTTTAAGCATAACTGACGGATAGCAGACCTATATTGTCGTTTACGTGGGTTCAATTTGTTCCTGCTGCTCATTGTCAAAACTCGAAATCGAAAGCATGACAGAGGAAGAGGGCACCAGACTAGGCCTACTTCAGTTGTTAGCCTACATTCAGAACAAAGAAACTGACATCTGGAGTCTTTCTCAGGTGTGTGTGCTCCTTTCGAGAGACAGAAAGAAAAACTGAATAGGCTATCCCTCCTGCATGCGGGCGGGAGCGGGACATCATGTTACAGATGCGGGCGGAAGCGGGACTAAAAATGACACATTAATGCGGGAGCGGGACAGAATATTGCGGGAGCGGGCGGGCGCGGGACTGAAAAATCAGTCCCGCGCAGACCTCTAGTAACGGGAGCATTTGTTTTTAAAACATAACTTGCATCTTTCCATTCCAACCATTATTAGGCCTAGGCCTATTTTTGTCATGTTTTTTTTAAGAGAAACTCCTAAGAATAATGGGCGTCATGGGCTTCGCTGCGCGGCGGTCATAATAATAGTAGCCTATAGAGTTTTGTGCACAACCTCGTCTTTGCTGGTTTGGAGGTGGTCACTCTAGTGTGTGTGTGTGTGTGTGTGTGTGTGTTTTAATAGCCTTTGTTTTCAAATAATGCTATGAGTAGACTCGGTGTCCAACTTACAGTGTTATTTTAGCTTGCCATAAAGTTATAGTTTTCAGGTGTTACAGCTTAGTTATTATTATCATGTAATATAAGTGAAACATTGCTTTCCCGAAATGGATGATAAATGTGCGCATATATCATCTGGTATGTCGTGTGCCTCAGCATATCGTATAAATAATCATGGTGGGCCGCCATGGCCAAAAATGCCCGGGCCATTTTTTAGTCCCAGCCCAGCCCTGGCTGTGGCCGCACATCAACAAATAATAGGCTAATGTAGGGTGACCAGACGTCCTCTTTTGCCCGGACATGTCCTCTTTTTGAAACCTAAAAATGTGTCCGGGCGGAATTTCAAAGTCGTCCGGGATTTTGTTATTCTAGCCTCAAACATGTTTACAGCGAATTTGCATTGCGCTTTCTTTCATTCATGGATATATCTATGTCTTTCGTTCACATACTAGTCACGGCCTCGCCCTACAGTTCGCTTTGCATTGAGTGGAAAGTGTAGGGTGTAGAGCTTGACTCTGGTCCCCCTGGGGTCCCTCGACGGCACGTGTGCCGTTTTCTTCTTTTAAAAATGTTTTAAAAAGTTTTAAACACATCAAACCTGCCAAACACATATGAGCTGCACTTAGATTGATGCCCACTTGTCAGATTTTTTGATTTTTTCCATTTTCAGAAAACAAAACTACAATTTTCCAAAAATCTTCCCCAGTCCCCCATGTGCTCCCTGCGAGGCCGGGGAACAAAACCTTCAAAACCTGTTAGACATGTTAAAACACATTAAAATACATTAAAACACATTTCTGACACAAAGTTGAACCTCCTGGCAATGCATCAAGTGTGTTTCCCCATACTTTGGGACTCTTTTGTGACCTTTTAGGGTATCAGACACATGGTCAGTACTCTCATTCAATGGATTTGAATGGAGTCATTTAATTTCCTCTGCAGTACCTGCTCTGGCCACAAGATGGACACGTGAGCTGTGCTGGCAGCCTGTTTTCAGAAAATCTTCCCCACTCTCCCATGTGCTCCCTGCGAGGCCGGGGAACAAAATTTTCCTCCCTTCAAACCCTGTTAGACATGTTAAAACACATTAAAATACATTAAAATACAATTCTGACACAAAGTTGAACCTCCAGGCAATGCATCCAGTATTTTTTCCCCATACTTTGAGGACTCTTTTGTGACCTTTTAGAGTATCAGACACATTGGTCAGTACTCTCATTCAATCTCTTTTTTAAATTTCCTCTACAGTACCTGCTCTGGTCACAAGATGGACACGTGAGCTGTGCTGGCAGCCTGTTTTTCAAAAAGTCCAGAACAAAGGAGAGTAAAGTGCTGGTCTGTGGGGGATGGGTTGCAGGTTGTGGAAGTCCAGGGGCCTGTGAGTCAGTCTTTCTACCCAGGGTAGAGAGGGTGATTCCTGGGTAGGCGGTGTGAGGCTGTGACCCTACTCTGGATGTCCAGAGGTTTATTTGTTTATTAAATATAGGGGGGGCAGAGAAACTAGTCTAGTTTAATCTAGTGGGTCTAGTGCTGAGCCAGCGGACTGAGCCAGTTGAGTACCCGACCACAGTGCATTGAGCTGGGGCACATGTGTGGGTGAATGGGGTCTCATGGAGGTCAAAAACCAAAATTTCAGAGAATGTTCCCTGGGACTTTCTGTCACTTCCTATGTGTCTGGCTGACCTCCACACCCCCCGGAAAGGCCCGAACGCTTACCCAGGCAGAGGTGCACTGTGCTGGGACACGTGTGTGAGTGAATGGGGCCTTATGGAGGTATCCAAGCGAAATTTCAGAGAATGTTCCCTGGGACTTTCTGTCACTTCCTACGGCTCTGGCTGACCTCCACACCCCCTGGAAGGGCCGAACGCTCACCCAGGCAGAGGTGCACTGTGCTGGGGCACGTTAAAGGGGGCGTGGGGGTGCCCTGGAGGTCCGAAACCAAAATTTCACAGAATGTTCCCAGGGACTCTCTGACACCTCCTGGAGGTCTGCCTTATTTGATTTATTCCTACATATTTGTCTGTCAGGGAACTCACCATTCTGGGGAACATCAGCACATAGGTGTTTGCTTCCCCAGAATGGACTCACCATTCTGGGGAACATCAGCACATAGGTTGTTGCTTCCCCAGAATGGACTCACCATTCTGGGGAACATCAGCACATAGGCCTTTTGGAGTATCAGACACATGGTCAGAGAGCATGGAAGTTCCCAGACATCCAGGCTACCCCGGACTGAGCCAGTTGAGTACCCGACCACAGTGCATGGAGCTGGGCCACATGTGTGGGTGAATGGGGTCTCATGGAGGTCAAAAACCAAAATTTCAGAGAATGTTCCCTGGGACTTTCTGTCACTTCCCACGTGTCTGGCTGACCTCCACACCCCCCAGAAAGGGCCGAACGCTTACCCAGGCAGAGGTGCACTGTGCTGGGGCACATGTGTGAGTCAATGGGGTCTTATGGAGGTATCCAAGCGAAATTTCAGAGAATGTTCCCTGGGACTTTCTGTCACTTCCCACGTGTCTGGCTGACCTCCACACCCCCAGAAAGGGCCGAACGCTTACCCAGGCAGAGGTGCACTGTGCTGGGGCACATGTGTGAGTCAATGGGGTCTTATGGAGGTATCCAAGCGAAATTTCAGAGAATGTTCCCTGGGACTTTCTCTCACTTCCCACGTGTCTGGCTGACCTCCACACCCCCCAGAAAGGGCCGAACGCTTACCCAGGCAGAGGTGCACTGTGCTGGGGCACATGTGTGAGTCAATGGGGTCTTATGGAGGTATCCAAGCGAAATTTCAGAGAATGTTCCCTGGGACTTTCTCTCACTTCCCACGTGTCTGGCTGACCTCCACACCCCCCAGAAAGGGCCGAACGCTTACCCAGGCAGAGGTGCACTGTGCTGGGGCACGTTAAAGGGGGCATGGGGGTGCCCTGGAGGTCCGAAACCAAAATTTCAGAGAATGTTCCCAGGGACTTATTTGATTTATTCCTACATATTTGTCTGTCAGGGAACTCACAATTATGGGGAACATCAGCACATAGGTGTTTGCTTCCCCAGAATGGACTCACCATTCTGGGGAACATCAGCACATAGGTGGTTGCTTCCCCAAAATGGACTCACCATTCTGGGGAACATCAGCACATAGGTGTTTGCTTCCCCAGAATGGACAAAGAGGCTCAGCCAGCAGACCTGGCCCTGTGTGAGATGAGAACAAAAGGCTGGCCTGTGACCCTTGTTTATTTATTCATTTCCTATATATGTATTCCTACATATTTCCTGGAGTCAGTGTGAGAGTTGGGGGGGACAGATAATCAGTGGGTCTAGTGCTCAGCTGAACTATTGACTATCAATGAACTCACCATTTTGGGGAACAAGGGTCGCTTCCCCAGAATGGACAGAGGCTCAGCCAGCAGGACAGAAGCTCTCTGTGGAGGCAGACCTGGCCCTTTGTGAGAACAAATGGCTGGCCTGTAGGGGGTGGGCTGCTTTAGACAGTCCTTCAGGCAGATGCCACCAAACAGGCAACACTATAGGCAGCCTGGTTGAGCATAGATAAAAAGGAGAAAAATAGCTCCAGTAATTAAGTCCTGGTTTATTTATTCATTTCCTATATATGTATTCCTACATATTTCCTGGAGTCAGTGTGAGAGTTGGGGGGGACAGATAATCAGTGGGTCTAGTGCTCAGCTGAACTATTGACTATCAATGAACTCACCATTTTGGGGAACAAGGGTCGCTTCCCCAGAATGGACAGAGGCTCAGCCAGCAGGACAGAAGCTCTCTGTGGAGGCAGACCTGGCCCTTTGTGAGAACAAAAGGCTGGCCTGTGGGGGGAGGGCTGCTTTAGACAGTCCTTCAGGAGATACCACCAAACAGGCAACACTATAGGCAGCCTGGTTGAGCATAGATAAAAAGGAGAAAAATAGCTCCAGTAATTAAGTCCTGGTTTATTTATTCATTTCCTATATATGTATTCCTACATATTTCCTGGAGTCAGTGGGAGAGTTGGGGGGGACAGATAATCAGTGGGTCTAGTGCTCAGCTGAACTATTGACTATCAATGAACTCACCATTTTGGGGAACAAGGGTCGCTTCCCCAGAATGGACAGAGGCTCAGCCAGCAGGACAGAAGCTCTCTGTGGAGGCAGACCTGGCCCTTTGTGAGAACAAAAGGCTGGCCTGTGGGGGGAGGGCTGCTTTAGACAGTCCTTCAGGAGATACCACCAAACAGGCAACACTATAGGCAGCCTGGTTGAGCATAGATAAAAAAGAGAAAAATAGCTCCAGTAATTAAGTCCTGGTTTATTTATTCATTTCCTATATATGTATTCCTACATATTTCCTGGAGTCAGTGGGAGAGTTGGGGGGGACAGATAATCAGTGGGCCTTTCTCAATACAAAGTACGTTAAAGAACGGTCTCCCGTTCTTGAAAGTTCGAACTTGAAAAGTTAAGATCGTGAGTCCAGACTCTGGAGAACGCGAGGACACAGTACACTCAATTTGCAGTTTGAGACAGCAGCGTTCTTGCCAACGTCAGCCATTCTCTCGGAACAGCTCGAGAGTCTAGTCATTTACCTTTATTTATTGGTCTACCCAGTATTTCTGACATTTACAATAAAATATATAATTCACCAGCTTGTTTGTTTGTTGTTTGTTTTTCATTTCGAACATTTTTATTAAATATTAATAAGAATATATTCACGTGCCGATGGCGGGAACGTTTCAAGTTCGCAGTTTAAGTGACGGTTATGATTAACGTTAGTCGTGAAGCCTGTTTATAACCTAAACATGGATCGGATTGTAGCAGCAATTATGATAGGTATTATGTATCAATGTGCCGAAGAAGAGGCAACAAGGTTGAGAAGGAGGATCCAGGCAAGACAAGCCAGGATGGTCAGGAGAAGAAATGAGAGAAGGCGTGCCCTCGCTGGCCTGGTAGGCGTTTCTAATTTCATTGATCTGTTCAATATACAACGGGGAGATGGGAGTTGTTTGCAAATCTAGGCTACTGAATATGTTTAGCCATTTATTAAGTCTGATCAGTAGAAATGAACACTTACCAGTATGTAACACGCTAGAGGTAACATTAGGCCAACTGTTTACAGTCCCTGATCCTTTTGGGGTGCAAATTAGACTAGAAAGAAGTGGTAGAGTGATAATGTAATGGAGAACACTAAAGACTATTTTGTAGCCTTTAATAAATGTCCAGACTTTGTTACATTATATACTTTAATTATAAATTAATAAATAAACACAGATAGAAAACACATAGCCTACAGGAGCATTTCATACAATAAATAAGCAATTCAAAACATAAAAGTTGATATTAATATATATATATAATTGTTAATAATATCCCTCCCCCACCTTTAAAAAAAAACAGGAGCAGTGTCCAGCAAAAATATATGCACAACTGAATGTTCATGTGCCCATCCTGGCCAAGTTTTTTGATGGTGGTGACATGAAGCCAGCCTTCCGGCTCTCCAGACGTAGCTTTGAGCTGCTGCTGGAGAGGCTGCCCCGCAAGAAGCAGCAAGGTTGGAGCCATGAGATGGAGGTGTTGGTCACCATCTATTGGTTGGCATGCGGAGCCTCATACAGGGTAACAGCAGACGTCATAGCCATGCCAATACCGACCATTTGCAGAGTTGTGCACGACGTGGTGGAAGAGATGATGACCATTCTTCACGATGTCATCCATTTCCCCCGAGCAGACCAGCTGGTCGAAGTTGGAGATGGCTTTGCTCTCCGAGCTCGTAGTGAGGTATTCAAGTCAGCGGTCGGCGCCATAGATGGGTGCCATGTGAGGGTCCGTCCTCCGCGGGAACCTCAAAAAAAAGGATATATTAACAGGAAATTGTTCCCATCAATTATTCTTCAAGGCATCTGTGATGCAAATTCTGCATTCATGGACATTTTTGTTGGAAACTGTGGATCAGTCCATGATGCCATGGTGCTGAGGAGGTCACCCATCTATAAGCAGGCCCTCTATCCACCGGCAGGGTACTATTTATTGGGTGATGGGGGTTATCCATGCCTTCAGCGGCCAATCTCCATTATGACACCCTACCGGCGGCCTCTTGCAAGTAAGTGAAACCATTATTCCCTTGTTAAAACAGTTTTCTGAAAAATGTATGATTCTTTAACATTTTAAGTACTGATTTGATAATTCGTCTGTGTGAGATCACACTACACTACTGAAAACATAACCACAAAATGAACGTACTGAAAAAAAAGGACAGTAATACATTACTTGTATGTGCAGGCAGAGTGGAGGAAGACTTCAACAGGCATCATGCCAAGGCCAGGAATGTCATTGAACGCACTTTTGGCATCCTGAAGACACGTTGGAGGTCCATCTTCCTGCGAGCCCTAGAGATCCACCCTCTGTTTGCACCGAAAGTGGTTGCTGCCTGCTGCCTCCTCCACAACATCTGTGTGACCGCAAACGATGTAGAGTTAGAAGAGGACGAGGAGGAGGAAGAACCTATAGAGGAGTGTCAGGTTGACGAAAATGTAGCTGCAGATGTGCGAGAGCGTGAGCTCTCTGGCAACCAAGTCCGAGCCCGCCTTGCTGCCCAACTTGCTGAAGAGCTGGCTGTTCATGACGACGTCTAGTCCAGTCTCTGTAAATAAAACCATTATGAAACAAAATTCAAATGATTGAGTGACTTTTAATCGATTAACATACAAGTTCTGATGCACCTACATTACAATCAAGAGCAAAACACACAAAGTTTCATTCAATTAAAATGTATTCACAAGTCTCTCAAAGAGACACAAGTAGCGGTCTGCCCTGTCTGTGGCTGCCCTCTCCCTCTCCTCCTCTCTGGCCACTGCCTCTCTCTCCCTCTCTTCCTCTCTCTCTGCTTGCTCCTGCAGAAAATCAAGCAGGCTGCCCCTGGACCTCTTCCTCTGCTGGGTGGCATTGGCGGTAGTAGGAGGAGGGGGAGAGACTGGTGTCATGACCACACCGCCTGTAGTGGGGGTCAGGTTTGCCGCCACTACCAGGGGTGGACTGATGGCATGCTGCCCCTGGAGTGCGGCATCCATCTGGGTGTACCACTGCCAGTTGGCAGCGGTCACCCCCCCAGCCTCTACCCCTTTCCCTGTTGGTGGATCCCTTAGCTCCTGAAAATGTATTGTATCCAATTTAATTTAGTATTTTTGTGTCCACCACATACACATTGTTGTCTCTTAGTTTCACATTCAAGCTAAAGCTAAAGAGTGTCATTAGAAGAAATGGGTTTATGGGTTTCTACAAATCAGACACATAGAAGGATTACCTTGTATTTCTCCTTCAAATTGTTCCACTTCTTTCTGGCCTGTTTGGTGGTAATTTTGAGGCCAGAAGTGGACACAAAAACTCTGGGGAGAATAACAGTAGGCCATACCTAACCAGCAATAACTGACTAATATGTAGTATTTGTAGACCTATTGTAGTGTTGCGACTTAAGATCCCTGTGAATGTTAATATTGAATGATAATCCTCAGTAAACCACTTTGGAATTAAAGTGTGTGCAAAACGATAAATATGTATGCCTAGAACTACTTACTCCCACCCATTTTTGGAGGAGTTCCTCCGGCCGGTAAACAGCTTCTCATTAGCCGCCCTCCACTCAATCAGGGCCCTGGTTTCTTCATTGGTCCCTGAGTAAAAATATACAAGTAGGCTGTAGATTAATCACGTAATTACATACATGTGAAACTAATGTAAACCTTAACGTTAATGGTGTTTTTTCGGATAAGAGGAACGTTTCGACACCGCACGCTGACGTTAACGTTAAGTTAGGCTATGTTACTCATGACATACCGTAGTGTTAAAGACCACACATTAACGACGTTAAAGAAAATGTATTCTTCCAAATAACAGTGTAGGTTACATTATTACATTACTATTACAACGTTTGATCACAAAACAATAACACAAATTAACTTACAGTTGTGCGGTTGCTCTTCAGGTGACCCTCCTGCTGTCGCTGCGGCTGCCATTTCTTTTCTGTGAGCTGACGTAATGCATTATGGAATGTTCAATCCACCAAGTCACCACCCGATGCATCCTTGATAAAGCCAACGATTCGAGAACACTTCCGGGAATATTATGCGTTCTTGAATAAATGCGAACTTGTGAATTGGAACAGTACTTCGGCCGTGATTGATGACGTTTCAGAACGATTTTCAAGTTCATGAGAACACAAGTATAGAAAAGAACGCATATTGAGAAAGGCCCAGTGGGTCTAGTGCTCAGCTGAACTATTGACTATCAATGAACTCACCATTTTGGGGAACAAGGGTCGCTTCCCCAGAATGGACAGAGGCTCAGCCAGCAGGACAGAAGCTCTCTGTGGAGGCAGACCTGGCCCTTTGTGAGAACAAATGGCTGGCCTGTAGGGGGTGGGCTGCTTTAGACAGTCCTTCAGGCAGATGCCACCAAACAGGCAACACTATAGGCAGCCTGGTTGAGCATAGATAAAAAGGAGAAAAATAGCTCCAGTAATTAAGTCCTGGTTTATTTATTCATTTCCTATATATGTATTCCTACATATTTCCTGGAGTCAGTGTGAGAGTTGGGGGGGACAGATAATCAGTGGGTCTAGTGCTCAGCTGAACTATTGACTATCAATGAACTCACCATTTTGGGGAACAAGGGTCGCTTCCCCAGAATGGACAGAGGCTCAGCCAGCAGGACAGAAGCTCTCTGTGGAGGCAGACCTGGCCCTTTGTGAGAACAAAAGGCTGGCCTGTGGGGGGAGGGCTGCTTTAGACAGTCCTTCAGAAGATACCACCAAACAGGCAACACTATAGGCAGCCTGGTTGAGCATAGATAAAAAGGAGAAAAATAGCTCCAGTAATTAAGTCCTGGTTTATTTATTCATTTCCTATATATGTATTCCTACATATTTCCTGGAGTCAGTGGGAGAGTTGGGGGGGACAGATAATCAGTGGGTCTAGTGCTCAGCTGAACTATTGACTATCAATGAACTCACCATTTTGGGGAACAAGGGTCGCTTCCCCAGAATGGACAGAGGCTCAGCCAGCAGGACAGAAGCTCTCTGTGGAGGCAGACCTGGCCCTTTGTGAGAACAAAAGGCTGGCCTGTGGGGGGAGGGCTGCTTTAGACAGTCCTTCAGGAGATACCACCAAACAGGCAACACTATAGGCAGCCTGGTTGAGCATAGATAAAAAGGAGAAAAATAGCTCCAGTAATTAAGTCCTGGTTTATTTATTCATTTCCTATATATGTATTCCTACATATTTCCTGGAGTCAGTGGGAGAGTTGGGGGGGACAGATAATCAGTGGGTCTAGTGCTCAGCTGAACTATTGACTATCAATGAACTCACCATTTTGGGGAACAAGGGTCGCTTCCCCAGAATGGACAGAGGCTCAGCCAGCAGGACAGAAGCTCTCTGTGGAGGCAGACCTGGCCCTTTGTGAGAACAAAAGGCTGGCCTGTGGGGGGAGGGCTGCTTTAGACAGTCCTTCAGGAGATACCACCAAACAGGCAACACTATAGGCAGCCTGGTTGAGCATAGATAAAAAGGAGAAAAATAGCTCCAGTAATTAAGTCCTGGTTTATTTATTCATTTCCTACATATGTATTCCTACATATTTCCTGGAGTCAGTGGGAGAGTTGGGGGGGACAGATAATCAGTGGGTCTAGTGCTCAGCTGAACTATTGACTATCAATGAACTCATCATTTTGGGGAACAAGGGTCGCTTCCCCAGAATGGACAGAGGCTCAGCCAGCAGGACAGAAGCTCTCTGTGGAGGCAGACCTGGCCCTTTGTGAGAACAAATGGCTGGCCTGTAGGGGGTGGGCTGCTTTAGACAGTCCTTCAGGCAGATGCCACCAAACAGGCAACACTATAGGCAGCCTGGTTGAGCATAGATAAAAAGGAGAAAAATAGCTCCAGTAATTAAGTCCTGGTTTATTTATTCATTTCCTACATATGTATTCCTACATATTTCCTGGAGTCAGTGTGAGAGTTGGGGGGGACAGATAATCAGTGGGTCTAGTGCTCTCATTCAATCTCTTTTTTTAATTTCCTCTGCAGTACCTGCTCTGGTCATAAGATGGACACGTGAGCTGTGCTGGCAGCCTGTTTTTCAAAAAGTCCAGAACAAAGGAGAGTAAAGTGCTGGTCTGTGGGGGATGGGTTGCAGGTTGTGGAAGTCCAGGGGCCTGTGAGTCAGTCTTTCTACCCAGGGTAGAGAGGGTGATTCCTGGGTAGGCGGTGTGAGGCTGTGACCCTACTCTGGATGTCCAGAGGTTTATTTGTTTATTAAATATAGGGGGGGCAGAGAAACTAGTCTAGTTTAATCTAGTGGGTCTAGTGCTGAGCCAGCGGACTGAGCCAGTTGAGTACCCGACCACAGTGCATTGAGCTGGGGCACATGTGTGGGTGAATGGGGTCTCATGGAGGTCAAAAACCAAAATTTCAGAGAATGTTCCCTGGGACTTTCTGTCACTTCCTATGTGTCTGGCTGACCTCCACACCCCCCGGAAAGGCCCGAACGCTTACCCAGGCAGAGGTGCACTGTGCTGGGACACGTGTGTGAGTGAATGGGGCCTTATGGAGGTATCCAAGCGAAATTTCAGAGAATGTTCCCTGGGACTTTCTGTCACTTCCTACGGCTCTGGCTGACCTCCACACCCCCTGGAAGGGCCGAACGCTCACCCAGGCAGAGGTGCACTGTGCTGGGGCACGTTAAAGGGGGCGTGGGGGTGCCCTGGAGGTCCGAAACCAAAATTTCACAGAATGTTCCCAGGGACTCTCTGACACCTCCTGGAGGTCTGCCTTATTTGATTTATTCCTACATATTTGTCTGTCAGGGAACTCACCATTCTGGGGAACATCAGCACATAGGTGTTTGCTTCCCCAGAATGGACTCACCATTCTGGGGAACATCAGCACATAGGTTGTTGCTTCCCCAGAATGGACTCACCATTCTGGGGAACATCAGCACATAGGCCTTTTGGAGTATCAGACACATGGTCAGAGAGCATGGAAGTTCCCAGACATCCAGGCTACCCCGGACTGAGCCAGTTGAGTACCTGACCACAGTGCATGGAGCTGGGCCACATGTGTGGGTGAATGGGGTCTCATGGAGGTCAAAAACCAAAATTTCAGAGAATGTTCCCTGGGACTTTCTGTCACTTCCCACGTGTCTGGCTGACCTCCACACCCCCAGAAAGGGCCGAACGCTTACCCAGGCAGAGGTGCACTGTGCTGGGGCACATGTGTGAGTCAATGGGGTCTTATGGAGGTATCCAAGCGAAATTTCAGAGAATGTTCCCTGGGACTTTCTCTCACTTCCCACGTGTCTGGCTGACCTCCACACCCCCCAGAAAGGGCCGAACGCTTACCCAGGCAGAGGTGCACTGTGCTGGGGCACATGTGTGAGTCAATGGGGTCTTATGGAGGTATCCAAGCGAAATTTCAGAGAATGTTCCCTGGGACTTTCTCTCACTTCCCACGTGTCTGGCTGACCTCCACACCCCCCAGAAAGGGCCGAACGCTTACCCAGGCAGAGGTGCACTGTGCTGGGGCACGTTAAAGGGGGCATGGGGGTGCCCTGGAGGTCCGAAACCAAAATTTCACAGAATGTTCCCAGGGACTTATTTGATTTATTCCTACATATTTGTCTGTCAGGGAACTCACAATTATGGGGAACATCAGCACATAGGTGTTTGCTTCCCCAGAATGGACTCACCATTCTGGGGAACATCAGCACATAGGTGGTTGCTTCCCCAAAATGGACTCACCATTCTGGGGAACATCAGCACATAGGTGTTTGCTTCCCCAGAATGGAAAAAGAGGCTCAGCCAGCAGACCTGGCCCTGTGTGAGATGAGAACAAAAGGCTGGCCTGTGACCCTTGTTTATTTATTCATTTCCTATATATGTATTCCTACATATTTCCTGGAGTCAGTGTGAGAGTTGGGGGGGACAGATAATCACTGGGTCTAGTGCTCAGCTGAACTATTGACTATCAATGAACTCACCATTTTGGGGAACAAGGGTCGCTTCCCCAGAATGGACAGAGGCTCAGCCAGCAGGACAGAAGCTCTCTGTGGAGGCAGACCTGGCCCTTTGTGAGAACAAATGGCTGGCCTGTAGGGGGTGGGCTGCTTTAGACAGTCCTTCAGGCAGATGCCACCAAACAGGCAACACTATAGGCAGCCTGGTTGAGCATAGATAAAAAGGAGAAAAATAGCTCCAGTAATTAAGTCCTGGTTTATTTATTCATTTCCTACATATGTATTCCTACATATTTCCTGGAGTCAGTGGGAGAGTTGGGGGGGACAGATAATCAGTGGGTCTAGTGCTCAGCTGAACTATTGACTATCAATGAACTCACCATTTTGGGGAACAAGGGTCGCTTCCCCAGAATGGACAGAGGCTCAGCCAGCAGGACAGAAGCTCTCTGTGGAGGCAGACCTGGCCCTTTGTGAGAACAAAAGGCTGGCCTGTGGGGGGAGGGCTGCTTTAGACAGTCCTTCAGGAGATACCACCAAACAGGCAACACTATAGGCAGCCTGGTTGAGCATAGATAAAAAGGAGAAAAATAG
This sequence comes from Alosa pseudoharengus, assembly GCF_046254945.1. Taxonomy (NCBI): domain Eukaryota; kingdom Metazoa; phylum Chordata; class Actinopteri; order Clupeiformes; family Clupeidae; genus Alosa; species Alosa pseudoharengus. The sequence continues at coordinate 355,470 of NW_027468564.1, read as the reverse complement.
CTCCAGTAATTAAGTCCTGGTTTATTTATTCATTTCCTACATATGTATTCCTACATATTTCCTGGAGTCAGTGGGAGAGTTGGGGGGGACAGATAATCAGTGGGTCTAGTGCTCAGCTGAACTATTGACTATCAATGAACTCATCATTTTGGGGAACAAGGGTCGCTTCCCCAGAATGGACAGAGGCTCAGCCAGCAGGACAGAAGCTCTCTGTGGAGGCAGACCTGGCCCTTTGTGAGAACAAATGGCTGGCCTGTAGGGGGTGGGCTGCTTTAGACAGTCCTTCAGGCAGATGCCACCAAACAGGCAACACTATAGGCAGCCTGGTTGAGCATAGATAAAAAGGAGAAAAATAGCTCCAGTAATTAAGTCCTGGTTTATTTATTCATTTCCTATATATGTATTCCTACATATTTCCTGGAGTCAGTGTGAGAGTTGGGGGGGACAGATAATCAGTGGGTCTAGTGCTCTCATTCAATCTCTTTTTTTAATTTCCTCTGCAGTACCTGCTCTGGTCATAAGATGGACACGTGAGCTGTGCTGGCAGCCTGTTTTTCAAAAAGTCCAGAACAAAGGAGAGTAAAGTGCTGGTCTGTGGGGGATGGGTTACAGGTTGTGGAAGTCCAGGGGCCTGTGAGTCAGTCTTTCTACCCAGGGTAGAGAGGGTGATTCCTGGGTAGGCAGTGTGAGGCTGTGACCCTACTCTGGAAGTCTCTGGAGGTTTATTTGTTTATTAAATATAGGGGGGGCAGAGAATCTAGTCTAGTCTAATCTAGTGGGTCTAGTGCTGAGCCAGCGGACTGAGCCAGTTGAGTACCCGACCACAGTGCATTGAGCTGGGGCACATGTGTGGGTGAATGGGGTCTCATGGAGGTCAAAAACCAAAATTTCAGAGAATGTTCCCTGGGACTTTCTGTCACTTCCTATGTGTCTGGCTGACCTCCACACCCCCTGGAAAGGCCCGAACGCTTACCCAGGCAGAGGTGCACTGTGCTGGGACACGTGTGTGAGTGAATGGGGCCTTATGGAGGTATCCAAGCGAAATTTCAGAGAATGTTCCCTGGGACTTTCTGTCACTTCCTACGGCTCTGGCTGACCTCCACACCCCCTGGAAGGGCCGAACGCTTACCCAGGCAGAGGTGCACTGTGCTGGGGCACGTTAAAGGGGGCATGGGGGTGCCCTGGAGGTCCGAAACCAAAATTTCACAGAATGTTCCCAGGGACTCTCTGACACCTCCTGGAGGTCTGCCTTATTTGATTTATTCCTACATATTTGTCTGTCAGGGAACTCACCATTCTGGGGAACATCAGCACATAGGTGTTTGCTTCCCCAGAATGGACTCACCATTCTGGGGAACATCAGCACATAGGTTGTTGCTTCCCCAGAATGGACTCACCATTCTGGGGAACATCAGCACATAGGCCTTTTGGAGTATCAGACACATGGTCAGAGAGCATGGAAGTTCCCAGACATCCAGGCTACCCCGGACTGAGCCAGTTGAGTACCCGACCACAGTGCATGGAGCTGGGCCACATGTGTGGGTGAATGGGGTCTCATGGAGGTCAAAAACCAAAATTTCAGAGAATGTTCCCTGGGACTTTCTGTCACTTCCCACGTGTCTGGCTGACCTCCACACCCCCCAGAAAGGGCCGAACGCTTACCCAGGCAGAGGTGCACTGTGCTGGGGCACATGTGTGAGTCAATGGGGTCTTATGGAGGTATCCAAGCGAAATTTCAGAGAATGTTCCCTGGGACTTTCTCTCACTTCCCACGTGTCTGGCTGACCTCCACACCCCCCAGAAAGGGCCGAACGCTTACCCAGGCAGAGGTGCACTGTGCTGGGACACGTGTGTGAGTGAATGGAGTGTTATGGAGGTATCCAAGCGAAATTTCAGAGAATGTTCCCTGGGACTTTCTGTCACTTCCTAAGGCTCTGGCTGACCTCCACACCCCCCGGAAAGGGCCGAACGCTTACCCAGGCAGAGGTGCACTGTGCTGGGGCACGTTAAAGGGGGCATGGGGTTGCCCTGGAGGTCCGAAACCAAAATTTCACAGAATGTTCCCAGGGACTTATTTGATTTATTCCTACATATTTGTCTGTCAGGGAACTCACAATTATGGGGAACATCAGCACATAGGTGTTTGCTTCCCCAGAATGGACTCACCATTCTGGGGAACATCAGCACATAGGTGGTTGCTTCCCCAGAATGGACTCACCATTCTGGGGAACATCAGCACATAGGTGTTTGCTTCCCCAGAATGGACAAAGAGGCTCAGCCAGCAGACCTGGCCCTGTGTGAGAACAAAAGCTGGCCTCTGGGGGGTGGGCTGCTACAGACAGTCCTTCAGGCAGATACCACCAAACAGGCAACCTCAACAGGCAACAAAATAGGCAGCCTGGTTGAGCATAGATAAAAAGGAGAAAAATAGCTCCAGTAATTAAGTCCTGGTTTATTTATTCATTTCCTATATATGTATTCCTACATATTTCCTGGAGTCAGTTTGAGAGTTGGGGGGACAGATAATCAGTGGGTCTAGTGCTCAGCTGAACTATTGACTATCAATGAACTCTCCATTCATGGGAACAAGAGTCACTTCCCCAGAATGGACAGAGAGGCTCAGCCAGCAGGACAGAAGCTCTCTTTGGCAGCAGACCTGGCCCTGTGTGAGAACAAAAGGCTGGCCTGTGGGGGGTTATTAAATATAGGGGGGGCAGAGAATCTAGTCTAGTCTAATCTAGTGGGTCTAGTGCTGAGCTTAATTCTTCCAGTATATTTTCCCCGAACTTTGGCACTGTTTTTGGGCCTATTGGAGTATCAGACACATGGTCAGAGTGCATGGAAGTTCCCAGACATCCAGGCTACCCCGGACTGAGCCAATTGAGTACCCGACCACAGTGCATTGAGCTGGGGCACATGTGTGGGTGAATGGGGTCTCATGGAGGTCAAAAACCAAAATTTCAGAGAATGTTCCCTGGGACTTTCTGTCACTTCCTATGTGTCTGGCTGACCTCCACACCCCCTGGAAAGGCCCGAACGCTTACCCAGGCAGAGGTGCACTGTGCTGGGACACGTGTGTGAGTGAATGGGGTCTTATGGAGGTATCCAAGCGAAATTTCAGAGAATGTTCCCTGGGACTTTATGTCACTTCCTAAGGCTCTGGCTGACCTCCACACCCCCCGGAAAGGGCCGAACGCTTACCCAGGCAGAGGTGCACTGTGCTGGGGCACGTTAAAGGGGGCATGGGGGTGCCCTGGAGGTCCGAAACCAAAATTTCACAGAATGTTCCCAGGGACTTATTTGATTTATTCCTACATATTTGTCTGTCAGGGAACTCACAATTATGGGGAACATCAGCACATAGGTGTTTGCTTCCCCAGAATGGACTCACCATTCTGGGGAACATCAGCACATAGGTGGTTGCTTCCCCAGAATGGACTCACCATTCTGGGGAACATCAGCACATAGGTGTTTGCTTCCCCAGAATGGACAAAGAGGCTCAGCCAGCAGACCTGGCCCTGTGTGAGATGAGAACAAAAGGCTGGCCTGTGACCCTTGTTTATTTATTCATTTCCTACATATGTATTCCTACATATTTCCTGGAGTCAGAGTGAGAGTTGGGGGGGACAGATAATCAGTGGGTCTAGTGCTCAGCTGAACTATTGACTATCAATTAACTCACCATTCATAGGAACAAGGGTCACTTCCCCAGAATGGACAGAGAGGCTCAGCCAGCAGGACAGAAGCTCTCTGTGGAGGCAGACCTGGCCCTTTGTGAGAACAAAAGGCTGGCCTGTGGGGGGTGGGCTGCTTTAGACAGTCCTTCAGGAGATACCACCAAACAGGCAACCTCAACAGGCAACAACATAGGCAGCCTGGTTGAGCATAGATAAAAAGGAGAAAAATAGCTCCAGTAATTAAGTCCTGGTTTATTTATTCATTTCCTATATATGTATTCCTACATATTTCCTGGAGTCAGTGGGAGAGTTGTGGGGGACAGATAATCAGTGGGTCTAGTGCTCAGCTGAACTATTGAGATCCGGCGGCGTTATTCCCATGACCCGCCGGGCAGCGTTCGGGAAACCACGAGTCTTTGGGTTCCGGGGGGAGTATGGTTGCAAAGCTGAAACTTAAAGGAATTGACGGAAGGGCACCACCAGGAGTGGAGCCTGCGGCTTAATTTGACTCAACACGGGAAACCTCACCCGGCCCGGACACGGAAAGGATTGACAGATTGATAGCTCTTTCTCGATTCTGTGGGTGGTGGTGCATGGCCGTTCTTAGTTGGTGGAGCGATTTGTCTGGTTAATTCCGATAACGAACGAGACTCCTCCATGCTAAATAGTTACGCGGCCCCTGGCGGTCGGCGTTTCAACTTCTTAGAGGGACAAGTGGCGTTTAGCCACGCGAGATGGAGCAATAACAGGTCTGTGATGCCCTTAGATGTCCGGGGCTGCACGCGCGCCACAATGGGTGGATCAGCGTGTGTCTACTCTGCGCCGACAGGCGCGGGTAACCCGCTGAACCCCACTCGTGATTCAGATCAGAGGTAGAATAGTGGGGGTTAAAATAGAGCTAGGAGGCCAAAACTTGGGCCAGTCCTTCAGCACATGACCCACATGGAGCGTGCAAAGTTTCGTCTCTCTAGTTGCAGCGTAAGGCCTTGTGCCTACATAAGGTAGGCACCTTGTAAACCATATGTGTGGATTTTTTTTTTTCTGAAAATGGATAAAAATATGTTTTTCTGTACAAGAACACTGCAGAGGACCAAGCATGATGATATCTGACAGATGTTATGGTGTTTTAACAGGTTTTGAACTATTTCTGAAGGAAGAACACAAGCTTTACATCAATTCAGGAATCAACCTCTTTGTCGATTCTGGGGAAGAGGCACCCTCTGTGCTGAAGTTCCCCAATATAGTGAGTTTATTGAAACATTCTGCATCGAACATATTTTTGGCCAAAATACACAGTTGTTTTGGTCCAATCAATATGAGATCACCATATGTTATACAATAGGATGGTACAAACAAGCTGTACTCAGTTTATAGTTGGTGGGTTATTCCTGGAAGGAGATACATGGTCCAAATCGTACAAGGTTTCCTTCTTCCTGAGCGGTAACGCTAGGTGCTAGAGGTTTTAGACCAAGATGCCTGGCATTGCCTTGAGGCCTTTAACAAATGGTCCAAAGCTGGGGTCTCTGAGACAGCCAGGAGAAAAAACACAAGGGAAAAACATACAAAAAGTTGAGTACTCACATTTCAGAGGTAGAATAGTGGGGGTTAAAATAGAGCTAGGAGGCCAAAACTTGTGCCAGTCCTTCAGCACATGACCCACATGGAGCGTGCAAAGTTTCGTCTCTCTAGTTGCAGCGTAAGGCCTTGTGCCTACATAATGTAGGCACCTTGTAAACCATATGTGTGGATTTTTTTTTTTTCTGAAAATGGATAAAAATATGTTTTTCTGTACAAGAACACTGCAGAGGACCAAGCATGATGATATCTGACAGATGTTTTGGTGTTTTAACAGGTTTTGAACTATTTCTGAAGGAAGAACACAAGCTTTACATCAATTCAGGAATCAACCTCTTTGTCGATTCTGGGGAAGAGGCACCCTCTGTGCTGAAGTTCCCCAATATAGTGAGTTTATTGAAACATTCTGCATCGAACATATTTTTGGCCAAAATACACAGTTGTTTTGGTCCAATCAATATGAGATCACCATATGTTATACAATAGGATGGTACAAACAAGCTGTACTCAGTTTATAGTTGGTGGGTTATTCCTGGAAGGAGATACATGGTCCAAATCGTACAAGGTTTCCTTCTTCCTGAGCGGTAACGCTAGGTGCTAGAGGTTTTAGACCAAGATGCCTGACATTGCCTTGAGGCCTTTAAAAAATGGTCCAAAGCTGGGGTCTCTGAGACAGCCAGGAGAAAAAACACAACGGAAAAATATACAAAAAGTTGAGTACTCACATTTCAGAGGTAGAATAGTGGGGGTTAAAATAGAGCTAGGAGGCCAACATTTGGGTCAGTAATTCAGCACATGACCCACATGGAGCGTGCAAAGTTTCGTCTCTCTAGTTGCAGCGCAAGGCCTTGTGCCTACATAAGGTAGGCACCTTGTAAACCATATTTGTGGATTTTTTTTTTTTTCTGAAAATGGATAAAAATATGTTTTTCTGTACAAGAACACTGCAGAGGACCAAGCATGATGATATCTGACAGATGTTATGGTGTTTTAACAGGTTTTGAACTATTTCTGAAGGAAGAACACAAACTTTACATCAATTCAGGAATCAACCTCTTTGTCGATTCTGGGGAAGAGGCACCCTCTGTGCTGAAGTTCCCCAATATAGTGAGTTTATTGAAACATTCTGCATCGAACATATTTTTGGCCAAAATACACAGTTGTTTTGGTCCAATCAATATGAGATCACCATATGTTATACAATAGGATGGTACAAACAAGCTGTACTCAGTTTATAGTTGGTGGGTTATTCCTGGAAGGAGATACATGGTCCAAATCGTACAAGGTTTCCTTCTTCCTGAGCGGTAACGCTAGGGGCTAGAGGTTTTAGACCAAGATGCCTGGCATTGCCTTGAGGCCTTTAACAAATGGTCCAAAGCTGGGGTCTCTGAGACAGCCAGGAGAAAAAACACAAGGGAAAAACATACAAAAAGTTGAGTACTCACATTTCAGAGGTAGAATAGTGGGGGTTAAAATAGAGCTAGGAGGCCAAAACTTGTGCCAGTCCTTCAGCACATGACCCACATGGAGCGTGCAAAGTTTCGTCTCTCTAGTTGCAGCGCAAGGCCTTGTGCCTACATAAGGTAGGCACCTTGTAAACCATATGTGTGGATTTTTTTTTTTTTCTGTAAATGGATAAAAATATGTTTTTCTGTACAAGAACACTGCAGAGGACCAAGCATGATGATATCTGACAGATGTTATGGTGTTTTAACAGGTTTTGAACTATTTCTGAAGGAAGAACACAAGCTTTACATCAATTCAGGAATCAACCTCTTTGTCGATTCTGGGGAAGAGGCACCCTCTGTGCTGAAGTTCCCCAATATAGTGAGTTTATTGAAACATTCTGCATCGAAAATATTTTTGGCCAAAATACACAGTTGTTTTGGTCCAATCAATATGAGATCACCATATGTTATACAATAGGATGGTACAAACAAGCTGTACTCAGTTTATAGTTGGTGGGTTATTCCTGGAAGGAGATACATGGTCCAAATCGTACAAGGTTTCCTTCTTCCTGAGCGGTAACGCTAGGTGCTAGAGGTTTTAGACCAAGATGCCTGACATTGCCTTGAGGCCTTTAAAAAATGGTCCAAAGCTGGGGTCTCTGAGACAGCCAGGAGAAAAAACACAAGGGAAAAATATACAAAAAGTTGAGTACTCACATTTCAGAGGTAGAATAGTGGGGGTTAAAATAGAGCTAGGAGGCCAACATTTGGGTCAGTAATTCAGCACATGACCCACATGGAGCGTGCAAAGTTTCGTCTCTCTAGTTGCAGCGCAAGGACTTGTGCCTACATAAGGTAGGCACCTTGTAAACCATATGTGTGGATTTTTTTTTTTTTCTGAAAATGGATAAAAATATGTTTTTCTGTACAAGAACACTGCAGAGGACCAAGCATGATGATATCTGACAGATGTTATGGTGTTTTAACAGGTTTTGAACTATTTCTGAAGGAAGAACACAAGCTTTACATCAATTCAGGAATCAACCTCTTTGTCGATTCTGGGGAAGAGGCACCCTCTGTGCTGAAGTTCCCCAATATAGTGAGTTTATTGAAACATTCTGCATCGAACATATTTTTGGCCAAAATACACAGTTGTTTTGGTCCAATCAATATGAGATCACCATATGTTATACAATAGGATGGTACAAACAAGCTGTACTCAGTTTATAGTTGGTGGGTTATTCCTGGAAGGAGATACATGGTCCAAATCGTACAAGGTTTCCTTCTTCCTGAGCGGTAACGCTAGGGGCTAGAGGTTTTAGACCAAGATGCCTGGCATTGCCTTGAGGCCTTTAACAAATGGTCCAAAGCTGGGGTCTCTGAGACAGCCAGGAGAAAAAACACAAGGGAAAAACATACAAAAAGTTGAGTACTCACATTTCAGAGGTAGAATAGTGGGGGTTAAAATAGAGCTAGGAGGCCAAAACGTGTGCCAGTCCTTCAGCACATGACCCACATGGAGCGTGCAAAGTTTCGTCTCTCTAGTTGCAGCGCAAGGCCTTGTGCCTACATAAGGTAGGCACCTTGTAAACCATATGTGTGGATTTTTTTTTTTTTCTGAAAATTGATAAAAATATGTTTTTCTGTACAAGAACACTGCAGAGGACCAAGCATGATGATATCTGACAGATGTTATGGTGTTTTAACAGCCTGACCTTAGCTACCGTCATTGGTCGATAGTAATCTCAAACATTTAATTGGTCGGTCAGTCACCTCAATAGCGCAAACTTCCTTGTTTAGTGTAAGTTCACGGACGAATTAAAACGTAAATTTCCATGTTTTTGTCCCATATCAACTTTTGACATTAACATAATTGATTGGACCGCCATTTTGGATTTCATCAAAAACACTTAAAAGTTTTCACAGGTCACAAACTTCATCCAATTTTCACGAAACTTGACACAGATGATCTTCAGACCATGTCTCATAATTGCATTGCATTTCACACCCATACTCACAAATGGTCGCCAGTCACGACCAATCAAAATTGGTGGCGAAGCCGCCAAAGAGGAAGTGAACTCAGATTTCGGCAAGGCTTTCACATATCAAAACCAAACTCGGTACATGGGCTCAGGACCCAATTAGGAGAAGGCTCAATAAATTTGATGACTTTTGACCTACAGGTGGCGCTATAATTAACAAAAGTACGTTTTGGCCTCTATGGGGTGATGTGTTTGAAATTAAAACATATTAGTTATCTCTGTTAATACTTTGGGAGGGCCTTAGGCTGACACATATCAACTTTTGACATTAACATAATTGATTGGACCGCCATATTGGATTAAATCAAAAACCTTTAAAAGTTTTCACAGGTCACAAATTTCATCCATTTTTCACGAAACTTGGCACAGATGATCTTCAGACCATGTCTCACAAACGCATTGCTTTTTTGACCTTTATTCAAAACAGGTCGGCCGTGACGACCAATCAAAATTGAAAAGCCACCAATCAGGAAGTGAACTGTTATCTCAGCCAAGATTTCATGTATCAAAACCAAACTCGGTACATGGGCTCAGGACCCAATTAGGAGAAGGCTCAATAAATTTGGCGACTTTTGACCACTATGGGGGCGCTATAATCACAGGAAGTAGGCTCATATCTCAGCAACACTTTCACATATCAAAACCAAACTTGGTATATGGACTTGGAACTCCTCCCTGAGGACACACAATCAATTTGGTGACCTTCGACCACTAGGGGGGCGCTAGAGTTACAGGAAGTTAGCTCCTATCTCAGCAACGCTTTCACATATCAAAACCAAACTTGGTTCATAGACTTGGGACCCCATCCTGAGGACACACAAAACATTTGGTGTACTTTGACCACTAGAGGCGCTATAATTAGCAATACTTTCTCGTATCAACCTCAAACTTGGTACGTGGACTCGTGGTCACAACCTGAGGACGCACAATACATTTGGTGACTTTTGACCACTAGGGGTGCTATAATTAGCAAGACTTTCTCGTATCAACACCAAACTTGGTACGTGGACTCATGAACACATCATGAATAGCTACAATACATTTGGTGTCTTTTGACCACTAGGGAAAACTATGACATGAATTAGGCTCATATCTTACTAACGCTTTCATGGATTGAAACCAAACTTTGTACATGGACTCAAGACCCAATCCCAATCCAATCCAGTCCAATTCAATCCAATCCAATCCAATCAACAATCACATGAAGTAGGCTCACATCTCAGCAATCCCAATCTAATCCAGTCCAATTCAATCCAATCCAATCAACAATCACTTGAAGTAGGCTCATACCTCAGCAATCCCAATCCAATCCAGTCCATTCCAATCCAATCCAGTCTTGTCCAATTCAGTCCAGTCCAATCCCAATCCAATCCAATCCAGTCCATCCCAATCCAATCCAATCCAGTCCAGTCCAATTCAATCCAATCCAATCCAATCAACAGTCACATGAAGTAAGATCATATCTCAGTAATCCCAATCCAGTCCAATCAAATCCAATCCATTCAAGTCCAATCCATTCCAATCCAGTCCAGTACAATCCAATCCAGTCCAATTCCATCCAATCCAATCAACGATCACATAAAGTAGTCTCATATCTCAGCAATCCCAATCCAGTCCAATCAAATCCAATCCAACCCAGTCCATTACAATCCAATCCAGTCTTGTCCAATTCAGTCCAGTCCAATCCCAATCCAATCCAATCCAGTCCAATTCAATCCAATCCAATCCAATCCAATCAACAATCACATGAAGTAAGATCATATCTCAGTAATCCCAATCCAGTCCAATCAAATCCAATCCATTCAAGTCCAATCCAGTCCAATCCATTCCAATCCAGTCCAGTACAATCCAATCCAATCCAGTCCAATTCCATCCAATCCAATCAACGATCACATGAAGTAGTCTCATATCTCAGCAATCCCAATCCAGTCCAATCAAATCCAATCCAATCCAGTCCAGTCCAGTCCAATCAAGTCCAGTCCAGTCCAGTCCAGTCCAGTCCATTCCATTCCAATCCAATCCTGTCCAATTCAGTCCAGTCCAATCCCAATCCATTTCAATCCAGTCCAATTCAATCCAATCCAATCAACAATCACTTGAAGTAGGCTCATATCTCAGCAATCCCAATCCAATCCAGTCCATTCCAATCCAATCCTGTCCAGTCCAGTCCAGTCCAGTCCAGTCCAGTCCAGTCCAATCCAATCCAATCCAATCTAATCCAGTCCAATTCAATCCAATGCAATGCAATTCAGTCCAGTCCAGTCTAGTCCAGTAAAGACCAGTCCAGTCCATTCCATTCCATTCCATTCCAATCCAATCCTGTCCAATTCAGTCCAGTCCAATCCCAACTTCTGCTTATTTGCTTGGCCCCCACATTGCTGCTTGCAGCTATATTTATTATTACACATCTTTCCGCTGCCATTGAAGTCTATGGCAGCCCATAGAACCGTACAGTAAAAAGTTGTGAAATTTGGCACATTCATTCCATACATTCCCATATTCCATTTCACAAATTTTCAAGTCTGAACCCCAAGCAGTCTAGCGCCACCAATGGGTCAAAGTTGGCGTTGCATCCATGCACTTAACTTTTGAACCGCATGTCCAATTTTGAACATCGATATACAGTTGGAACCCCTAGACGGACCTGAGTTCAATAACTCCTATTACGGTACTTTCCGCCATATTGGACCTCCGCCATATTGTATTTCATCAAAAACACTTAAAAGTTTTCACAGATCACAAATTTCATCCAATTTTCACGAAACTTGGCACAGATGATCTTCAGCCCATGTCTCATAATTGCCTTGCTTTTGACCCCCATATTCACAACTGGACACCAGTCACGACCAATCAAAATTGGCGGCGAAGCCGCCAAACAGGAAGTGAACTCAGATCTCAGCAAGGCTTTCATATATCAAAACCAAACTCACTACATGGGCTCAGGACCCAATTAGGAGGAGGCTCAATACATTTCATGACTATTGACCTACAGGTGGCGCTATAATTAACAAAATTACGTTTTGGCCTGTATGGGGTGATGTGTTTGAAATTAAAACATATTAGTTATCTCTATTCATACTTTGGGAGTTCCTTAGGCTGTCACATATCAACTTTGACATTAACATAATTGATTGGACCGCCATATTGGATTTTATCAAAAACACTTAAAAGTTTTCACAGGTCACAAACTTCATCCAATTTTCACGAAACTTCACACAGATGATCTTTAGACCATGTCTCATAATTGCATTGCCTTTGACACCCATGCTCAAAACTGGTCGCCAGTCACGACCAATCAAAATTGGCGGCGAAGCCGCCGAACAGGAAGTGAACTCAGATCTCGGCAAGGCTTTCACATATCAAAACCAAACTCAGTACATGGGCTCATGACCCAATTAGGAGGAGGCTCAATAAATTTGATGACTTTTGACCTACAGGTGGCGCTATAATTAACAAAAGTACGTTTTGGCCTCTATGGGGTGATGTGTTTGAAATTAAAACATATTAGTTATCTCTGTTAATACTTTGGGAGGGCCTTAGGCTGACACATATCAACTTTTGACATTAACATAATTGATTTGACTGCCATATTGGATTTCATCAAAAACCTTTAAAAGTTTTCACAGGTCACAAATTTCATCCATTTTTCACGAAACTTGGCACAGATGATCTTCAGACCAAGCCTCACAAACGCATTGCTTTTTGGACCTTTATTCAAAACAGGTCAGCCGTGACGACCAATCGAAATTGCCGGCAAGCCTCCAAACAGGAAGTGAAATGTTATCTCCGCCAAGCTTTCACGTATCAAAACCAAACTCGGTACATGGGCTCAGGACCCAATTAGGAGACGGCTCAATAAATTTGGCGACTTTTGACCACTATGGGGGCGCTATAATCACAGGAAGTAGGCTCATATCTCCGCAACACTTTCACATATCAAAACCAAACTTGGTACATGGACTTGGAACCCCTCCCTGAGGACACACAATCAATTTGGTGACCTTCGACCACTAGGGGGGCGCTAGAGTTACAGGAAGTGAGCTCCTATCTCAGCAACGCTTTCATGTACCAACACCAAACTTGGTACATGGACTTGGGACCCCATCCTGAGGACACACAATACATTTGGTGTACTTTGACCACTAGGGGCGCTATAATTAGCAATACTTTCTCATATCAACCTCAAACTTGGTATGTGGGCTCGTGGTCACAACCTGAGGACGCACAATAAATTTGGTGACTTTTGACCACTAGGGGTGCTATAATTATCAAGACTTTCTCGTATCAACACCAAACTTGGTACGTGGATTCATGAACACATCCTGAATAACTACAATACATTTGGTGTCTTTTGACCACTAGGGAAAACTATGACATGAATTAGGCTCATATCTTACTAACGCTTTCATGGATTGAAACCAGACTTTGTACATGGACTCAAGACCCAATCCCAATCCAATTCAATCCAATCCAATCAACAATCACATGAAGTAGACTCATATCTCAGCAATCCAAATCTAATCCAATCGAGTCCATTCCAATCCAATCCTGTCCAATTCAGTCCAGTCCAATCCCAATCCAATCCAATCCAGTCCAATTCAATCCATTCCAATCAACAATCACATGAAGTAGGCTCATATCTCAGCAATCCAAATCCAGTCCAGTCCATTCCAATCCAATCCAGTCCTGTCCAATTCAGTCCAGTCCAATCCCAATCCAATCCAGTCCAATTCAATCCAATCCAATCAATAATCACATAAAGTAGGCTCATATCTCATCAATCCCAATCCAGTCCAATCAAATCCAGTCCAGTCCAGTCCAATCCAATCCAATCCAGTCCAGTACAATCCAATCCAATCCAGTCCAGTCCAGTCCAGTCCAATTCAATCCAATCCAATCAAAAATCACATGAAGTAGTCTCATATCTCAGCAATCCCATTCCAGTCCAATCAAATCCAATCCAGTCCAATCCAATCCAGTCCAATTAAATCCAATCCAATCAACAATCACATGAAGTAGGCTCATATCTCTGCAATCCCAATCCCAATACAGTCCTGTCCAGTCCAGTCCAGTCCAATCCAATCCAATCCAATCCAATCCAGTCCTATCCAGTCCAGTCCAGTCCAGTCCAGTCCATCTTAGTCTAGTCCAGTCCAATCCCAACTTCTGCTTATTTGCTTGGCCCCCACATTGCTGCTTGCAGCTATATTTATTGGGGGCCAAGCAGCGAAGCTGCAGGGCAACCCTTAGTGATTCTATGTTTTCTTCCCTATTATTATTACGCTTCCGCCATTGAAGTCTATGGCAGCCTATAGAACCGACTGGTGAAAAGTTGTGAAATTTGGCACACTGATTGGGGACAGGCCAATAATTAATTGCACCAAGTTTCATGCCGGCACCTCCAGCGCTCTAGCGCCACCAACAGGCCAAATTTGGATGTGCGTTCACGCACGTAACTTTTGACCCGTTTGCCCGATTGTCAAAAATGTGGTATCGTTGGAATCCTTGGACCAAGCCGAGTTCAACGCACTCTATGACGTCAATTTCCGCCATGATGGATTTTCCGCCATTTTGGATTTTGTCAAAAACCTTTAAAAAGTTTCACGCCTCACATAGTTTGTCCGATTTTCACGAAACTTAGCACATAACATCTTCAGACCAAGCCGCACAAAAGTTATCGATTTTCATCTTCGGAACTAAAACCGTTTGCCCGTAACAGCCAAACGAAATATGCGGCGAAGCCGCCAAACAGGAAGTGAGCTCATATCTCAGCAACCCTTTCATCTGTCATAACCAAACTTAGTACATGGACTTATATCCCCATCTGTAGGGCACTCAAGAAATCTGGTGACCTTTGACCTCTAGGGGGCGCTGTAATTAGTGAAAATGCATTTTGGCCTGTAGCTGCTGTTGTGCTTAGAATTAAAACGCACTAGTGGTGTCTGGTAATACTGTTGGAAGTCCTTAGGCCGACCCAAGCCAACTTGTGATGTCATCGTAATTGATTCGGCCGCCATATTGGATTTAATCGAAAACATGAATAAATATTCGCATGTCACAAATTTCAGCTGATCCTCACCAAAATTGGCAGAGACCATCTTCAGACCATTCCTTATCAGTGTATTTTTTTCTGGAACAATTGACAGAAGCGTTCGCCTGTAACAGCCAATCGAAATTTGCGGCGAAGCCGCCAAACAGGAAGTGAGCTCATATCTCAGCAACCCATTCATCTATCATAACCAAACTTAGTCCATGGACTCAGGACCCAATGAGGGGGACGCTCAAGACATTTGGTGACCTTTGACCTCTAGGGGGCTCTGTAAATGGCAAAAATGTATTTTGGCCTGTAGTTGCTGCATTATTCTGCAATGGAGGTCAATGGCAGCCCATAGAACCGTCTGGTTCATCCTGATGATGCACAAATAATTTGGTGACCTTTGACCTCTATGGGGCATTGAAATCACAGCAAGCATGATCATATCTCAATCGATCGATCTTTTATTTTTGATGTGAAACTGATACAGCAAGTTCCATTCAATTAATTCTAATGATTGCGTGCATGGGTGGGGCAGGGTGGGACGGGCAGGCGCGATTGCAGCGGTGAGTTGGCTGGTTTAGGGGGCGGCGACACTCAGCCCTGGTTCAGCCACACAAAATCAGTTATGTTTTGATGTGAAACTTGACCTTGTAACTCAGCCAATCTTGGGTTGTTTTGAATGGAACTTGCTGTGACTGCTTAATTCTATATGCCTGATGCCACAGCATTGAGTTGCATAGCAAATCTGGCCTGCTGAACTGCCTGCTTGGCCCCCACATTGCTGCTTGCAGCTATATTTGGGGGCCAAGCAGCGAAGCTGCGAGGCAACCATTGTGTTTCTCTTTGTTGGGGGCCAAGCAGCGAAGCTGCGCGGCAACCCATAGTGATTCTACGTATTCTTATTGGGGGCCAAGCAGCGAAGCTGCGAGGCAACCCATAGTGATTCTACGTATTCTTATTGGGGGCCAAGCAGCGAAGCTGCGCGGCAACCCATAGTGATTCTACGTATTCTTATTATTGGGGGCCAAGCAGCGAAGCTGCGCGGCAACCCATAGTGATTCTACGTATTCTTATTGGGGGCCAAGCAGCGAAGCTGCGCGGCAACCCATAGTGATTCTACCTTTTCTTATTATTATTATTATTACACATCTTTCCGCTGCCATTGAAGTCTATGGCAGCCCATAGAACCGTACAGTAAAAAGTTGTGAAATTTGGCACATTGATTCGGGACAGTATAAAAATGAGTTTGAGCAAGTTTTATGCCTGAACCACAGACAGTTTAGCGCCACCAATGTGTCAAAGTTGACATTGCATCCATGCAATTAACTTTTGAACCGTATGCCCGATTTTGAATGTCGTAACATATTTGGAAGCCTTGGATGAGGCTGAACTCAACGCACCCAATGACGTCAATTTCCGCCATGTTGGATCTTCCGCCATATTGTATTTCATCAAAAACACTTAAAAGTCATGAAAGTTCGCAAAGTTTGTCCGATTTTCACGAAACTTGACGCAGATGATCTACAGACCATGACTCATAAATGCATTGCTTTTTGGAACAATATTCAAAACCCGTTGCCTGTGACGACCAATCAAGTTTGGCGGCGAAGCCGCCAAACAGGAAGTGAAGTAATATCTCAGCAATACTTTCACGTATCAAAATCAAACTCAGTATAGGGTATCAAGACCCAATTAGGAGGAGGCTCAATAAATTTGGTGACTTTTGACCTATAGGTGGCGCTATAATTACCAAAATTACGTTTTAGCCTGTAACAGGTCATGTGTTTGGAATTAAAGCATATTAGTGATATCTGTTAATACCTTGAGAGGTCCTTAGGCCGCCATATGCCAACATGTGATGTCAACATAAATGATCCAACCGCCATATTGGATGTCATCAAAAACACTTAAAAGGCATCAAAGGTCACAAAGTTTCTCCGATTTTCACGAAACTTGACGCAGATGATCGTCAGACCATGACTCATAAACGCATTGCTTTTTAGAGACATATTCAAAACCGGTTGCCTGTGACGACCAATCACGTTTGGCGGCGAAGCCGCCAAACAGGAAGTGAAGTGATCTCAGCAAGGCTTTCGCGTATCAACACCAAACTCAGTACAGGGTCTCAGGACCCAATTAGGAGGAGGCTCAATAAATTTGATGACTTTTGACATATAGGTGGCGCTATAATCACAAGAAGTGGGCTCATATTTCAGCAATGCTTTCACATATTGAAACCAAACTTAGTATATGGACTTGGGACCTCATCCTGAGGACAGACATTAATTTTAGCAACCTTTGACCAGTAGGGGTGCTATAATTTGCAAAACTTTCTCGTATCAACACCAAACTTGGTATGTGGACTCGTGACTACAACCTGAGGATGCACAATACATTTGGTGACTTTTGACCACTAGGGGTGCTATAAATATCAACACTTTCTCGTATAGACACCAAACTTGGTATGTGGACTTGTGACCACATCCTGAGGATGCACAATCAATTTTGCGACCTTTGACCACTAGGGGTGCTATAATTTGTGACACTTTCTCGTATCGACGCCAAACTTGGTACAAGGACTCGGGACCACATCCTGAAGATGCTCAATTTATTTAGTGACATTTGACCACTAGATGCACTATAATTATCAACACTTTCTCGTTTCGACACCAAACTTGGTATGTGGACTTGTGACTACAACCTGAGGACGCACAATAAATTTGGTGATGTTTGAGGCATGCGTATGTTTGGGGGGCTATTGGGGTGTGTGGGAGAGGAGGTTTATCTGTGTATATGTGTGTGTGTGGGATGGGGGGTTAATTGGGTGTGTGTATAATGTAACAACATTGGGTTGCCATGACAACTCCTGCTCAACTGCTTGGCCCCCTCATTGCTGCTTGCAGCTATATTTATTATTATTATTATTATTATAACGAAACGCTCATTTGCCATTGAACCGTACAGTAAAAAGTTGAGAAATTCGGCACATTGATTCGGTTCAGTCATATCTTTAATGTATCAAAGTTTCAAGTCTGCACTTTGAGTGCTCTAGCGCCACCAACGTTTCAAAGTTTGAATTGCATCTATACATTTACCGTACATCACATTTTGAACATTAAGGTATATTTGGAATCCTTGGATGAGACCGAACTCAACGCAGATGTCAATTTATGGGGTAAACGTAATTGATCAGGCTGCCATATTGGATTTAATCAAAAACACCTAAAAGGCATCAAAGTTCGCAAAGTTTGTCCGATTTTCACGAAACTTGACGCAGATGATCTTCAGACTATGACTCACAAATGTTATTGCTTTTCGGAGCCATATTCAAAACCCATCGCCCGTCGTGACCAATCAAGTTTGGCGGCGAAGCCGCCAAACAGGAATTGAAGTGATCTCAGCAAGGCTTTCGCGTATCAACACCAAACTCAGTACAGGGTCTCAGGACCCAATTAGGAGGAGGCTCAATAAATTTGGTGACTTTTGACCTATAGGTGGCGCTATAATTACCAAAATTACGTTTTAGCCTGTAACGGGTCATGTGTTTGGAATTAAAGCATATTAGTGATATCTGTTAATACCTTGAGAGGTCCTTAGGCCGCCACATGCCAACATGTGACGTCAACATAAATGATCCAACCGCCATATTGGATGTCATCAAAAACACTTAAAAGGCATCAAAGGTCACAAAGTTTCTCCGATTTTCACGAAACTTGACGCAGATGATCGTCAGACCATGTCTCATAAATGCATTGCTTTCTGGAACCATATTCAAAACCTGTTGCCCGTGACAACCAATCAAGTTTGGCGGCGAAGCCGCCAAACAGGAAGTGAAGTGATATCTCAGCAATGCTTTCACATATCAAAACCAAACTAGGTATATAGGTTCAGGACTCAATCAGGAGGACACTCAAGAAATGTGGTAAATTTTGACCACTATGTGGCGCTATAATCACAGGAAGTGGGCTCATATTTCTGCAATGCTTTCACGTATCGAAACCAAACTTGGCTCATTGACTCGGGACCACATCCTGAGGACATACAATAATTTTAGCGACCTTTGACCACTAGGGGTGCTATAATTTGCAACACTTTCTCGTATCAACACCAAACTTGGTATATGGACTCGTGACTACAACCTGAGGACGCACAATAAATGTGGTGACTTTTGACCACTAGGGGTGCTATAATTATCAACACTTTCTCGTATCGACACCAAACTTGGTATGTGGACTTGTGACTACAACCTGACTATGCACAATACATTTGGTGATGTTTGAGGTATGCATATGTATGGGGGGTTATTGGGGTGTGTGGGAGAGGAAGTTTATCTTTGTATATGTGTGTGTGTGTGGGACGGGTGGTTAATTGGGTGTGTGTATAATGTAGCAACATTGGGTTGCCATGACAACTCCTGCTCAACTGCTTGGCCCCCACATTGCTGCTTGCAGCTATATTTATTATTGGGGGCCAAGCAGCGAAGCTGCGCGGCAACCCATAGTGATTCTACGTATTCTTATTATTGGGGGCCAAGCAGCGAAGCTGCGCGGCAACCCATAGTGATTCTACGTATTCTTATTATTATTATTATTATTATTATAACGAAACACTCATTTGCCATTAAACCGTACAGTAAAAAGTTGAGAAATTTGGCACATTGATTCGGTTCAGTCATATCTTTAATTTATCAAAGTTTCAAGTCTGCACTTTGAGAGCTCTAGCGCCACCAATGTTTCAAATTTTGAATTGCATCTATGCATTTACCGTACATCATATTTTGAACATTAAGGTATATTTGGAATCCTTGGATGAGACCGAACTCAACGCAGATGTAAATTTATGAGGTAAACGTAATTGATCAGGCTGCCATATTGGATTTAATCAAAAACACCTAAAAGGCATCAAAGTTCGCAAAGTTTGTCCGATTTTCACGAAACTTGACGCAGATGATCTTCAGACTATGACTCACAAATGTTATTGCTTTTCGGAGCCATATTCAAAACCCATCGCCCGTCGTGACCAATCAAGTTTGGCGGCGAAGCCGCCAAACAGGAATTGAAGTGATCTCAGCAAGGCTTTCGCGTATCAACACCAAACTCAGTACAGGGTCTCTGGACCCAATTAGGAGGAGGCTCAATAAATTTGGTGACTTTTGACCTATAGGTGGCGCTATAATTACCAAAATTACGTTTTAGCCTGTAACGGGTCATGTGTTTGGAATTAAAGCATATTAGTGATATCTGTTAATACCTTGAGAGGTCCTTAGGCCGCCACATGCCAACATGTGACGTCAACATAAATGATCCAACCGCCATATTGGATGTCATCAAAAACACTTAAAAGGCATCAAAGGTCACAAAGTTTCTCCGATTTTCACGAAACTTGACGCAGATGATCGTCAGACCATGTCTCATAAATGCATTGCTTTCTGGAACCATATTCAAAACCTGTTGCCCGTGACAACCAATCAAGTTTGTGACAGGAAACAGGAAGTGAAGTGATATCTCAGCAATGCTTTCACATATCAAAACCAAACTAGGTATATAGGTTCAGGACTCAATCAGGAGGACACTCAAGAAATGTGGTAAATTTTGACCACTATGTGGCGCTATAATCACAGGAAGTGGGCTCATATTTCTGCAATGCTTTCACGTATCGAAACCAAACTTAGCTCATTGACTCGGGACCACATCCTGAGGACATACAATAATTTTAGCGACCTTTGACCACTAGGGGTGCTATAATTTGCAACACTTTCTCGTATCAACACCAAACTTGGTATATGGACTCGTGACTACAACCTGAGGACGCACAATAAATGTGGTGACTTTTGACCACTAGGGGTGCTATAATTATCAACACTTTCTCGTATCGACACCAAACTTGGTATGTGGACTTGTGACTACAACCTGACTATGCACAATACATTTGGTGATGTTTGAGGTATGCATATGTATGGGGGGTTATTGGGGTGTGTGGGAGAGGAAGTTTATCTTTGTATATGTGTGTGTGTGGGACGGGTGGTTAATTGGGTGTGTGTATAATGTAGCAACATTGGGTTGCCATGACAACTCCTGCTCAACTGCTTGGCCCCCACATTGCTGCTTGCAGCTATATTTATTATTATTATTATTATAACGAAACGCTCATTTGCCATTCAACCGTACAGTAAAAAGTTGAGAAATTCGGCACATTGATTCGGTTCAGTCATATCTTTAATTTATCAAAGTTTCAAGTCTGCACTTTGAGTGCTCTAGCGCCACCAACATTTCAAATTTTTTATTACATCTATGCACATAACGTTTGAACGGTACACCACATTTTGAACATTAAGGTATATTTGGAATCCTTGGATGAGACCGAACTCAACGCAGATGTGAATTTATGAGGTAAACGTAATTGATCAGGCTGCCATATTGGATTTAATCAAAAACACCTAAAAGGCATCAAAGTTCGCAAAGTTTGTCCGATTTTCACGAAACTTGACGCAGATGATCTTCAGACTATGACTCACAAATGTTATTGCTTTTCGGAGCCATATTCAAAACCCATCGCCCGTCGTGACCAATCAAGTTTGGCGGCGAAGCCGCCAAACAGGAATTGAAGTGATCTCAGCAAGGCTTTCGCGTATCAACACCAAACTCAGTACAGGGTCTCAGGACTCAATTAGGAGGAGGCTAAATAAATTTGATGACTTTTGACCTATAGGTGGCGCTATAATTACCAAAATTACGTTTTGGCCTGTAACGAGTCATGTGTTTGGAATTAAAGCATATTAGTGATATCTGTTAATACCTTGAGAGGTCCTTAGGCCGAAACATGCCAACATGTGACGTCAACATAATTCATTCGACCGCCATATTGGATGTCATCAAAAACACTTAAAAGGCACCAAAGGTCAGAAAGTTTCTCCGATTTTCACGAAACTTGACGCAGATGATCGTCAGACCATGACTCATAAACGCATTGCTTTTTGGAGACATATTCAAAACCGGTTGCCTGTGACGACCAATCAAGTTTGGCGGCGAAGCCGCCTAACAGGAAGCGAAGTAATATCTCAGTAAAGCTTTAACGTATCAACACCAAACTCAGTAGAGGGCCTCAGGACCCAATTAGGAGGAGGCTCAATACATTTGATGACTTTTGACCTATAGGTGGCGCTATAATTACCAAAATTACGTTTTGGCCTGTAACGAGTCATGTGTTTGGAATTAAAGCATATTAGTGATATCTGTTAATACCTTGAGAGGTCCTTAGGCCGAAACATGCCAACATGTGACGTCAACATAATTCATTCGACCGCCATATTGGACGTCATCAAAAACACTTAAAAGGCATCAAAGGTTACAAAGTTTGTCTGATTTTCACGAAACTTGACGTAGATGATCTTCATACCATGACTCATAAATGCATTGCTTTCTGGAACCATATTCAAAACCTGTTGCCCGTGACAACCAATCAAGTTTGGCGGCGAAGCCGCCAAACAGGAAGTGAAGTGATATCTCAGCAATGCTTTCACATATCAAAACCAAACTAGGTATATAGGTTCAGGACTCAATCAGGAGGACACTCAAGAAATGTGGTAAATTTTGACCACTATGTGGCGCTATAATCACAGGAAGTGGGCTCATATTTCTGCAATGCTTTCACGTATCGAAACCAAACTTGGCTCATTGACTCGGGACCACATCCTGAGGACATACAATAATTTTAGCGACCTTTGACCACTAGGGGTGCTATAATTTGCAACACTTTCTCGTATCAACACCAAACTTGGTATATGGACTCGTGACTACAACCTGAGGACGCACAATAAATGTGGTGACTTTTGACCACTAGGGGTGCTATAATTATCAACACTTTCTCGTATCGACACCAAACTTGGTATGTGGACTTGTGACTACAACCTGACTATGCACAATACATTTGGTGATGTTTGAGGTATGCATATGTATGGGGGGTTATTGGGGTGTGTGGGAGAGGAAGTTTATCTTTGTATATGTGTGTGTGTGGGACGGGTGGTTAATTGGGTGTGTGTATAATGTAGCAACATTGGGTTGCCATGACAACTCCTGCTCAACTGCTTGGCCCCCACATTGCTGCTTGCAGCTATATTTATTGGGGGCCAAGCAGCGAAGCTGCGCGGCAACCCTTAGTGATTCTACCTTTTCTTATTATTATTGGGGGCCAAGCAGCGAAGCTGCGCGGCAACCCATAGTGATTCTACGTATTCTTATTATTATTATTATTATTATTATTATAACGAAACGCTCATTTGCCATTGAACCGTACAGTAAAAAGTTGAGAAATTCGGCACATTGATTCGGTTCAGTCATATCTTTAATGTATCAAAGTTTCAAGTCTGCACTTTGAGTGCTCTAGCGCCACCAACGTTTCAAAGTTTGAATTGCATCTATACATTTACCGTACATCACATTTTGAACATTAAGGTATATTTGGAATCCTTGGATGAGACCGAACTCGACGCACCCCATGATGTCAATTTCCGCTTAGTTGGATCTTCCGCCATATTGTATTTCATCAAAAACACTTAAAAGTCATGAAAGTTCGCAAAGTTTGTCCGATTTTCACGAAACTTGACGCAGATGATCTTCAGACCATGACTCACAAATGCATTGCTTTTTGGAGCCATATTCATAACCCATCGCCCGTCGTGACCAATCAAGTTTGGCGGCGAAGCCGCCAAACAGGAAGTGAAGTGATCTCAGCAAGGCTTTCGCGTATCAACACCAAACTCAGTACAGGGTCTCAGGACCCAATTAGGAGGAGGCTCAATAAATGTGATGACTTTTGACCTATAGGTGGCGCTATAATTAGCAATATTACGTTTTGGCCTGTAACGGGTGATGTATTTGGAATTAAAACATATTAGTGATGTCTATTAATACTTTGAGAGGTCCTTAGGCCGATACATGCCAACATGTGACGTCAACATAATTCATTCGACCGCCATATTGGATGTCATCAAAAACACTTAAAAGGCATCAAAGGTCACAAAGTTCCTCCGATTTTCACGAAACTTGACGCAGATGATCGTCAGACCATGACTCATAAACGCATTGCTTTTTGGAGACATATTCAAAACCAGTTGCCTGTGACGACCAATCACGTTTGGCGGCAAAGCCGCCAAACAGGAAGTGAAGTGATCTCAGCAAGGCTTTTGCGTATCAACACCAAACTCAGTAGAGGGCCTCAGGACCCAATTAGGAGGAGGCTCAATACATTTGATGACTTTTGACCTATAGGTGGCGCTATAATCACATGAAGTGGGCTCATATTTCAGCAATGCTTTCACATATTGAAACCAAACTTAGTATATGGACTTGGGACCTCATCCTGAGGACAGACAATAATTTTAGCAACGTTTGACCACTAGGGGTGCTATAATTTGCAACACTTTCTCGTATGGACACCAAACTTGGTACCTGGACTCGGGACCACATCCTGAATAAGGACAATACATTTAGTGACCTTTGACCACTAGGGGCGCTATAATTAGAAAAACTTTATCGTATCGACACCAAACTTGGTACATGGACTCGGGAACACATCCTGAAGACGCACAATATATTTAGTGAGCTTTGACCACTAGGGGTGCTACAATTATCAACACTTTCTTGTATCGACACCAAACTTGGTATGTGGACTTGTGACTACAACCTGACTACGCACAATAAATTTGGTGATGTTTGAGGTATGCATATGTGTGGGGGGTTATTGGGGTGTGTGGGGGAAGAAGTCTATCTGTGTATATGTGTGTGTGTGGGACAGGGGGGGTTAATTGGGTGTGTGTATAATGTAGCAACATTGGGTTGCCATGACAACTCCTGCTCAACTGCTTGGCCCCCTCATTGCTGCTTGCAGCTATATTTGGGGGCCAAGCAGCGAAGCTGCGCGGCAACCCTTAGTGATTCTACCTTTTCTTATTATTATTACACATCTTTCTGCTGTCATTGAAGTCTATGGCAGCCCATAGAACCGTACAGTAAAAAGTTGTGAAATTTGGCACATTGATTCGGGACAGTATAAAAATTAATTTGAGCAAGTTTTATGCCTGAACCACAGAGAGTCTAGCGCCACCAATGGGTCAAAGTTGACATTGCATCCATGCAATTAATTTTTGAACCGTATGCCCGATTTTGAATATCGCAATATCTTTGGAAGTCTTGGATGAGGCCGAACTCAACGCACCCCATGACGTCAATTTCCGCCATGTTGGATCTTCCGCCATATTGTATTTCATCAAAAACACTTAAAAGGCATCAAAGTTCGCAAAGTTTGTCCGATTTTCACGAAACTTGACGCAGATGATCGTCAGACCATGACTCATAAACGCATTGCTTTTTGGAGACATATTCAAAACCGGTTGCCTGTGACGACCAATCAAGTTTGGCGGCGAAGCCGCCAAACAGGAAGTGAAGTGATATCTCAGCAAGGCTTTCGCGTATCAACACCAAACTCAGTACAGGGTCTCAGTACCCAATTAGGAGGAGGCTCAATAAATTTGATGACTTTTGACCTATAGGTGGCGCTATAATTAGCAAAATTATGTTTTAGCCTGTAACGGGTCATGTGTTTAGAATTAAAGCATATTAGTGATATCTGTTAATACCTTGAGAGGTCCTTAGGCCGAAACATGCCAACATGTGACGTCAACATAATTTATTCGACCGCCATATTGGATGTCATCAAAAACACTTAAAAGGCATCAAAGGTCAGAAAGTTTCTCCGATTTTCACGAAACTTGACGCAGATGATCGTCAGACCATGACTCATAAACGCATTGCTTTTTGGAGACATATTCAAAACCGGTTGCCTGAGACGACCAATCAAGTTTGGCGGCGAAGCCGCCAAACAGGAAGCGAAGTAATATCTCAGTAAAGCTTTAACGTATCAAAACCAAACTCAGTACATGGGGTCAGGACCCAATAAGGAGAAGGCTCAATAAATTTGATGACTTTTGACCTATAGGTGGCGCTATAATAAGCAAAATTACATTTTGGCCTGTAACGGGTGATGTGTTTGGAATTAAAACTTACTATTGGTGTCTGTTAATGTTAATGTTAATATACTAGTGATGTCTCTGGGAGGTCCTAAGGCTGACAGATGTGATTTTGTGATGTCAACATAATTGATCTGGCCGCCATATTGGATTTAATCAAAATCACTTAAAAGGCATCAAAGGTCACAAAGTTCATCCGATTTTCATGAAACTTGGTTCAGATGATCTTCAGACCATGACTCACAAACGCATTGCTTTTTGGACCCATATTCAAAACCCATCGCCCGTCTTGACCAATCAAGTTTGGCGGCGAAGCCGCCAAACAGGAAGTGAAGTGATCTCAGCAAGGCTTTTGCGTATCAACACCAAACTCAGTACAGGGTCTCAGGACCCAATTAGGAGGAGGCTCAATAAATTTGATGACTTTTGACCTATAGGTGGCGCTATAATCACAAGAAGTGGGCTCATATTTCAGCAATGCTTTCACATATTGAAACCAAACTTAGTATATGGACTTGGGACCTCATCCTGAGGACAGACAATAATTTTAGCAACGTTTGACCACTAGGGGTGCTATAATTTGCAACACTTTCTCGTATCGACACCAAACTTGGTACCTGGACTCGGGACCACATCCTGAATAAGGACAATACATTTAGTGACCTTTGACCACTAGGGGCGCTATAATTAGAAAAACTTTATCGTATCGACACCAAACTTGGTACATGGACTCGGGAACACATCCTGAAGACGCACAATATATTTAGTGAGCTTTGACCACTAGGGGTGCTACAATTATCAACACTTTCTTGTATCGACACCAAACTTGGTATGTGGACTTGTGACTACAACCTGACTACGCACAATAAATTTGGTGATGTTTGAGGTATGCATATGTGTGGGGGGTTATTGGGTTGTGTGGGGGAAGAAGTTTATCTGTGTATATGTGTGTGTGTGGGACAGGGGGGGTTAATTGGGTGTGTGTATAATGTAGCAACATTGGGTTGCCATGACAACTCCTGCTCAACTGCTTGGCCCCCTCATTGCTGCTTGCAGCTATATTTGGGGGCCAAGCAGCGAAGCTGCGAGGACCTCATTGTGTTTCTACGTTTTCTTCCCTATTATTATTATTATTCCGTCATTGAAGTCAATGGCAGCCCATAGAACCGACTGGTGAAAAGTTTTGAAATTTGGCACAGTGATTGGACACAGTCCCATGATTCATTTCACCAAGTTTCAGGTCGGCATCTCGCGCGCTCTAGCGCCACCACCAGGCCAAAGTTGGACGTGCGTTCATGCACGTAACTTTTGACCCGTTCACCCGATTGTCAAAAATTAGGTATCGTTGGAATCCTTGGACCAAGCCGAGTTCAACGCACCCTATGACGTCATTTTCCGCCATGATGGATTTTCCGCCATTTTGGATTTCATCAAAATCACTTAAAACGTATTAGAGGTCACACATTTTGTCCGATCGACACCAAACTTCACAGATATCATCTACAGATCATGCCTCATTAATGCATTGCTTTTTGTCTTCGGAACTAAAACCGTTCGCGCGTAACAGCCAATTGAAATTTGCGGCGAAGCCGCCAAACAGGAAGTGAGCTCATATCTCAGCAACCCATTGATCTATCATAACCAAACTTAGTCCATGGACTCAGGACCCAATCAGGGGGACGCTCAAGAAATCTGGTGACCTTTGACCTCTAGGGGGCGCTGTAATTAAGAAACATGCCTTTTGGCCTGTAGCAGCAGTTGTGCTTAGAATTAAAATGCACTAGTGATGTCTGGTACTACTGTTGAAGGTCCTTAGGCCGACCCAAGCCAACTTGTGATATCATCATAATTTATTCGGCCGCCATATTGGATTTAATCAAAAACACGTACAAGTTTTCGGAGGTCACAAATTTCAGCGGATCCTCACCAAAATTGGCAGAGACCATCTTCAGACCATGCCTTATCAGTGCGTTGCTTTCTGGAACAATTGACAGAAGCATTTGGCTGTAACAGCCAATCGAAATTTGCGGCGAAGCCGCCAAACAGGAAGTGAGCTCATATCTCAGCAACCCTTGCATGTATCAAAGCCAAACTGGGTGCATGGACTCAGGACCCAATCAGGGGGACACTCAAGAAATCTGGTGACCTTTGACCCCTAGGGGGCGCTGTAATTAAGAAACATGCCTTTTGGCCTGTAGCTGCTGTTGTGCTTAGAATTAAAATGCACTAGTGGTTTCAGGTAATACTGTTGGACGTCCTTAGGCCAACCCAGGCCAACTTGTGATGTCATCATAATTGATTCGGCCACCATATTGGATTTAATCAAAAACATCAAAAAGTTTTCACAGGTCACAAATTTCATCTGATCTTCACCAAAATTGGCACAGACCATCTTCAGACCATATCCTATCAATATATTGCTTTCTGGAACAATTGACAAAAGCATTTTTCCGTAACAGCCAATCAAAAATGATGGCGAAGCCACCAAACAGGAAGTGAGCTCATATCTCAGCAACCCTGCCATGTATCATAACCAAACTTACTACATAGATTCATGACCCCATTAGGAGGACGCACAAAACATTTGGTGACCTTTGACCTGTAGAGGTTGCTGCAATTTGCAATATTGGATTTTGATCTGTAGTTGCTGATGTGTTTCATCGATCCTTTATTTTTTGATGTGAAACTGATGAAAACATGTTCCATCCAGTTCATTCTAATGCGTGCGTGCAAGGGCGGGGCGGGGCAGGACGGGGTGGGACGGGCAGGGGTGATTAGGTGGGGGGCTGGCTGGCGGAGGCGGTGGCAATTCTCAGCCCTGTTTCAGCCCTACAAAATCAGTTATGTTTTGATGTGACACTAGTTGAAAGTGTTGATCGCGGATGTCTGCTGAGTTCTATCTTGTCGCCATGGCTACTCCGGCCTATTCTGCTTGGCCCCCTCATTGCTGCTTGCAGCTATATTTGGGGGCCAAGCAGCGAAGCTGCGAAGGCACCCATTGTGTTTCTAGCTTTTCCTATTATTATTACACATCTTTCCTCTGCCATTGAAGTCTATGACAGCCCATAGAACCGTCTGGTGAAAAGTTGTGAAATTTGGCACACTAATTAGGCAGTGCCCCATGATTCATTTCACCAAGTTACAAGTCCGCACCCCGAGCGCTCTAGCGCCACCAACAGGCCAAAGTTGGACATGCGTTCACGCACGTAACTTCTGACCCGTTTGCTCGATTTTGAAAAATTAGGTATCGTTGGAATCCTTGGACCAAGCCGAGTTCAACACACCCTATGACGTCATTTTCCGCCATGATGGATTTTCCGCCATTTTGGATTTCATCAAAATCACTTAAAACGTATCAGAGGTCACAAATTTTGTCCGATCGACACCAAACTTCACAGATATCATCTACAGACCATGCCTCATTATTGCATTGCTTTTTGTCTTCGGAACTATAACCGTTCGCGCGTAACAGCCAATCGAAATTTGCGGCGAAGCCGCCAAACAGGAAGTGAGCTCATATCTCAGCAACCCATTGATCTATCATAACCAAACTTAGTCCATGGACTCAGGACCCAATCAGGGGGACGCTCAAGAAATCTGGTGACCTTTGACCTCTAGGGGGCGCTGTAATTAAGAAACATGCCTTTTGGCCTGTAGCAGCAGTTGTGCTTAGAATTAAAATGCACTAGTGATGTCTGGTACTACTGTTGAAGGTCCTTAGGCCGACCCAAGCCAACTTGTGATATCATCATAATTTATTCGGCCGCCATATTGGATTTAATCAAAAACACGTACAAGTTTTCGGAGGTCACAAATTTCAGCGGATCCTCACCAAAATTGGCAGAGACCATCTTCAGACCATGCCTTATCAGTGCGTTGCTTTCTGGAACAATTGACAGAAGCATTTGGCTGTAACAGCCAATCGAAATTTGCGGCGAAGCCGCCAAACAGGAAGTGAGCTCATATCTCAGCAACCCTTGCATGTATCAAAGCCAAACTGGGTGCATGGACTCAGGACCCAATCAGGGGGACACTCAAGAAATCTGGTGACCTTTGACCCCTAGGGGGCGCTGTAATTAAGAAACATGCCTTTTGGCCTGTAGCTGCTGTTGTGCTTAGAATTAAAATGCACTAGTGGTTTCAGGTAATACTGTTGGACGTCCTTAGGCCAACCCAGGCCAACTTGTGATGTCATCATAATTGATTCGGCCACCATATTGGATTTAATCAAAAACATCAAAAAGTTTTCACAGGTCACAAATTTCATCTGATCTTCACCAAAATTGGCACAGACCATCTTCAGACCATATCCTATCAATATATTGCTTTCTGGAACAATTGACAAAAGCATTTTTCCGTAACAGCCAATCAAAAATGATGGCGAAGCCACCAAACAGGAAGTGAGCTCATATCTCAGCAACCCTGCCATGTATCATAACCAAACTTACTACATAGATTCATGACCCCATTAGGAGGACGCACAAAACATTTGGTGACCTTTGACCTGTAGAGGTTGCTGCAATTTGCAATATTGGATTTTGATCTGTAGTTGCTGATGTGTTTCATCGATCCTTTATTTTTTGATGTGAAACTGATGAAAACATGTTCCATCCAGTTCATTCTAATGCGTGCGTGCAAGGGCGGGGCGGGGCAGGACGGGGTGGGACGGGCAGGGGTGATTAGGTGGGGGGCTGGCTGGCGGAGGCGGTGGCAATTCTCAGCCCTGTTTCAGCCCTACAAAATCAGTTATGTTTTGATGTGACACTAGTTGAAAGTGTTGATCGCGGATGTCTGCTGAGTTCTATCTTGTCGCCATGGCTACTCCGGCCTATTCTGCTTGGCCCCCTCATTGCTGCTTGCAGCTATATTTGGGGGCCAAGCAGCGAAGCTGCGAAGGCACCCATTGTGTTTCTAGCTTTTCCTATTATTATTACACATCTTTCCTCTGCCATTGAAGTCTATGACAGCCCATAGAACCGTCTGGTGAAAAGTTGTGAAATTTGGCACACTAATTAGGCAGTGCCCCATGATTCATTTCACCAAGTTACAAGTCCGCACCCCGAGCGCTCTAGCGCCACCAACAGGCCAAAGTTGGACATGCGTTCACGCACGTAACTTCTGACCCGTTTGCTCGATTTTGAAAAATTAGGTATCGTTGGAATCCTTGGACCAAGCCGAGTTCAACACACCCTATGACGTCATTTTCCGCCATGATGGATTTTCCGCCATTTTGGATTTCATCAAAATCACTTAAAACGTAT
This sequence comes from Alosa pseudoharengus, assembly GCF_046254945.1. Taxonomy (NCBI): domain Eukaryota; kingdom Metazoa; phylum Chordata; class Actinopteri; order Clupeiformes; family Clupeidae; genus Alosa; species Alosa pseudoharengus. The sequence continues at coordinate 324,407 of NW_027468564.1, read as the reverse complement.
CAGAGGTCACAAATTTTGTCCGATCGACACCAAACTTCACAGATATCATCTACAGACCATGCCTCATTATTGCATTGCTTTTTGTCTTCGGAACTATAACCGTTCGCGCGTAACAGCCAATCGAAATTTGCGGCGAAGCCGCCAAACAGGAAGTGAGCTCATATCTCAGCAACCCATTGATCTATCTAAACCAAACTTAGTCCATGGACTCAGGACCCAATCAGAGGGACGCTCAAGAAATCTGGTGACCTTTGACCTCTAGGGGGCGCTGTAATTAAGAAACATGCCTTTTGGCCTGTAGCAGCAGTTGTGCTTAGAATTAAAACGCACTAGTGGTGTCTCGTACTACTGTTGAAGGTCCTTAGGCCGACCCAAGCCAACTTGTGATGTCATCATAATTGATTCGGCCGCCATATTGGATTTAATCAAAAACACGTACAAGTTTTCGGAGGTCACAAATTTCAGCGGATCCTCACCAAAATTGGCAGAGACCATCTTCAGACCATGCCTTATCAGTGCGTTGCTTTCTGGAACAATTGACAGAAGCATTCGGCTGTAACAGCCAATCGAAATTTGCGGCGAAGCCGCCAAACAGGAAGTGAGCTCATATCTCAGCAACCCTTGCATGTGTCAAAGCCAAACTGGGTGCATGGACTCAGGACCCAATCAGGGGGATGCTCAAGGAATCTGGTGACTTTTGACCTCTAGGGGGCGCTGTAATTAAGAAACATGCTTTTTGGCCTGTAGCTGCTGTTGTGCTTAGAATTAAAATGCACTAGTGGTTTCAGGTAATACTGTTGGACGTCCTTAGGCCAACCCAGGCCAACTTGTGATGTCATCATAATTGATTCGGCCGCCATATTAGATTTAATCAAAAACATCAAAAAGTTTCCCAGGTCACAAATTTCATATGATCTTCACCAAAATTGGCACAGACCATCTTCAGACCATAACCTATCAATATATTGCTTTCTTGAACAATTGACAAAAGCATTCTTCCGTAACAGCCAATCAAAAATGATGGCGAAGCCGCCAAACAGGAAGTGAGCTCATATCTCAGCAACCCTGCCATGTATCATAATCAAACTTACTACATAGATTCATGACCCCATTAGGAGGACGCACAAAACATTTGGTGACCTTTGACCTGTAGGGGGTGCTGCAATTAGCAATATTGCATTTTGATCATCCTTTATTTTTTGATGTGAAACTGATGACAACATGTTCCATCCAGTTCATTCTAATGCGTTCGTGCAAGGGCGGGGCGGGGCAGGACGGGGTGGGACGGGCAGGGGTGATTAGGTCCGTGGGGCTGGCTTGCGGAGGCGGTGGTAATACTCAGCCCTTTTTCAGCCCTACAAAATCAGCTATGTTTTGATGTGACACTTGTTGAAAGTGTTGATCGCGGGTGTCTGCTGAGTTCTATCTTGTCGCCGTGGCTACTCCGGCCTATTCTGCTTGGCCCCCTCATTGCTGCTTGCAGCTATATTTGGGGGCCAAGCAGCGAAGCTGCGAGGCAACCATTGTGTTTGTTAGTTTTCTTATTATTATTCCTCTGCCATTGAAGTCTATGGCAGCCCATAGAACCGTCTGGTGAAAAGTTGTGAAATTTGGCACACTAATTAGGCTGAATCTCATGATTAATTTCACCAAGTTTAAAGTCCGCACCCCGAGCGCTCTAGCGCCACCAACAGGCCAAAGTTGGACATGCGTTCACGCATGTAACTTCTGACCCGTTGGCCCGATTTTGGAAAATGAGGTACCATTGGAATCCTTGGACCAGGCCGAGTTCAACGCACCCTATGACGTCATTTTCCGCCATGATGGATTTTCCGCCATATTGGATTTTAGTGAAAGTGAAACTAAAACTTCACAGGTCACAAATTTTGTCCAATCGTCACCAAACTTGACATACATGATCTTCAGACTAAGCCTAACAAAAGTTGTGGTGTTTTGTCTTCAGAACTTAAACCGTTCACCCGTAATATCCAATCGAAATTTGCGGCGAAGCCGCCAAACAGGAAGTGAGCTCATATCTCAACAACCCATTCATCTATCATAACCAAACTTAGTATATGGACTCAGGACCCCATCAGGGGGAAGCTCAAGAAATTTGGTGACCTTTGACCTCTAGGGGGCGCTTTAATTAAGAAACATGCCTTTTGGCCTGTAGCTGCTGTTGTGCTTAGAATTAAAACGCACTAGTGGTGTCTGATAATACTGTTGGAGGTCCTTAGGCCGACACAAGCCATTTTGTGATGTCATCGTAATTTATTCGGCCGCCATATTGGATTTAATCAAAAACATCAAAAAGTTTTCGCAGGTCACAAATTTCAGCGGATCCTCACCAAAATTGGCGGAGACCATCTTCAGACCATGCCTTATCAGTGTGTTGCTTTCTGGAACAATTGACAAAAGCATTCTTCCGTAACAGCCAATCAAAATTGGTGGCGAAGCCGCCAAACAGGAAGTGAGCTCATATCTCAGCAACCCTGCCATGTATCATAACCAAACTTACTACATAGATTCATGACCCCATTAGGAGGACGCTCAAAAACTGGTGACCTTTGACCTGTAGGGGGTGCTGCAATTAGCAATATTGCATTTTGATCTGTAGTTGCTGATGTGTTTTATCGATCTTTTATTTTTTGATGTGAAACTGATGACAACATGTTCCATCCAGTTCATTCTAATGCGTGCATGCAAGGGCGGGTCAGGGCAGGACGGGATGGGACGGTCAGGGGTGATTCGGTGGGGGGCTGGCTGGCGGAGGCAATGGCAATACTCAGCCCTGTTTCAGCCCTACAAAATCAATTATGTTTTGATGTGAAACTTGTTGAAAGTGTTGATGGCGGGTATCTGCTGAGTTCAATCTCGTCACCGTGGCTACTCCGGCCTATTCTGCTTGGCCCCCTCATTGCTGCTTGCAGCTATATTTATTATTGGGGGCCAAGCAGCGAAGCTGCGAGGCAACCATTGTGTTTGTTAGTTTTCTTATTATTATTATTCCGCCATTGAAGTCAATGGCAGCCCATAGAACCGTCTGGTGAAAAGTTGTGAAATTTGGCACACTAATCAGGGACAGTCCCATGATTCATGTCACCAAGTTTCATATCGGCACCTCCCACGCTCTAGCGCCACCAACAGGCCAAAGTTGGACTTGCGTTCACGCACGTAACTTCTGACCTGTTGACCCGATTGTCAAATATGAGGTATCATTGGAATCCTTGGATCAAGCCGAGTTCAACGCACCCTATGACGTCATTTTCCGCCATGATGGATTTTCCGCCATTTTGGATTTCATCAAAATCACTTAAAACGTATCAGAGGTCACAAATTTTGTCTGATCGACACCAAACTTCAGAGATATCATCTACAGACCATGCCCCATTAATGCATTGCTTTTTGTCTTCGGAACTAAAACCGTTCATGCGTAACAGCCAATCGAATTTTTCGGCGAAGCCGCCAAACAGGAAGTGAGCTCATATCTAAGCAACCCATTCATCTTTCATAACCAAACTTAGTCCATGGACTCAGGACCCAATCAGGGGGACACTCAATAAATCTGGTGACCTTTGACCTCTAGGGGGCGCTGTAATTAAGAAACATGCCTTTTGGCCTGTAGCTGCTGTTGTGTTTAGAATTAAAACGCACTAGTGGTGTCTGGTAACACTGTTGGAGGTCCTTAGGCCGACCCAGGCCAACTTGCGATGTCATCGTAATTGATTCGGCCGCCATATTGGATTTAATCAAAAACACGTACAAGTTTTCGCAGGTCACAAATTTCAGCGGATCCTCACCAAAATTGGCAGAGACCATCTTCAGACCATGCCTTATCAGTGCATTGCTTTCTGGAACAATTGACAGAAGCATTCGGCTGTAACAGCCAATCGAAATTTGTGGCGAAGCTGCCAAACAGGAAGTGAGTTCATATCTCAGCAACCCTGCCATGTATCATAACCAAACTTACTACATAGGTTCAGAACCCCATTAGGAAGACGCTCAAAAAATATGTTGACCTTTGACCTGTAGGGGGTGCTGCAATTAGCAATATTGCATTTTGATCTGTAGTTGCGATGTGTTTTAACGATGTTTTATTTTTGGATGTGAAACTGATGACAACATGTTCCATCCAGTTAATTCTAATGAGTGCGTGGTAGGGCGAGGCGGGGCGGGACGGGGTGGGACGGGCAGGGGTGATTAGGTGGGGGGGCTGGCTGGCGGAGGCGGTGGCAATACTCAGCCCTGTTTCAGCCATACAAAATCAGTTATGTTTGATGTGACACTTGTTGAAAGTGTTGATTGTGTGTGTCTGCTGAGTTCTATCTTGTCGCCGTGGCTACTCCGGCCTATTCTGCTTGGCCCTCTCATTGCTGCTTGCAGCTATATTTGGGGGCCAAGCAGCGAAGCTGCGAAGGCACCCATTGTGTTTCTTAGTTTTCTTATTATTATAAATCCTCTGCCATTGAAGTCTATGGCAGCCCATAGAACCGTCTGGTAAAAAGTTGTGAAATTTGGCACACTAATTAGGCAGTGCCCCATGATTAATTTCACCAAGTTTCAAGTCCGCACCCCGAGTGATCTAGCGCCACCAACAGGCCAAAGTTGGACATGCTTTCACGCACGTAACTTCTGACCCGTTGGCTCGATTTAGAAAAATGACCTATCCTTGGAATCCTTGGACTAAGCCGAGTTCAACGCACCCTATGACGTCATTTTCCGCCATGATGGATTTTCCGCCATATTGGATTTTAGTGAAAGTGAAACTAATTTTTCACAGGTCACAAATTTTGTCCGATCGTCACCAAACTTGACACACATGATCTTCAGCCCAAGCCTCACAAAAGATACTCCTTTTCGTCTTCGGAACTCAAACCGTTCGCCCGTAACAGCCAATCAAAATTTGCGGTGAAGCCGCCAAACAGGAAGTGAGCTCATATCTCAGCAACCCATTGATCTATCATAACCAAACTTGGTGCATGGACTCAGGACCCAATCAGGGGGACGCTCAAGAAATCTGGTGACCTTTGACCTCTAGGGGGCGCTGTAATTAAGAAACATGCCTTTTGGCCTGTAGCTGCTGTTGTGCTTAGAATTAAAACACACTAGTGGTGTCTGGTAATACTGTTGGAGGTCCTTAGTCCGACCCAAGGCAACTTGTGATGTCATCGTAATTGATTCGGCCGCCATATTGGATTTAATCAAAAACATGTACAAGTTTTCGCAGGTCACAAATTTCATCTGTTCTTCACCAAAATTGGCAGAGACCATCTTCAGACCATGCCTGATGAGTGCATTGCTTTCTGGAACAATTGACAGAAGCATTGGCCTGTACCAGCCAATCGAAATTTGCGGCGAAGCCGCCAAACAGGAAGTGATTTCATATCTCAGCAACGCTTTCATGTATCAAAACCAAACTTAGTACATGTACCTCAGACCCCATCGGGAGGACGCTCAAGAAATTTAGTGACATTTGACCTCTAGGGGGCACTGTAATTGACAAAAATGCATTTTGGCCAGTAGTTGCTGATGCGCATTATTTTGCAATGGAAGTCAATGGCAGCCCATAGAACCGTCTGGTAAAAAGTTATACAATTTTGCACACTAATTGGGGACAGTCCAATAATTCATTTCACCAAGTTTCATGCCGGCACCTCAAACGCTCTAGCGGCACCAACAGGCCAAAGTTGGATTTGTGTTCACAGACGTAACTTTTGACCTGTTGACCCGAATGGCAAAATGAGGTATCATTGGAATCCTTGGGCCAAGCCGAGTTCAACACACCCTATGACGTCAATTTTTGACCTCTATGTTTAAATCACAGCAAGTGTGATCATATCTCAGTCAATCTTTTATTTTTGATGTGAAACTGATGACAGCAAGTTCCATCCAGTTCATTCTAAAGGGTGCGTGCAAGGGTGGGGCGGGGTGGGATGGGCAGGGGCAGGGGCGGTTGCGGTTGCGGCGGTGGGCTGGCTGGGGGAGGGGGTGGCGACACTCCGCCCTGGTTCAGCTCCACAAAATCAGTTATGTTTTGATGTGAAACTTGACCTTGTAACTCAGCCAATCTTGGGTTGTATGGCATGGAACTTGCTGTGACTGCTTAAGGCTATATGTCTGATGCAACGGCATTGACTTATATGGCAAATCTGGCCTGCTGAACTGCCTGCTTGGCCCCCACATTGCTGCTTGCAGCTATATTTGGGGGCCAAGCAGCGAAGCTGCGAAGGCACCCATTGTGTTTCTATGATTTCTTATTATTGGGGGACAAGCAGCGAAGCTGCGAAGGCACCCATTGTGTTTCTATTTTTTCTTATTATTATTAAGTGTGCTTGCAAAGCAGCACACTTATTGTTCTTCTTAAGTTTTCTTATTATTAAGTGTGCTTGCAAAGCAGCACACTTATTGTTCTTCTTAAGTTTTCTTATTATTAAGTGTGCTTGCAAAGCAGCACACTTATTGTTCTTCTTAAGTTTTCTTATTATTATTATTATTATTCCCGTCTCCCTAATGTTTTTCCAGCTCCTGTGCCTAGGCCCTTTGAGACAGAGACACCGTTCCAACTTTAAAACGTCCGGGCAGTACCGGTGTAACTTGCTCGAGAAGATGACGTCAAGTGGGCGTGTCGTTCGTCCGCCATATTGGATTGAATAGAAAGCGAAACTAAATTTTCACAGGTCACAAATTTGGTCCGAACGCCACGAAACTTGACGTACATCATCATTGGACCAAGCCTCACAAAAGTTACTAGAAGGATTTTTGATTTTCGAAAGCGTTTGCCCGTCACAGCCAAACGAAATCGGCGGCGAAGCTCCGAAACAGGAAGTCGTCCATATCTCAGGAACACTGTCACATATCGATACCAAATTTTGTATATGAACTGGGGACTCCAGTGTGAGGGTGCATAAGCTAAAAAAAAAAAAGAAATATTCCAAAAGTTTCCATCATTTGGCAAACCACCCACAGGTATTTGGTAACTCTCCCCATTCACCTTTCCACCATTCACCTTCTATCACAACGCCTTCCGAGTATGCTCAATCAATGCCTTTGGGTATCCACAATGTCTCCAAGCAACCTTGCCCAACCATGAAATCCTTGCTCTGCCATGGGATAGTATGGACTTACGAACTGAAATAGCAAGGAGAACGGTAGCTATATATAGCTTACATAATAGAGTTGTTTTCACATTGACGGTATTCAAATTAAATTTTTCATTATTGTTACATATCATGATGGGAGAGTATTATTAAAAATGTTACAAGTATGCAAATGCATATGTTTACGGGCATTTAGGTTTTACTGTGTTGTTTAGTTGTAAAGACATGCAAGGCATTCTGGGCCATGTAATAGACAAACAGTGGTCGGCAGCGTTAACTTGATTTCCATACATATTAATATGAATAGGTGTTTCTGTAAACCTAGGGACAATAAACAGCTATCTCTGTTACAAAAACGAGCTGGTAATCGCTCATTGAAGAAGGAACTATGATAAAAAGAATTTTTTCCTCAAAGCATGGATTTGACGACAGTACAAGCAGGAAATACCTTGAAAAGACTCTCCGTTTATTTGATGTTGCCATAGCAACGCAGCCTTCAGAGCAAAGATTCTAGAAGAGCTTCAGGGAGACACGTTTTGAGTTCGTGGCCAAGTAGCCTACCTAAAATATCGGTTTCCATGTGTATGTGCTGGATGGCGTGCTTCCTTTATGAAAGTAAGTGTTTTATAGAGTTACAGACATAATGAGTCATGTTGTAGTGGTCAACATAAATGTGCCCCTTCTGTTATTAGAATGCTAAGCGGAGATTTAAAATCATTCATTTCTTGTGTGGCTAGAAGCTAGCTAGCTATGTCAGGGAGGAGATGTTGCTGTAACGTTAACGTTAAGAGATTTATGTTGCTTGATATGCTTGTACTCGTAACTTCGTCACTCGTAACTTTAGGACTCCTATTTTTTTTTTACTAAGAGTAATTCAGGAAGCATTTTAGCCCTAAGTAGCGCCTGAGTCTGTGACAGCTTAAGCGAGGATTCCTAATAAGACCGATTCACAAACAATGTTTTGTGGTGGCATTTCACGTCGCGATGTTTTGAAATGCGTCTAACAATCACGAGGGAACAATTTTGCATTGTAGGCATAATAACTAAGGGATGCAGTAACACCACCAACAACAACCAAAACTAGCCTACTCATTGTTTACATTACATTAAATGTAACGTTTCATTGTGAATCAAATTAAAAGATTCTCCTCTTTGCAAACGTTGGCATAGGCATATGGTGACAGATTAATTTAATAATGCTGCTGTATGAATCACGGTAAGCACGAATGAAGTGGCCACTTCTTAATGGGACTCACTGTATGGAAGTAGGCTAAGTAAAATAGAGATGTTTAAAATAGAGATGTTTAAAATAAGATAAAGTTAGGATATGCCCGCTTGACAACGCTTGACAACGGCAGAGATAACTGTGGCCTTTGGCCATAGCAACCATCCATTTAGAACGACTGGCCTTCATAGCAACCAAGGATCTTAGCTGTGATTCATGTAGCTACAGTATGCATGCAATGTGATGCAAAGTATAGAAAGGTGATGAAATATACAGAGACAGGTCAAGAAATATAGTGCAATGTAGACAGTAGTATACAGTTGATTTACAGAAGGTGGTTTAGAGTAATATGAATTAAATATAAATATGTGCAGTGTATTAGCAGTTATCTCATTCAATAAGTAGAATAATGCATGTAGATGTAGCAGTAACAGTATAATAGTAGAATTAATAATATAGATATAGGCAGTGTATTAACAGAATATAATAAAACAGAATAATTATGGATATTCAATTTGACATATATAACAGAAATGTACATAACATACAGCTATGTGCAGTGTGGAAACAGTGTCATTGTAGTGCAGAAACAACAACTTAAGAGTAGTAAGAATAAGTCTATGTGCAGGATGAATAGTATAAAGATCAGTAGAATAACTATGTATAAATGTAATTACAGTAGGCCTATGTACATTTGTAAATAAATAAAAAACTATGGGTGAGAGGGATAAATTAATTTTATTTAATCGTAAAAGTAAATTGCATTCAATTAAATTGCAATTAAAGATCTTTCCAGTAGGCTTTAATGTCACGCAAAAAGTACAACCAAAGCTGAGCTTGATCAACTAGAACGTCTGAAGAACCAGAACTTGAGTGTAGTTTTTTGCTGGGTCCCAGGCCATGTTGGTCTGAGGGGAAATGAGAAAGCGGACAGTGCTGCTAAGCAAGCCCTCAACGAAGAAGTCACAGAATGTCAAATCCCTGCCCCAGACCTTAAACCTATACTGAACTCTTACATCTCAGATAAGTGGCAATCTGAATGGGATTAATGTACCAACAACAAGCAAGGAATGTGAATTTTGGCACATTTTCATGATCCACTGGGTCGTTATGGGCCACACAAAATACGGTGTTGCTAAAATTACTCCTATTGTGGCTATTAGAGACATGTGTTCATGAGTATCCAGCTACATTCAATGAGTTAAGTAAAATACATTCACACACACAAAAAAAACATCACTAATGTTGTGGACATTCCTTTATTCTGAGATACATCAATAGGCTCTCAAAACAATCCCAAACAGATATAAGGTCTTTATAGAGCAAATCCATATAGATTATTTGTCAAATAAACCAGTAAAACAGAATTAGGGGATGGAATATATAACATTCACACTCATAGCTCATATTTTTTTTTAAAATAAATCAGTGAAAAAGTATCCTGACAAACAAGCAGCTTTTTAATGCCTTGGTCATATTTCATAATTTCAATTCCTCTGTAGGTTACCTGATAGCCCAGTTTGAGAGGCGCAAGACGCGTGACATTATTTATTTTTTGCAGCCAATCACTGCTGTCATTTTATTTTATTGATTTGATCTCAGTCATAGAAGCTAAATTCGAAGGCAGGCCAAAGGTAAAATCCAACAAATCGCATTCAACCCGCAAGCCAATAGTTGAATAGCCCTCTCCTAGAGCTTTTAAGATATTGCTACTGCTCCAACATTGAAAGGCACTGTTCAAATGCCTGGATCAAGCCAGGTTCAGCATAGCGTATGTCACTGTCCGCTCACGTTGCTGACCGGACCAGGGCAAGCACACTTTCGCAGTTCCCACCGGAAATGCAGTCTAGTTATTATTATTATTCCCGTCTCCCTTACATTTTTTCTCCCTGTGCCTAGGCCCTTTGAGACAGAGACACCGTTCCAACTTTAAAACGTCCGGGCAGTACCGGTGTAACTTGCTCGAGAAGATGACGTCAAGTGGGCGTGTCGTTCGTCCGCCATATTGGATTGAATAGAAAGCGAAACTAAATTTTCACAGGTCACAAATTTGGTCCGAACGCCACGAAACTTGACGTACATCATCATTGGACCAAGCCTCACAAAAGTTACTAGAAGGATTTTTGATTTTCGAAAGCGTTTGCCCGTCACAGCCAAACGAAATCGGCGGCGAAGCTCCGAAACAGGAAGTCGTCCATATCACAGGAACACTGTCACATATCGATACCAAATTTTGTATATGAACTGGGGACTCCAGTGTGAGGGTGCATAAGCTAAAAAAAAAAAAGAAATATTCCAAAAGTTTCCATCATTTGGCAAACCACCCACAGGTATTTGGTAACTCTCCCCATTCACCTCTACACCATTCACCTTCTATCACAACGCCTTCCGAGTATGCTCAATCAATGCCTCTGGGTATCCACAACGTCTCCGGGCAACCTTGCCCAATCATGAAATCCTTGCTCTGCCATGGGATAGTATGGACTTACGAACTGAAATAGCAAGGAGAACGGTAGCTATATATAGCTTACATAATAGACTTGTTTTCACATTGACGGTATTCAAATAAAATTTTTCATTATTGTTACATATCATGATGGGAGAGTATTATTAAAAATGTTACAAGTATGCAAATGCATATGTTTACGGGCATTTAGGTTTTACTGTGTTGTTTTGTTGTAAAGACATGCAAGGCATTCTGGGCCATGTAATAGACAAACAGTGGTCGGCAGCTAACTTGATTTCCATACGTATTAATATGAATAGGTGTTTCTGTAAACCTAGGGACAATAAACAGCTATCTCTGTTACAAAAACGAGCTGGTAATCGCTCATTGAAGAGGGAACTATGATAAAAAGAATTTTTTCCTCAAAGCATGGATTTGACGACAGTACAAGCAGAAAATACCTTGAAAAGACTCTCCGTTTATTTGATGTTGCCATAGCAACGCAGCCTTCAGAGCAAAGATTCTAGAAGAGCTTCAGGGAGACACGTTTTGAGTTCGTGGCCAAGTACCTAAAATATCGGTTTCCATGTGTATGTGCTGGATGGCGTGCTTCATTTATGAAAGTAAGTGTTTTATAGAGTTACAGACATAATGAGTCATGTTGTAGTGGTCAACATAAATGTGCCCCTTCTGTTATTAGAATGCTAAGCGGAGATTTAAAATCATTCATTTCTTGTGTGGCTAGAAGCTAGCTAGCTATGTCAGGGAGGAGATGTTGCTGTAACGTTAACGTTATGAGATTTATGTTGCTTGATATGCTTGTACTCGTAACTTCGTCACTCGTAACTTTAGGACTCCTATTTTTTTTTACTAAGAGTAATTCAGGAAGCATTTTAGCCCTAAGTAGCGCCTGAGTCTGTGACAGCTTAACCGAGGACTCCTAATAAGACCGATTCACAAACAATGTTTTGTGGTGACATTTCACGTCGCGATGTTTTGAAATGCGTCTAACAATCACGAGGGAACAATTTTGCATTGTAGGCATAATAACTAAGGGATGCAGTAACACCACCAACAACAACCAAAACTAGCCTACTCATTGTTTACATGTACATTAAATGTAACGTTTCATTGTGAATCAAATTAAAAGATTCTCCTCTTTGCAAACGTTGGCATAGGCATATGGTGACAGATTAATTTAATAATGCTGCTGTATGAATCACGGTAAGCACGAATGAAGTGGCCACTTCTTAATGGGACTCACTGTATGGAAGTAGGCTAAGTAAAATAGAGATGTTTAAAATAAGATAAAGTTAGGATATGCCCGCTTGACAACGGCAGAGATAACTGTGGCCTTTGGCCATAGCAACCATCCATTTAGAACGACTGGCCTTCATAGCAACCAAGGATCTTAGCTGTGATTCATGTAGCTACAGTATGGTTATGGTTATGGTTATGGATTTAGCAGACGCCTTTGTCCAAAGCGACATATAAATACAAAACAACATAATAATATTTAAAAATGAACAGGGAACAGATTAAAATCTAGGTCAAATATAGTAAGGAGAATAGTTGTAGTACACAATAATATCAATTCAATCAATAGCCTAATAAAAAAGCAATATAAAAAAGGGGAAAGGCAATAATAAAACAATAATGTCAATTCAATCAATAATATAAAAACAATAACATGCTAAGACTACATTAAGGAGAATATCAATAATAAACAATAATGTCAAATTAATTAACAGCCCAATTAAAATAAAACAACATTATATAAACCATAACACATAAGCGCTTAAACAACTAAGTATATGTTGAATAGGAATGTCTTTAGACCCCTCTTAAACGACCCAAAACTACCACAGGAACGGAGACCACTGGGCAGTTCATTCCACCAACATGGAACCACTGAAGAAAAGAGTCTGGAATTAGACCCAGTTTTTATGACTGGTCGACACAACATACGCTCACCAGAAGACCGCAGTGGGCGGTTGGGGTTGTAAGGCTTGATTATTGAATTAAAATAACTAGGAGCAGATCTAGTTAGTGTCCTATAGGCCAAAGTGAGAGATTTAAATTTAATTCTGGCTACTATAAAACATGCATGCAATGTGATGCAAAGTATAGAAAGGTGATGAAATATACAGAGACAGGTCAAGAAATATAGTGCAATGTAGACAGTAGTATACAGTTGATTTACAGAAGGTGGTTTAGAGTAATATGAATTAAATATAAATATGTGCAGTGTATTAGCAGTTATCTCATACAATAAGTAGAATAATGCATGTAGATGTAGCAGTAACAGTATAATAGTAGAAATAATAATATAGATATAGGCAGTGTATTAACAGAATATAATAAAACAGAATAATTATGAATATTCAATTTGACAAATATATAACAGAAATGTACATAACATACAGCTATGTGCAGTGTGGAAACAGTGTCATTGTAGTGCAGAAACAACAACTTAAGAGTAGTAAGAATAAGTCTATGTGCAGGATGAATAGTATGAAGATCAGTAGAATAACTATGTATAAATGTAATTACAGTAGGCCTATGTACATTTGTAAATAAATAGAAAACTATGGATGAGAGGGATAAATTAATTTTATTTAATCGTAAAAGTAAATTGCATTCAATTAAATTGCAATTAAAAATCTTTCCAGTAGGCTTTAATGTCACGCAAAAAGTACAACCAAAGCTGAGCTTGATCAACTACAACGTCTAAAGAACCAGAACTTCAGTGTAGTTTTTTGCTGGGTCCCAGGCCATGTTGGTCTGAGGGGAAATGAGAAAGCGGACAGTGCTGCTAAGCAAGTCCTCAATGAAGAAGTCACAGATGTCAAATCCGTGCCCCAGACCTTAAACCTATACTGAACTCTTACATCACAGATAAGTGGCAATCTGAATGGGATTAATGTACCAACATCAAGCAAGGAATGGGAATTTTGGCATGTTTTCATGATCCACTGGGTCGTTATGGGCCACACAAAATACGGTGTTGCTAAAATTACTCCTATTGTGGCTATTAGAGACATGCGTTCATGAGTATTCAGCTACATTTAATTAGTTAAGTAAAATACATTCACACACAAAAAAAAAAACATCACTAATGTTGTGGACATTACTTTATTCTGAGATACATCAATAGGCTCAGAAAAACAATCCTAAACAGACATAAGGTCTTTATAGAGCAAATCCATATAGATTATTTGTCAAATAAACCAGTAAAACAGAATTAGGGGATGGAATATATAACATTCACACTCATAGCTCATATTTTTAAAATAAATCAGTGAAAAAGTATCCTGACAAACAAGCAGCATTTGAATTCCTTAGTCATATTTCATCATTTCAATTCTTCTAGGTTACCTGATAGCCCAGTTTGAGAGGTGCAAGACACGTGACATTATTTATTTTTGCAGCCAATCACTGCTGTTGTTTTATTTTATTGATTTGATCTTAGTCATAGAAGCTAAATTCGAAGGCAGGCCAAAGGTAAAATCCAACAAATCGCATTCAACCCGCAAGCCAATAGTTGAATAGCCCTCTCCTAGAGCTTTTAAGATATTGCCACTGCTCCAACATTGAAAGGCACTGTTCAAATGCCTGGATCAAGCCAGGTTCAGCATAGCGTATGTCACTGTCCGCTCACGTTGCTGACCGGACCAGGGCAAGCACACTTTCGCAGTTCCCACCGGAAATGCAGTCTAGTTATTATTAATATTATTATTATTCCCGTCTCCCTAATTTTTTCCAGCTCCTGTGCCTAGGCCCTTTGAGACACAGACACCGTTCCAACTTTAAAACGTCCGGGCAGTACCGGTGTAACTTGCTCGAGAAGATGACGTCAAGTGGGCGTGTCGTTCGTCCGCCATATTGGATTGAATAGAAAGCAAAACTAAATTTTCACAGGTCACAAATTTGGTCCGAACGCCACGAAACTTGACGTACATCATCATTGGACCAAGCCTCACAAAAGTTACTAGAAGGATTTTTGATTTTCGAAAGCGTTTGCCCGTCACAGCCAAACGAAATCGGCGGCGAAGCTCCGAAACAGGAAGTCGTCCATATCACAGGAACACTGTCACATATCGATACCAAATTTTGTATATGAACTGGGGACTCCAGTGTGAGGGTGCATAAGCTAAAAAAAAAAAAGAAATATTCCAAAAGTTTCCATCATTTGGCAAACCACCTACAGGTATTTGGTAACTCTCCACATTCACCTTTACACCATTCACCTTCTATCACAACGCCTGTCGAGTATGCTCAATCAATGCCTCTGGGTATCCACAACGTCTCCGGGCAACCTTGCCCAATCATGAAATCCTTGCTCTGCCATGGGATAGTATGGACTTACGAACTGAAATAGCAAGGAGAACGGTAGCTATATATAGCTTACATAATAGACTTGTTTTCACATTGACGGTATTCAAATAAAATTTTTCATTATTGTTACATATCATGATGGGAGAGTATTATTAAAAATGTTACAAGTATGCAAATGCATATGTTTACGGGCATTTAGGTTTTACTGTGTTGTTTTGTTGTAAAGACATGCAAGGCATTCTGGGCCATGTAATAGACAAACAGTGGTCGGCAGCGTTAACTTGATTTCCATACGTATTAATATAAATAGGTGTTTCTGTAAACCTAGGGACAATAAACAGCTATCTCTGTTACAAAAACGAGCTGGTAATCGCTCATTGAAGAGGGAACTATGATAAAAAGAATTTTTTCCTCAAAGCATGGATTTGACGACAGTACAAGCAGAAAATACCTTGAAAAGACTCTCCGTTTATTTGATGTTGCCATAGCAACGCAGCCTTCAGAGGAAAGATTCTAGAAGAGCTTCAGGGAGACACGTTTTGAGTTCGTGGCCAAGTACCTAAAATATCGGTTTCCATGTGTATGTGCTGGATGGCGTGCTTCATTTATGAAAGTAAGTGTTTTATAGAGTTACAGACATAATGAGTCATGTTGTAGTGGTCAACATAAATGTGCCCCTTCTGTTATTAGAATGCTAAGCGGAGATTTAAAATCATTCATTTCTTGTGTGGCTAGAAGCTAGCTAGCTATGTCAGGGAGGAGATGTTGCTGTAACGTTAACGTTATGAGATTTATGTTGCTTGATATGCTTGTACTCGTAACTTCGTCACTCATAACTTTAGGACTCCTATTTTTTTTTACTAAGAGTAATTCAGGAAGTAGCGCCTGAGTCTGTGACAGCTTAAGCGAGGACTCCTAATAAGACCGATTCACAAACAATGTTTTGTGGTGGCATTTCACGTCGCGATGTTTTGAAATGCGTCTAACAATCACGAGGGAACAATTTTGCATTGTAGGCATAATAACTAAGGGATGCAGTAACACCACCAACAACAACCAAAACTAGCCTACTCATTGTTTACATGTACATTAAATGTAACGTTTCATTGTGAATCAAATTAAAAGATTCTCCTCTTTGCAAACGTTGGCATAGGCATATGGTGACAGATTAATTTAATAATGCTGCTGTATGAATCACGGTAAGCACGAATGAAGTGGCCACTTTTTAATGGGACTCACTGTATGGAAGTAGGCTAAGTAAAATAGAGATGTTTAAAATAAGATAAAGTTAGGATATGCCCGCTTGACAACGGCAGAGATAACTGTGGCCTTTGGCCATAGCAACCATCCATTTAGAACGACTGGCCTTCATAGCAACCAAGGATCTTAGCTGTGATTCATGTAGCTACAGTATGCATGCAATGTGATGCAAAGTATAGAAAGGTGATGAAATATACAGAGACAGGTCAAGAAATATAGTGCAATGTAGACAGTAGTATACAGTTGATTTACAGAAGGTGGTTTAGAGTAATATGAATTAAATATAAATATGTGCAGTGTATTAGCAGTTATCTCATACAATAAGTAGAATAATGCATGTAGATGTAGCAGTAACAGTATAATAGTAGAAATAATAATATAGATTTAGGCAGTGTATTAACAGAATATAATAAAACAGAATAATTATGGATATTCAATTTGACAAATATATAACAGAAATGTACATAACATACAGCTATGTGCAGTGTGGAAACAGTGTCATTGTAGTGGAGAAACAACAACTTAAGAGTAGTAAGAATAAGTCTATGTGCAGGATGAATAGTATGAAGATCAGTAGAATAACTATGTATAAATGTAATTACAGTAGGCCTATGTACATTTGTAAATAAATAGAAAACTATGGGTGAGAGGGATAAATTAATTTTATTTAATCGTAAAAGTAAATTGCATTCAATTAAATTGCAATTAAAAATCTTTCCAGTAGGCTTTAATGTCACGCAAAAAGTACAACCAAAGCTGAGCTTGATCAACTACAACGTCTAAAGAACCAGAACTTCAGTGTAGTTTTTTGCTGGGTCCCAGGCCATGTTGGTCTGAGGGGAAATGAGAAAGCGGACAGTGCTGCTAAGCAAGTCCTCAATGAAGAAGTCACAGATGTCAAATCCGTGCCCCAGACCTTAAACCTATACTGAACTCTTACATCACAGATAAGTGGCAATCTGAATGGGATTAATGTACCAACATCAAGCAAGGAATGGGAATTTTGTGTTTTCATGATCCACTGGGTCGTTATGGGCCACACAAAATACGGTGTTGCTAAAATTACTCCTATTGTGGCTATTAGAGACATGCGTTCATGAGTATCAGCTACATTCAATGAGTTAAGTAAAATACATTCACACACAAAAAAAAAACATCACTAATGTTGTGGACATTACTTTATTCTGAGATACATCAACAGGCTCTCAAAACAATCCCAAACAGACATAAGGTCTTTATAGAGCAAATCCATATAGATTATTTGTCAAATAAACCAGTAAAACAGAATTAGGGGATGGAATATATAACATTCACACTCATAGCTCATATTTTTTTTTTTAAATAAATCAATGAAAAAGTATCCTGACAAACAAGCAGCTTTTTAATGCCTTGGTCATATTTCATAATTTCAATTCCTCTGTAGGTTACCTGATAGCCCAGTTTGAGAGGCGCAAGACGCGTGACATTATTTATTTTTTGCAGCCAATCACTGCTGTCATTTTATTTTATTGATTTGATCTCAGTCATAGAAGCTAAATTCGAAGGCAGGCCAAAGGTAAAATCCAACAAATCGCATTCAACCCGCAAGCCAATAGTTGAATAGCCCTCTCCTAGAGCTTTTGAGATATTGCCACTGCTCCAACATTGAAAGGCA
The DNA here is from genome assembly GCF_046254945.1 of Alosa pseudoharengus. Taxonomy (NCBI): domain Eukaryota; kingdom Metazoa; phylum Chordata; class Actinopteri; order Clupeiformes; family Clupeidae; genus Alosa; species Alosa pseudoharengus. The sequence continues at coordinate 306,387 of NW_027468564.1, read as the reverse complement.
CTGTTACAATGCCTGGATCAAGCCAGGTTCAGCATAGCGTATGCCACTGTCCGCTCACGTTGCTGACCGGACCAGGGCAAGCACACTTTTGCAGTTCCCGCCGGAAATGCAGTCTAGTTATTATTATTCCTCTGCCATTGAAGTCAATGGCAGCCCATAGAACCGTCTGGCAAAAAGTTCTGAAATTTGGCACACTGATTAGGGACAGTCCCATGATTAATGTCACCAAGTTTCATGATGGCACCTCAAGCACTCTAGCGCCACCAACAGGCCAAAGTTGGACGTGCGTTCACACACGTAACTTTTGACCCGTATGGCCGATTGTCAAAAATGAGGTATCGTTAGAATCCTTGGAGCAAGCCGAGTTCAACGCACCCTATGACGTCAATTTCCGCCATGATGGATTTTCCGCCATTTTGGATTTCATCAAAAACACTAAAAAGTCTTCACAGGTCACAAATTTTGTCCGATTGACACCAAACTTGACACACATGCTTTTCAGACCAAGCCGCACAAAAGTTATCCCTTTTCGTCTTCGGAACTCAAACCGTTTGCCCGTAACAGCCAATCGAAATATGCGGCGAAGCCGCCAAACAGGAAGTGAGCTCATATCTCAGTAACCCATTCATCTATCATAACCAAACTTAGTGCATACACTCAGGACCCAATCAGGGGGACGCTTAAGAAATCTGGTGACCTTTGACCTCTAGGGGGCGCTGTAATTAAGAAACATGCCTTTTCGACTGTAGCTGCACTTGTGGTTAGAATTAAAATGCACTAGTGGTGTCTGGTAATACTGTTGGAGGTCCTTAGGCCGACCCAAGTCAACTTGTGATGTCATCGTAATTGATTCGGCCGCCATATTGGATTTAATCAAAAACACGTACAAGTTTTCGGAGGTCACAAATTTCAGCAGATCCTCACCAAAATTGGCAGAGACCATCTTCAGACCATGCCTTATCAGTGCGTTGCTTTCTGGAACAATTGACAGAAGCATTCGGCTGTAACAGCCAATCAAAATTTGCGGCGAAGCCGCCAAACAGGAAGTGAGCTCATATCTCAGCAACCCTTGCATGTATCAAAGCCAAACTGGGTGCATGGACTCAGGACCCAATCAGGGGGACGCTCAAGAAATCTGGTGACCTTTGACCTCTAGGGGGCGCTGTAATTAAGAAACATGCCTTTTGGCCTGTAGCTGCTGTTGTGCTTAGAATTAAAATGCACTTGTGGTTTCAGGTAATACGGTTGGAAGTCCTTAGGCCAACCCAGGCCAACTTGTGATGTCATCATAATTGATTCGGCCGCCATATTGGATTTAATCAAAAACATCAAAAAGTTTTCACGGGTCACAAATTTCATCTGATCTTCACCAAAATTGGCACAGACCATCTTCAGACCATAACCTATCAATATATTGCTTTCTGGAACAATTGACAAAAGCATTCTTCCGTAACAGCCAATCAAAAATGATGGCGAAGCCGCCAAACAGGAAGTGAGCTCATATCTCAGCAACCCTGCCATGTATCATAACCAAACTTACTACATAGATTCATGACCCCATTAGGAGGACGCACAAAACATTTGGTGACCTTTGACCTGTAGAGGTTGCTGCAATTTGCAATATTGCATTTTTATCTGTAGTTGCTGATGTGTTTCATCGATCCTTTATTTTTTGATGTGAAACTGATGACAACATGTTCCATCCAGTTCATTCTAATGCGTGCGTGCAAGGGCGGGGAGGGGCAGGACGGGGTGGGACGGGCAGGGGTGATTAGGTGGGGGGCTGGCTGGCGGAGGCGGTGGCAATTCTCATCCCTGTTTCAGCCCTACAAAATCAGTTATGTTTTGATGTGACACTAGTTGAAAGTGTTGATCGCGGATATCTGCTGAGTTCTATTTTGTCGCCATGGCTACTCCGGCCTATTCTGCTTGGCCCCCTCATTGCTGCTTGCAGCTATATTTGGGGGCCAAGCAGCGAAGCTGCGAAGGCACCCATTGTGTTTCTATGATTTCTTATTATTATTTAACATCTTTCCTCCGCCATTGGAGTCTATGGCAGCCCATAGAACCGTCTGGTGAAAAGTTGTGAAATTTGGCACACTAATTAGGCTGAATCTCATGATTAATTTCACCAAGTTTCAATTCCGCACCCCGAGCGCTCTAGCGCCACAAACAGGCCAAAGTTGGGCATGCGTTCACGCATGTAACTTCTGACCCGTTGGCCTGATTTTGTAAAATGAGGTACCATTGGAATCCTTGGACCAGGCCGAGTTCAACGCACCCTATGACGTCATTTTCCGCCATGATGGATTTTCCGCCATATTGGATTTTAGTGAAAGTGAAACTAAAACTTCACAGGTCACAAATTTTGTCCGATCATCACCAAACTTGACACACATGATCTTCAGAGTATGCCTCACAAAAGTTATTCCTTTTCGTCTTCGGAACTAAAACCGTTCGCGCGTAACAGCCAATCGAAATTTGCGGCGAAGCCGCCAAACAGGAAGTGAGCTCATATCTCAGCAACCCATTCATCTATCATAACCAAACTAAGTACATGGACTCGGAACTCAATCAGAGGGACGCTCAAGAAATCTGGTGACCTTTGACCTCTAGGGGGCGCTGTAATTAAGAAACATACCTTTTGGCCTGTAGCTGCAGTTGTGGTTAGAATTAGAACGCACTAGTGGTGTCTGGTAATACTGTTGAAAGTCCTTAGGCCGACCCAAGCCAACTTGTGATGTCATCGTAATTGATTCGGCCGCCATATTGGATTTAATCAAAAACACGTACAAATTTTCGCAGGTCACAAATTTCATCTGTTCTTCACCAAAATTGGCAGAGACCATCTTCAGACCATGCCTGATGAGTGCAATGCTTTCTGGAACAATTGACAGAAGCATTGACCTGTACCAGCCAATCGAAATTTGCGGCGAAGCCGCTAAACAGGAAGTGAGCTCATATCTCAGCAACCCTTGCATGTATCAAAACCAAACTTAGTACGTGTACCTCCGACCCCATCGGGAGGACGCTCAAGAAATTTGGTGACATTTGACCTCTAGGGGACTCCGTAATTGACAAAAATGCATTTTGGCCAGTAGTTGCTGATGCTCATTATTTTGCAATGGAAGTCAATGGCAGCCCATAGAACCGTCTGGTAAAAAGTTATACAATTTTGCACACTAATTGGGGACAGTCCAATAATTCATTTCACCAAGTTTCATGACGGCACCTCAAGCGCTCTAGCGCCACCAACCGGCCAAAGTTGGATTTGTGTTCACGGACGTAACTTTTGACCTGTTGACCCGAATGGCAAAATGAGGTATCATTGGAATCCTTGGGCCAAGCCGAGTTCAACACACCCTATAACGTCAATTTTTGACCTCTCTGTTTAAATCACAGCAAGTGTGATCATATCTCAGTCAATCTTTTATTTTTGATGTGAAACTGATGACAACATGTTCCATCCAGTCCATTCTAATGCGTGCGTGGAAGGGCGGGGCGGGACGGGGTGGGACGGGCAGGGGTGATTAGGTGGGGGGGCTGGCTGGCGGAGGCGGCGGCAATACTCAGCCCTGTTTCAGCCCTACAAAGTGAGTTATGTTTTGATGTGACACTTGTTGACAGTGTTGATCGTGGGTGTCTGCTGAGTTCTAGCTTGTCGCCGTGGCTACTCCGGCCTATTCTGCTTGGCCCCCTCATTGCTGCTTGCAGCTATATTTGGGGGCCAAGCAGCGAAGCTGCGAAGGCACCCATTGTGTTTCTATGATTTCTTATTGGGGGCCAAGCAGCGAAGCTGCGAAGGCACCCATTGTGTTTCTATGATTTCTTATTATTGGGGGCCAAGCAGCGAAGCTGCGAAGGCACCCATTGTGTTTCTATTTGTTCTTATTATTATTATTATTCCGCCATGGAAGTCAATGGCAGCCCATAGAACCGTCTGGTGAAAAGTTGTGAAATTTGGCACACTGATTAGGGACAGTCCCATGATTAATGTCACCAGGTTTCATGATGGCACCTCAAGCGCTCTAGCGCCACCAACGGGCCAAAGTTGGACGTGCGTTCAAGCACGTAACTTTTGACCCGTATGGCCGATTGTCAAAAACGAGGTATCGTTGGAATCCTTGGACCAAGCCGAGTTCAACGCACCCTATGATGTAATTTTCCGCCATGATGGTTTTTCCGCCATTTTGGATTTCATCAAAAACACTAAAAAGTTTTCACAGGTCACAAATTTTGTCCAATCGACACCAAACCTGACACACATGATCTTCAGACCAAGCCTCACAAAAGATACTCCTTTTCGTCTTCGGAACTAAAACCGTTCGCCCGTAACAGCCAATCAAAATTTGCGGCGAAGCCGCCAAACAGGAAGTGAGCTCATATCTCAGCAACCCATTGATCTATCATAACCAAACTTTGTACATGGACTCAGGACCCAATCAGAGGGACGCTCAAGAAATCTGGTGACCTTTGACCTCTAGGGGGCGCTGTAATTTAGAAACATGTCTTTTGGCCTGTAGCTGCAGTTGTGGTTAGAATTAAAATGCACTAGTGGTGTCTGGTAATACTGTTGGAGGTCCTTAGGCCGACCCAAGCCAACTTGTGATGTCATCGTACTTGATTCGGCCGCCATATTGGATTTAATCAAAAACACGTACAAGTTTTCGCAGGTCACAAATTTCAGCGGATCCTCACCAAAATTGGCAGAGACCATCTTCAGACCATGCCTTATCAGTGCGTTGCTTTCTGGAACAATTGACAGAAGCGTTCGGCTGTAACAGCCAATCGAAATTTGCGGCGAAGCCGCCAAACAGCAAGTGAGCTCATATCTCAGCAACCCTTGCATGTATCAAAGCCAAACTGGGTGCATGGACTCAACACCCAATCAGGGGGACACTCAAGAAATCTGGTGACCTTTGACCTCTAGGGGGCGCTGTAATTAAGAAACATGCCTTTTGGCCTGTAGCTGCTGTTGTGCTTAGAATTAAAATGCACTAGTGGTTTCAGGTAATACTGTTGGACGTCCTTAGGCCAACCCAGGCCAACTTGTGATGTCATCATAATTGATTCGGCCGCCATATTGGATTTAATCAAAAACATCAAAACGTTTTCACAGGTCACAAATTTCATCTGATCTTCACCAAAATTGGCACAGACTATCTTCAGACCATAACCTATCAATATGTTGCTTTCTGGAACAATTGACAAAAGCATTCTTCCGTAACAGCCAATCAAAAATGATGGCGAAGCCGCCAAACAGGAAGTGAGCTCATATCTCAGCAACCCTGCCATGTATCATAACCAAACTTACTACATAGATTCATGACCCCATTAGGAGGACGCACAAAACATTTGGTGACCTTTGACCTGTAGAGGTTGCTGCAATTTGCAATTTTGCATTTTGATCTGTAGTTGCTGATGTGTTTCATCGATCCTTTATTTTTTGATGTGAAACTGATGACAACATGTTCCATCCAGTTCATTCTAATGCGTGCGTGCAAGGGCGGGGAGGGGCAGGACGGGGTGGGATGGGCAGGGGTGATTAGATGGGGGGCTGGCTGGCGGAGGCGGTGGCAATTCTCAGCCCTGTTTCAGCCCTACAAAATCAGTTATGTTTTGATGTGACACTAGTTGAAAGTGTTGATCGCGGATGTCTGCTGAGTTCTATCTTGTCGCCGTGGCTACTCCAGCCTATTCTGCTTGGCCCCCTCATTGCTGCTTGCAGCTATATTTATTATTGGGGGCCTAGCAGCGAAGCTGCGAAGGCACCCATTGTTTTAGTAGTTTTTCCTATTATTATTATTATTATTATTATTACACTTCTGCCATTGGAGTCTATGGCAGCCCATAGAACGCCTGGCTAAAAAGTTCAGATTTTTTCGTCGAAAGTTTCGGGACACTCCACTGACCACTCACACTCATTTACGGACCTCTAAACCCAGCCGTCTAGCGCCACCAACAGGTCAAAGTTTGGCTGAAAGTTGAAAAGCTGGGTTGAAAGGTATTTGCAAGTCATTATTATTATGAAATTTAGCGCCCTGATTCAGGACCGTCCCATGATCACTCTCACGAATTTACAAAGCTCTATGCCGAACACTCTAGCGCCACCAATAGGTCGAATCTGGACTCACATTTACGCATGTAACAATTGAACGGTGTGTTCGATTTTCACAAATTAAGCACCGTTGGAATCCCTGGACTGACTTGAGTTGATTGACCCCTATTACGTCACTTTTGGCCATACTGGACCTCCGCCATATTGGATTTAGTCCAAACTCTACGAAAAGTTTCAGCGGTTACAAATTTCCTCAGATTTTCACGAAACTTGTTGGAGATGATCTTCTGCCCGAGCCGCACAAACGATACTGGTCAGATTTTTCAATTTCATTTTTGTTTGCCCGTGACAGCCAATCAAATATGGTGACGAGGACACCAAACAGGAAGTGGACAAACATCTAGGTGATGCTTTGAGTTAACATAACAAAACTCGAGACCATTAGTCGGGACACTGTCCCAATCACTCACACCAATTTTCATGCATATACATTGAACACAGTAGCGCCACCACCAGTTTAATGCTGCACATGCGTTCATGCGCGTGATCCTTGACTCTTTTGTCTGATTTTCACAATTGAGGTAGCATCTGAATCCTTGGACCATCCCGAGTTCATCGACTCCTATCCCATCACTTTCCGCCATATTGGACCTCCGCCATATTGGAATTGGTCTAAACTCTACGAAAAGTTTCAGCGGTCCCAAATTTCATTTGATTTTCACAGAACTTGGCAGAGATGATCTTCAGACCGAGCCGCACAAACGATACTTGTCAGATTTTTTTATTTCATTTTTGTTTGCCCGTGACAGACAATCAAATATGGCGATAAAGCCACCAAACAGGAAGTGGGCTAACATCTCGGCTATGCTTTAATGTATGAAGTCCAAACTTGGTACAGGGACTTTGTATCTGATTGTGAGGACACGGTAAGAAATTGGCATCATTTGGCCTCTATAGGGGGCGCTGTAATACAGGAAGTGAGCTTGTATCTCAGCAACGCTTTGGTGTACAAAGTCCAAACTTAGTATAAGGACCTGTTACCTGATTATGATGATGCACTAGGAAATTGGAATCATTTGGCCTCCATAGGGGGCGCTGTAATACAGGAAGTGAGCTCGTATCTCAGCAACACTTTGGTGTATGAAGTCCAAACTTGGTACAGGGACATATTAGCTGATTGTGAGGACATGAAGGAAAGTGTTCTCATTTGGCCTCTAGGGGTGCTGTAATAATGAAAGTGAGCTCACATCTCAGCAACACTTTGGTGTATGAAGTCCAAACTTGGTAGAGGGACATGGTAGCTGATTGTGAGACCGCACAAAGACATTGGTGTAATTTGGCCTCTTGCTGTAAGTGCTTGCTGATGCCGTGGCAACGCCATTTCTGCTATAGCGCTCTGCTAGGCCCCCGCATTGCTGCTTGCAGCTATATTTATTATTTAACATCTTTCCTCTGCCATTGGAGTCTATGGCAGCCCATAGAACCGTCTGGTGAAAAGTTGTGAAATTTGGCACACTGATTGGGGAAAGTCCAATGATTAATTTCACCAAGTTTCATGCCGGCACCTCGAGCACTCTAGCGCCACCAACAGGCCAAATTTGGACGTGCGTTCACGTACGTAACTTTTGACCCGTAGGCCCGATTGCCAAAAATGAGGTATCGTTGGAATCCTTGGACCAAGCCGAGTTCAACGCACCCTATGACGCCATTTTCCGCCATGATGGATTTTCCGCCATTTTGGATTTTAGTGAAAGTGAAACTAATTCTTCACAGGTCACAAATTTTGTCCGATCATCACCAAACTTGACACAAATTATCTTCAGACCAAGCCTCACAAAAGATACTCCTTTTCGTCTTCGGAACTCAAACCGTTCGCCCGTAACAGCCAATCGAAATATGCGGCGAAGCCGCCAAACAGGAAGTGAGCTCATATCTCAGCAACCCATTGATCTATCATAACCAATCTTAGTACATGGACTCAGGACCCCATCAGGGGGACGCTCAAAAAATGTGGTGACCTTTGACCTCTAGGTGGCGCTGCAATCAGCAAAAATGCATTTTGGCCTGTAGCTGTTGATGTGTTTGGAATTAAAACGTACTAGTGGTGTCTGGTAATACTGTTGGAGGTCCTTAGGCCGACCCAAGCCAACTTCTGATGTCATCATAATTGATTCGGCCGCCATATTGGATTTAATCAAAAACACGTACAAGTTCTCGCAGGTCACAAATTTTAGCGGATCCTCACCAAAATTGGCAGAGACCATCTTCAGACCATAACCTATCAATATATTGCTTTTTGGAACAATTGACAAAAGCATTCGCCCGTAACAGCCAATCGAAATTGGTGGCGAAGCCGCCAAACAGGAAGTGAGCTCATATCTCAGTAACCCTGCCATGTATCATAACCAAACTTACTACATGGATTCATGACCCCATTAGGAGGACGCTCAAACACTTTGGTGACCTTTGACCTGTAGGGGGTGCTGCAATTAGCAATATTGCATTTTGATCTGTAGTTGCTGATGTGTTTTATCAATCTTTTATTTTTTGATGTGAAACTGATGACAACATGTTCCATCCAGTTCATTCTAATGCGTGCGTGCGTGCAAGGGCGGGGCGGGACGGGGTGGGACGGGCAGGGGTGATTAGGTGGGGGGCTGGCTGGCGGAGGCAGTGGCAATACTCAGCCCTGTTTCAGCCCTACAAAATCAATTATGTTTTGATGTGAAACTTGTTGAAAGTGTTGATGGCGGGTATCTGCTGAGTTCAATCTTGTCACCGTGGCTACTTCGGCCTATTCTGCTTGGCCCCCTCATTGCTGCTTGCAGCTATATTTGGGGGCCAAGCAGCGAAGCTGCGAAGGCACCCATTGTGTTTCTATTTGTTCTTATTATTATTATTATTATTATTCCGCCATTGAAGTCAATGGCAGCCCATAGAACCGTCTGGTGAAAAGTTGTGAAATTTGGCACACTGATTAGGGACAGTCCCATGATTAATGTCACCAAGTTTCATGATGGCACCTAGAGCACTCTAGCGCCACCAACAGGCCAAAGTTGGACGTGCGTTCACGCACGTAACTTTTGACCCGTATTGCCGATTGTCAAAAATGAGGTATCGTTGGAATCCTTGGACCAAGCCGAGTTCAACGCACCCTATGACGTCAATTTCCGCCATGATGGATTTTCCGCCATATTGGATTTCATCAAAAACACTAAAAAGTCCTCTTAGGTCACATATTTTGTCCGATCGACACCAAACTTCACAGATATCATTTACAGACCATGCCTCATTAATGCATTGCTTTTTGTCTTAGGAACTAAAACCGTTCGCGCGTAACAGCCAACCGAAGTTTGCGGCGAAGCCGCCAAACAGGAAGTGAGCTCATATCTCAGCAACCCATTCACCTATCATAACCAAACTTAGTACATGGACTCAGGACCCAATCAGGGGGACGCCCAAGAAATCTGGTGACCTTTGACCTGTAGGGGGCGCTGTAATTAAGAAACATGCCTTTTGGCCTGTAGCTGCAGTTGTGCTTAGAATTAAAACGCACTAGTGGTGTCTGGTAATACTGTTGGAGGTCCTTAGGCCGACCCAAGTCAACTTGTGATGTCATCGTAATTAATTCGGCCGCTATATTGGATTTAATCAAAAACACGTACAAATTGTCGCAGGTCACAAATTTCAGCGGATCCTCACCAAAATTGTCAGAGACCATCTTCAGACCATGCCTTATCAGTGCTTTGCTTTTTGGAACAATTGACAGTAGCATTCGGCTGTAACAGCCAATCGAAATATGCGGCGAAGCCGCCAAACAGGAAGTGAGCTCATATCTCAGTAACCCATTCATCTATCATAACCAAACTTAGTGCATGGACTCAGGACCCAATCAGGGGGACGCTCAATAAATCTTGTGACCTTTGACCTCTAGGGGGCGCTGTAATTAAGAAACATGCCTTTTCGACTGTAGCTGCAGTTGTGGTTAGAATTAAAATGCACTAGTGGTGTCTGGTAATACTGTTGGAGGTCCTTAGGCTGACCCTGCACAATTTGTGATGTCATCGTAATTGATTCGGCCATCATGTTGGATTTAATCAAAAACATCAAAATGTTTTCGCGGGTCGCAAATTTCATCTGATCTTCACCAACATTGGCACAGACCATTTTTAGACCATAACCTATCAATATATTGCTCTCTGGAACAATTGACAAAAGCATTCGCCCATAACAGCCAATCGAAATTGGTGGCGAAGCCGCCAAACAGGAAGTGAGCTCATATCTCAGCAACCCTGCCATGTATCATAACCAAACTTACTATATAGATTCATGACCCCATTAGGAGGTCGCACAAAACCTTTGGTGACCTTTGACCTGTAGGGGGCGCTGTAATTAGCAATATTGCATTTTGATCTGTAGTTGCTGATGTGTTTCATCGATCTTTTATTTTTTGATGTGAAACTGATGACAACATGTTCCATCCAGTTCATTCTAATGCGTGGTTGCAAGGGCGGGGAGGGGCAGGACGGGGTGGGACGGGCAGGGGTGATTAGGTGGGGGGCTGGCTGGCGGAGGCGGTGGCAATTCTCAGCCCTGTTTCAGCCCTACAAAATCAGTTATGTTTTGATGTGACACTAGTTGAAAGTGTTGATCGCGGATGTCTGCTGAGTTCTATCTTGTCGCCATGGCTACTCCAGCCTATTCTGCTTGGCCCCCTCATTGCTGCTTGCAGCTATATTTATTATTATTATTTAACATCTTTCCTCTGCCATTGGAGTCTATGGCAGCCTATAGAACCGTCTGGTGAAAAGTTGTGAAATTTGGCACACTGATTGGGAACAGGCCAATGATTAATTTCACCAAGATTCATGCCGGCACCTTGAGCGCTCTAGCGCCACCAACAGGCCAAAGTTGGACGTGCGTTCACGCACGTAACTTTTGACCCATAGGCCCAATTGTCAAAAATGAGGTATCGTTGGAATCCTTGGACCAAGCCGAGTTCAACGCACCATATGACATCATTTTCCGCCATGATGGATTTTCCGCCATATTGGATTTTAGTGAAAGTGAAACTAAAACTTCACAGGTCACAAATTTTGTCCGATCGTCACCAAACTTGACACACAAGATCTTCAGATCAAGCCTCACAAAAGTTATTCCTTTTCGTCTTCGGAACTAAAACTGTTCTCCCGTAACAGCCAATCAAACTTTGCGGCGAAGCCGCCAAACAGGAAGTGAGCTCATATCTCAACAACCCTTGCATGTATCAAAGCCAAACTTGGTACATGGACTCAGGACCCAATCAGGGGGACGCTCAAGAAATCTGGTGACCTTTGACCTCTAGGGGGCGCTGTAATTAAGAAACATGCCTTTTGGCCTGTAGCTGCAGTTGTGCTTAGAATTAAAATGCACTAGTGGTGTCTGGTAATACTGTTGGAGGTCCTTAGGCCGACCCAAGCCAATTTGTGATGTCATCGTAATTGATTTGGTCGCCATATTGAATTTAATCAAAAACATGAATAAGTATTCGCAAGTCACAAATTTCAGCTGATCCTCACCAAAATTGGCAGAGACCATCTTCAGACCATGCCTTATCATTGTATTTTTTTCTGGAACAATTGATAGAAGCGTTTGTAACAGCCAATCGAAATTTGCGGCGAAGTCGCCAAACAGGAAGTGAGCTCATATCTCAGCAGCGCTTTCATGTATCAAAACCATACTTAGTACATGGTCCTCAGGACCCACCAGGAGGACGCTCAAGAAATTTGGTGACCTTTGACCTCTAGGGGGCTCTGTAATTGGCAAAAATGTATTTTGGCCTGTAGTTGCTGCATTATTCTGCAATGGAGGTCAATGGCAGCCCATAGAACCGTCTGGTTCATCCTGATGATGCACAAATAAGTTGGTGACCTTTGACCTCTATGGGGGCATTGAAATTACAGCAAGCATGATCATATCTCAATCGATCTTTTATTTTTGATGTGAAACTGATGACAGCGAGTTCCATCAAGTTCATTCTAATGCGTGCGTGCATGGGTGGGGCGGGGTGGGACGGGCAGTGGCGGTGGGTTGGCTGGGTGAGGGGGCGGCGACTCTCAGTCCTGGTTCAGCCCCACAAAATCAGTTATGTTTTGATGTGAAACTTGACCTTGTAACTCAGCCATTCTTGGGTTGTTTGACATGGAACTTGCTGTGACTGCTTAATGCTATATGCCTGATGCCACGGCATTGAGTTGCATGGCAAATCTGGCCTGCTGAACTCTCTGCTTGGCCCCCACATTGCTGCTTGCAGCTATATTTGGGGGCCAAGCAGCGAAGCTGCGAGGCAACCCTTAGTGATTCTATGAATTCTTATTATTGGGGGCCAAGCAGCGAAGCTGCAGGGCAACCCTTAGTGATTCTATGTTTTCTTCCCTATTATTGGGGGCCAAGCAGCGAAGCTGCGAGGCAACCCTTAGTGATTCTATGATTTCTTATTATTATTATTCAACATCTTTCTTCCGCCATGGGAGTCTATGGCAGCCCATAGAACCGTCTGGTAAAAAGTTGTGAAATTTGGCACACTGATTGGGGACACTCCAATATTTTATTTCACCAAGTTTCATGTCAGCACCTTTAGCACTCTAGCGCCACCAACAGGCCAAAGTTGGACGTGCGTTCACGCACGTAACTTTTGACCCGTTTGCCCGAATGTCAAAAATGTGGTATCGTTGGAATCCTTGGACCAAGCCGAGTTGAACGCACTCTATGACGTCAATTTCCGCCATGATGGATTTTCCGCCATTTTGGATTTTGTCAAAAACCTTTAAAAAGTTTCACGCCTCACATAGTTTGTCCGATTTTCACGAAACTTAGCACATAACATCTTCAGACCAAGCCGCACAAAAGTTATCGATTTTCATCTTCGGAACTAAAACCGTTTTCCCGTAACAGCCAAACGAAATATGCGGCGAAGCCGCCAAACAGGAAGTGAGCTCATATCTCAGCAACCCTTTCATCTGTCATAACCAAACTTAGTACATAGACTTATAACCCCTTCAGTAGGGCACTCAAAAAATCTGGTGACCTTTGACCTCTAGGGGGCGCTGTAATTAGCGAAAATGCATTTTGGCCTGTAGCTGTTGATGTGCTTAGAATTAAAACGCACTAGTGGTGTCTAACAATACTGTGGAAGGTCCTTAGGCCGACCCAAGCCAATTTGTGATGTCATCGTAATTGATTCGGCCGCCATATTGGATTTAATCTAAAACATCAAAAAGTTTTCGCAGGTCACAAATTTCAGCGGATCATCGCCAAAATTGGCAGAGAACATCTTCATACCATGCCTGATGAGTGCTTTGCTTTCTGGAACAATTTCCAGAAGCATTCGGTTGTAACAGCCAATCGAAATTGGTGGTGAAGCCGCCAAACAGGAAGTGGGCTCATATCTCAGCAACCCTTGCATGTATCAAAGCCAATCTTGGTGCATGGACTCAGGACCCAATCAGGGGGACGCTCAAGAAATCTGGTGACCTTTGACCTCTAGGGGGCGCTGTAATTTAGAAACATGTCTTTTGGCCTGTAGCTGCTGTTGTGCTTAGAATTAAAACGCACTATTGGTGTCTGGTAATACTGTTGGAGGTCCTTAGGCTGACCCAAGCCAACTTGTGATGTCATCGTAATTGATTCGGCCGCCATATTGGATTTAATCAAAAACACAAACAAGTTTTCACAGTTCACAAATTTCATCTGATTTTCACCAAAATTGGCACAGACCATCCTCGGACCATGCCTTATCACTGCCTAATTTTCTGGAATTATTGACAAAAGCATTCGCTCTTAACAGCCAATTGAAATCGGTGGCGAAGCCGCCAAAACAGGAAGTGAGCTAATATCTCAGCAACCCTTTCATGTATCATATCCAAACTTAGTAGATAGACTCATGATCCCATTAGGGAAATGCTCAAAAAATGTGGTGATCTTTGACCACTAGGGGGCATTGCAATTAGCAAAATTGTATTTAGGCCTGTAGTTGCAATGTGTATTATTCTGCCATGGAAGTCTATGGCAGCCCATAGGACCGTCTGGTACAAAGTTGTAAAATTTGGCACACTGTTTGGGCATAGCTCCATGATTAATTTCACCAAGTTTTATGTTGACACCTTGAGCACTCTAGCGCCACCATCAGGTCAAATTTGGACACGTGTTCACACACTTAACCTCTGACCCTTACTTTCCGCCATATTTGATTTTAGCAGAAGTGAAACTAAACTGTCCCAGGTCACACACATTTGAAGCATTTGACCATTGAAATCAGCGGTAAAGCCGCCAAACAGTAAGTGAGCTCATATCTCTGCAACACTTTAATGCATCAATACCAAACTTACTATGCAAACTCGGGATCCCATTTTGAGGTGGCACACAACATTTGGTGACCTTTGACCTCAAGGGTGCGCTACAAGTAGCAAAAATACACAAATACATTTTGGCTTGTAATTGTTGATGTGTTTGTATTTAAAACTCAGTAACTATGTAATAATATTGAACAATTTATTTTGGCCAACACGTGCCAATGTTTGACGTCAATGTCATTTATATTCAGTTAATGTATAAGGATGTAAAACTTGACATGTTTAAGTTCATTCATTTAATAAAAGTCACTGAATAATCAAAGTCTTTTTTTACTAATTATGTGTACTTTATTAATTAACACTTTGATTATAGCATAGCTAGTGGTATGCAATTAAATCCTTTACATTTAGCTTAGTTAATCTCTAAGTCTGGTTAGTCAGTTACATTTCAGGCTATTTATGGACTGAAAGTCATTATTGCAGTCATTGATAATCTGCTACAACTCTGGTAGACAGAACAATCTTTAAACATTCAAAATATTTCTCATGTGATTCTCATGACACGTTTTCTACTCAATTGCATAAGATTTAAACATATTAACACATTTCCAGAATTATTCTGGTTTATAATAAAAACATTATTAACAATAAGTGTTCCAATTGCAGAGGTAGAAATTGCATGATATTATGCAAACAAATAACCTGAAAACTAACCTCCTGAATAGTATGACAGTATGATATTTTTTTAGAATTATTGTATCAAATTTAATGTAAGAAAAAGAAAGTTTCATACAAAACAATGACAAAACAAAAAACAAACATGCCCAATATAGTAAAAAATAAAACTGACGAAATGCAAAAACATATATAAATACTTGACCACACAAGTGCAAAACATGAAGTCGTTAAATCCCCAATTATTTCTAATTCGCTTGTATTACTAAATGGGTAGTCAGTAGATGGCCACATATACAGCTCATTGCCCTTTATAATACTGTCTGGTAGTGCTGTTGCAGATGGCCAAGATCAGCTACATGAACCTCAGCAGGTACCAAGGCTGATGAGGGTCCATGAGCCTAAACAGGCTCTGACTGTTACAGGTAACCGCTATTGGTTGCAAGGCTGGTGGAGGTCCATGACCCTGAACAGGCTCTTTGACAAGTACAAGTCTCTCTGCACCACCACAACCAACAATGAAAAAGGAGGAGTCTCAACAGGCTCTCCGTCTGGTACAGGTGGTTCGATAGGTTGTGTGGCTGGCAGATGAGCGGATGAGCCTCAGCAGTCCTCGCCATTGGTGTGTCCCAGGGAACAGACGCATGGACAAGCTCTGTGCATACCTGTGGCAGAGGCCACACATCGGCTCTGAAGTCTCTCAGCAGGTATTCTTTGAGACTTGGTAAACATTATCTGTAAGGTAGTTTTAGAGCACATGTAAATTTACAGTAAAAGTATACATTATTTTGTTGCACGGGTGTTAGAAAGCAAAATGTCTATTCATTAATAGTGTATAAAATGTACATCCTACTAAATATGCATAAACATTTAGATTGCATCTTTTGGCAAAAGAAAAACACGGATACTTACATAACCTTAATATAAGATCTTGATAGGCTGCATTGCTAGTGGATGTCTGTGATTCTCAGCAGGCCCTGTGATTGGTGGAGGTCCCTCGCAAGGCTGCCTTCCTGGACAATGTCCATGGTCCTCAGCAGGCCCTGTGTCTGGTGCAGTTCACTCGGAAGGCTGCATGGCTGGCAGATGTCCGCCATCCGCAGCAGGCTCTGTGACTGGTGCAGTTCTTTGGGAAGGCTGCGTTGCTGGCGGATGTCTGTGATCCGCAGCAGGACTGGTGCAGGTCACTCGGAAGGATGTGGGGCTGGCTGATGTCCGTGATCCTCAGTAGAACTGGTGTAGGACACTCAAGGCTCTGAGGCTGGTGGATGGCTGTGATCCTCAGCAGGCTCTTTGACTGGTGCAGGTGACGCAAAAGGCTGCGTTGCTGGTGGATGTCCGTGATTCGCAGCTGGACTGGTGCAGGTCACTCGGAAGGATGTGGGGCTGGCTGATGTCCGTGATCCTCAGTAGAACTGGTGTAGGACACTCGGAAGGCTGTGAGGCTGGTGGATGGCTGTGATCCTCAGCAGGCTCTTTGACTGGTGCAGGTGACGCAAAAGGCTGCGTTGCTGGTGGATGTCCGTGATTCGCAGCTGGACTGGTGCAGGTCACTCGGAAGGCTGCGTTACTAGCAGATGTCTGTGATCCTCAGCAGGACTGGTGCAGGTCACTCGGAAGGCTGTATTACTGGCAGATGTCCGTGATCCGCGTTACTGGCAGATGTCCGTGATCCGCGTTACTGGCAGATGTCCGTGATCCACAGCAGGGCTGGTGCAGGTCACTCGGAAGGCTGCGTTGCTGGCGGATGTCCGTGATCAGCAGCAGGACTGGTGCATGTCACTCCGAAGGCTGTGTTGTTGGTGGATGTCCGTGATCCTCAGCATGCCCTGTGTCTGATGCAGGTCACTCGAAAGGTTACGTTGCTGGGCCTTGGCCAACATTTTCTGTATGGTTATTTGACAGCAGATGTACATTTACAATAAAAGTCTACATGCTATTGTTACACAGGTAAAATAAACCAACATGTCTTTTTCTTAAAGTTTACATCCTGTCAAAAGTGCATCAATCAGAATTAGGATGCCTGTCTTGGAAAAAATGTACAGTTATATCATATAATGGATACTCACATAATGTCAATATGTCAGGAGAGCATGACAGCATTTCCGACTCCAAACCTCTGTAGTGGTTGGTTCAGTTCTGTCTTACAAAGTAGGCCTTCTTGCACTCCATATTCAGCCCATTGTTTTGTGGTGGTTAATTATACAGATCCAGCAGTGAAATTTAGCAATATGTTTGTGAACAGATTCCATATGCCAATATGAAATAAAATTCATAGAGCATAATTAACTTTTCTGATATAATATCAATAACTCTTCCTACTTTTTCCTTCTTTGTAATTATCCATGCCAAAACATACTTCACAATAATTGATAATAACATAACAAAACAAAACAAAATAAAAATAGTTCATTCAATGTATCAACAAGTAAAGTAGGCCTAACATGTTACACACTATCTAAATTAGTCTGTGGTGTCATAACAAAAATACTTAGTACAGTCGCAGCTAAAACAAATCAGTCCCACACAAAAGAACAGAACACAAAAGAACAGCCTAATACAAAATCAGGCCCAAATGGAAAACGAACAACGCATCACACAGGCAGAAAAAATAAAACTATATACAGTAAAATAAACATATTATTATTATTATTATTATTATTATTATTATTATTATTATTATTCAGTTCAATTGGTATGAAAGATACACAGTGCTAAGACGCCACTTGTCAGTCTCGTAGACATAGAAATCACTGCTAAAAATGGCTGTATAGTCCGACACAGGAATAATGGCTGTTGCTGCTGGGTTTTTTTAATCCAAATGGTATTCTTCTGACTGTGTCCTCTGAATTTCCCCCTTTACACATCACCTGTCTCCAGCAAGCGTGTTTACTCACATGCTTGTCTCAGCAGACTGCATTGCTGTCCATGTCCTTCAACCGCCCTGGTGCTGGTGGCAACTCCACCAAACAGAATGTCCTTGGAGATTCTGCCCTTTTCCAAGAAATAGTGGTGTTGCAGCGAGATGAGGCTGGGCCTCTGACCTGTGTCAGCTTAAAGGGAACAGAACTGATCCCACAGTAAATGACAAGAGTTTGTCTGTAATCAGCACTATCTCAAGTGATTTTCATAGTATCATGATTTTACTGTACCAAAGCATTTGCTAGTATGACACCAATAAGGGTGAACCAGGTACACTTTTTGTGTCACACAACTGTTGAAAACTGTAGCTTAGCTGCAAATTGGTGGTGATTTGGACACCTTCGATATGCATGATAAACAGCAATGGCATGACTGTCCACTTATATTATTCCATAATTCCATAATTCATAAAAATGTTGAACAAAAAAGTTCCCTGTATGGGGGCCATTTTCCAAAAGAAGTTGCACTTAAGATTTGTTTTCTTTGTTTGTTTTCACCATTCTTACATAATCTCAAGACAATTCATTCATACATAATTTATTCTTTCACTTCATTGAAGATTTAAGGTATTGTTGTCCTTTAACTCAGTGTTGCAATAATAATACCAGTCTTCAACCGACTGTGATATCTGTGTCAAATAATATGGTTAATTTTATTTTACTGTTATCCTTTTTTTTGTACACTAAAATTGAACTGCTTTTTTGCTGTTATTGACTGTTATCGTCTTAACTGTAATTCACTGATAATGTTAAGGTTTTACAATAACGGTAAAGATAAAATCATTTAATAGAGTGATATGTCTGTCCATTAATTAAAACTTTAATTTGGACTCTTTTTAGCATTTAAAGCATTACGCATAACTTGGTGTAATGGTGGTGTAATGTAACCAAAATGAAATAATTTGACAAACATTAACAAGACATAGTCTAAAATGCTTTAGACAATTAAGGAATGATCTGCTGACTTTAAAAAAAAAATTAGTTGCCTAGATAATAAATCAACTGTATAGCTTCCTGATATTTACATATTCATCTGTATATCTTTACCGTTATTTGCAACTTCTTTTGGAAAATGGCCCCCATACCCCTCCCATCCCTTGCAAGGACCGTCCAGTGTTATGCTCTCTCCTTGCCACCACCCACCCACCCAAACCCCACTTAGCGGACGGAATATGAAGTGAACTCATAATGACGTCATGTGTAACATAGTCAGAACATAAATGCCTACCTATTCAAAGACAAATATTATTAATCACAGAAAAAATTACAACAGTGAGATTAGTATCGCTTCATGAAAACTGTAGTATGTCTGCACAACTTCAACAACAACATCTTCTGTGCCTTTAATGTAGACATGATCTATTAATGTACCTTTTTCAGTTGTAGCTGCTTGCACATGTTGAGTGTATCCATGCCGTTCCAGTAACTTGAGAATTGTAGAAGATACAAAGATGTCCTCATTGAAGTCTCCCATGATGAGTTTCCTCCCTGGATGCTTCTCAAGTTCAAAGATGACCTGTAATAACTGTTCTCGAAACATGTCAATCTTATAAGAGCTGGGCCTGTACAACACAGCAGCTATCAAATTTGCATGAGATATTTCAAAATACAGACATTCCAAATTGCACCTTTCTGGAATTGACACCTGCACATCAATGTTTTCTGAACAATACACACCAACTCCACCTCTTTGTTGTTGTTTCAGCGCTGCAAACGCTGGCTCGGAGTCATCGTAACAGTTTCCTCTCGGATTGTGTTTGAAGATGTATCCTGGAAGTTGTGGCTCTTGTTCAGTGTCTACATTGAGCCACGTCTCTGTTAAGCAAATACAATCAGCGTTCATGAGGGCTTTGTGGGATTGAACATCCTGAATGTGAGCATTCAAACTCTGCACATTGTGAAGTGCTACTGTGCACACAGGGTTCATATTGGATGAAACAGACATTCCAAAGTTAAACTCAGGCAAGCTTTCCATAGCCGAATCTACTTTGTTATCACAAAATATGGCAGATTCTTTGAAGTCCTCAATTATCAGCCCACCGAGAGTTCTCACACGACTCAAAGCAACATATGCTTGCCCTGGAGCAAAGATCTTCTTGAGTGATACAACAGCCCTTTCAACAGTAAGCCCTTGACATTTGTGTACAGTTACTGACCAGGCCAGGCTAATCGGCAGTTGCCTTCGTACTCCACCATTATTAGCCACTTGTTCCTCTTGCACTTCCACTATCGTTGAACGTTCAGAAACCCTTTTTGCTTTTGACCTCTGGATCTTTCCTACATTAGGGTCTTCAAACTCCACATGGATAGCTGCAGGCATGTCATCCTCTTGTTGACTCTGAATGATTTCCACAACTGTACCACATGCTCCGTTGACAAGGCCATCAGATACGTCTATGTTTTTCTTCAACATGACCCTTGCTCCAACACCCAACGAAACACATTTAGGCAAGCAAGAGTTGAAAACTTTTGTGTGAAAGCCAACTTTCCGTTCCATTCTTCCAGTTTTGGGATTTCGGACAAAGTCTTGAGCACGTATGCTGATTGCGTCTGGGCAGGTCTCTTGCAGTCTCTTCACGTTATATTCATCAACCTCCGCATTTGTAGCATACACATGAATGTCTGTAGATTCCTCACCAGTTTCACGCTGCCTCAATGTGAGAACATCACAGTCGGTGAGAGGTTCGTTCTTTTTACGGACTCTGAGACGATTAAGCATTTCTGCAAATGCTGCATTTTCTTGTCTAACAACTTTAGTCAGTTCTGCAACCTCAAAGTTGTTGTCCCACAGGTTTGCTCCTTTGTTTTCAGCAAAAAGAGGCGTGCCTTTCACGGGCTTGAGTTGAAAAAAATCACCCACACAAATCAGGGAAACTTTTGCAAACAAGGTATAATCACCAGTCTGCTTGATTTGACGCAGTCTACCATGAATGTAAGCCAAAAGACGGTGGTCGACCATGGACACTTCATCAATGATCAGAATTTGCAAGCTGCCCATTTTGGTTCGCAAAGAATTGACTTTCTCATCACCTAGTGGTTGATATGGCAGTTTGACATTTGCACCAATGGAGAATGTATTGTGAATTGTTGCAGCGCCAATGTTATATGCAGCCACTCCTGTAGGTGCTGTTAGAAGCACAGTGAGGTCCTCAGGATTTTCAGCAATCTGTGACAACAGCCTGGTAGATTCGTAATGTATCGCTTTGATTAAATGGCTTTTCCCCGTTCCTGCTCCGCCAGTAATAAATAATCGCAACGGTTCAGGATTTTGTCCAAACAGTTTCTGCAAACACCACTTACGAACAGCATAGAATATGGCAGACTGTTCTTCATTTAATGATCGCAAAAAATGCAATGCGTCCTGTCTGGGCATTGACACATGATTTGTTTCCAAAGTGCATGTAGTCTGTGGGTTTGCTGTCAGGTCAGGAATGAGTTTGTCATCATCATCACTTTCATCATCTACAACTTTTTCTTTCATCAGATCCAAACAACGAAGACGCTCCCTTTCTGTTTCAGGACATATTTGAGCCCAGGCATCTTCCAAATCAATTTTGTCTTCCAGCAGCTGTTTAGCTCTGTCAATCTCATCACTTTCTTTTTCAAATAAAGCTTTGTTGGTATCCACAATCGACTGCACTCTTTGAACATCAACACCACATTTCACTGCACCATTCTTATAGAAATGTTCATATGTATCAAACTGGGACGGTTTGAGGTGACAGTCTTCATAGTAAGGCAGAAACAGTTGCAGCAACGAATGGAAGTACTTTTCAGGGTTTTTTGTGGGAGAAAATCTGGGATACCTCACGACAGCAGGTTCAGTTCGGGTCCTTCGTTTCACAAAACCACAATTGTTGTTGAGCTGTATAATGTCATGTGAATCTTTTTCAGTCGGAACCTGTGACTTTGATAGAACTCTGTATTCAGAACAAAAACTGGCCAGGCATAAATCCTCAAATTGTTCATTCTGGGGTCTGCTCTTATATCTCTCAATCACATTGGTCATCCAAATGCTGCTTTCATCATTACACTGTTGGAATTGGGCTTTATTTTGAAGTACATGTAGAGGTAAACTCATCCTAACAGGATTATCACCAACTGGAATGAACTGTACGTCACGAGAGCATTCTTTCAAATGCATGTGTGTTAATCGATACACTGCCTCTTGGGCTGAAACTTCTCTGTTGTGTAAGTATACACTTCCAAGCTGTTTGAATGCTGCTTTTGCATCAAGGTTGCCATTCATTGACTCGTCTTGGGCACGTTGTAAGAGCAAACCCATTTCTTGTTCTGCTTTTGTGATGTACGACAGTATGTAGACCACAACTGAAAAGGCATCTGTGACATACTGGATATCCATATTGCCTTGCCAAGCACGGAGTAAGTCTTTGTTGTACTGGTTCACCCAAATGTCTCCAGGATTTCGTTTCAGGACAATGCTTTTCTTTTTGGAACATATGTTGTACGCCTTTTCAAACAAACCTTGATCTATCCCAAGAGACTCAAAAAATGCATCGGCTGTATCAAAATTCATGTCAGGCATGGTCAACGCAGTTTTAACTTTCTTTATTATTGCACTTGCACTTGCATTGTCATCACTGCCATTCAAGTCCTCACAGTTACCGCCTCTTGTGATGAAAGTACAGCTTGATGGTGGCCGTGGGAAGTTGAACCTGCACACTGTGTTTTTCTTGCGGCAAGTCTTAGAGTGTCTTGTGCTGTGCCTCTGTACGCTGCTCACAACCTCATAAAGCTCTGCATCTGTTTCTGGTGGAATCTCACAAGTGATGTAGGTATCTATGAACTGTGCCACTTCATCATCACTCTCTTTATCAATCTTGGGAGCATTTTCAACCCAAAAGAGACAGTGGACATGAGGAGAACCACGTTGTTGAAATTCAACACGATAAAAGTAGTCCTTTATTTTCCCTATAGGTTCTGCTGGCGACATGATTACATCACGGAGAAAGCAATGCCATCTGTGATCAAACATTCTTGCCGCTGTCACAGGGTTTCGACGTATAAGTCCACATTTGTCAGACCAGTCAAGATCATCAACAGACGTTTGTTTACCTTCTATTCTTAGAATAGAGTTCAGCATTTCAGGCCATCTCAAATCTGCAGAGCTAAAAGATGCAAAGAAAGTGGGTATGGAGAGTTGTCTTATCATGGCAAATAAATCCTTCTGAACTGACATCCAGTATGGAGGTGTGCCACGAATTCCTCGTAAGAACTTGTATCCTTCGTCATTGCGCAATATTTTACCCAACGACTCTGAGTTCAACAACATGTCTGGTGATGCGTCTTTCAGAGAGGAGTTGCCGCCACCTTTGCGTAATGCCACTGATACACCAGATACAACTTGATGCACCTCTGATATGTACTGTGCGTAAAAAATGAAGTCTGTGTTCTGTGCAAAACGCCCATCTGCATTCAGAATGCGTGTATTCAGGTACCGTGCCAGAGTTATTTTGGACTCTCTTTCATCATGGAATGTAGGTCCACCAGATGGATACAAAACAGGGAAACATTTTGCCTCGTTGGTTTTATCAGACAGCAATCTCACTGGACTGTTACCTTCACCTGGTGCCACATTAAGTATATCCTGAAAATTCTGATCAATGATCTCTGAACCCAGATCGACAGGTTGTAATGATGTATCTGACAAAAGCCCATTCTGGTCTTTGATATAAGTCACATCTTCCTCTGCATGCTCTTCAGGAACATTGTCATCATCACTGTTAACAGGTGTTTCCTGTTTGGTACTTTCCTCATGCTGGTCAGAGCCATTCAGAGAGTTTACCCATTCGTCATTCATAGTCACATCACCGTACCATTTATTGTTTGCCATCAAATACCTCAGTGCATTTCTGACACGATCAGTGTGGACATACATGTACTCGTAATGACCTTTATACGTTAACTTGCGTTTCAGTTTCACTCTTATCATCTTGTCATCACATTCATTTCTTGGGAGTATATTTGTCACACCTGCGTTATTAACTGGAACAGAGACGCAAGGACCATGGCAAGCTCTCTGGCGGCCTCGAGGCAAACACAACAGCTTCATGAAGGGAATGTGACGTGCAATGAGATGTTGTTCCAAAGAGTTCAGACATTTAAGTTCCGCTGGAATATCATCCAAATGCATGTTGTTGGTAACACTCTCTTCGGGAAGTTTTCCTCCAAGTATTTTACGATGACATGTATGACAAATCCATAATTTGCTTGATGGACTATCAGACAAATGACATTTCTGATCACATTCAACATCACACACATGTAAATATTGCAATGTTATGCATCTATTAGCCAATGCAGCCACTTCTGTTCCTTTTCTTTCATAGCAATGTCTTTTACACTCAACCACTTGCTTCCTGAAGAGTAAACGGTGACATACTGAGCATACATATTCAGGACCGCGGCTGACCTCCTGACGAAAATGATCAATAGCTAGGCCAATGTCTTCCTGTTTCTTCTGCCATATTAAACAACTCTCACGACTTCTTTTGATTTTATTTATACGGATGTTTTCATTTTCTTGATACTTCCTCTTGTTATGCTCTTTAATTTTGTTCTGAAATGCAATGTTTTTCCTGTATTTCATATGACTGTAATCACGGACAAGTCTCTGAAATTTGCTGTTTGTTTTATATTTAACTTTAGAATAATCACGGACAGCATTCTGATGTTTCTGGTTTCTCCTGTATTTGTCCTTAGAATAAGCACGGACAGCATTCTGATGTTTCTGGTTTCTCTTGTATTTGTCTTTGGAATACTCTCGTACCTTTGCTTGAAAATCTGTATTTTCCTTATATTTCTTTTGAAAATTAACACATCGTAATTTCTGAAATTTTGGATTAGTTTGATATTTTCTCTGAAAACGCTGAAGCACAAATTTCCTAAAGTCCAGATTTGTTCTGTATTTCTTTAGAAAATAGTCACGAGAGCATTGGCGCTTTCTCTGTTTGGCAAGCTCATCTTTCTGGTACTTATCTTTGACATATTGAACTTTTCTCTGTTTGTAATCATTATCATTTTGATATCGTTGGCGGTCTTTCTTTGCTTTCACATTTTCTGATTCATCTTTCAACTTTCTTTTCCGTTGTGGCCTCAAGTTGTCATCAATCATGACTGGCTGGCATGTTCCTGCACAAGGCCTTCCTGCATCTTTGTGTTGTACACATTCAACAACTTCATAATGACTGCCAGTGTGATTTAAATAAATGCAATTCTCTCTACATGTCTGTGAGTCTGTAGGTCTGTGCATATTCCATCTTCCATCATTGAAAGTAAATATAGTTGTTTGCAATAAGTCAGCAGCAGCAAAAATATCAATCTCTTTTGCCCATGAACCACAGTAATAGATCCTTGATTTAGTCACATAATCCTGCACAGATGTGTATTCCTCCCTCAGATATGTTTCAAATTTGGTGCCGTTTCTCTGAAGGTGTTGCACGACAGCCCGTCTTATTTTCAAATGCTTGTCTTCATTGTGGCAAATGCTAAAGGCTAGGCTACGGTAAAAGCAATTCCCATCAGGTTTTATACTTTTTATCTTACAGGGACATCCCATGTCATCAATATCAGTTGTCATTAGGCCTACATCAACATTTCCATTTTGAAGCTCTAAACGCGTGCACAGTGCATCCTGGTCCTGACGAGTTAAAGGTTTAAAACCATGTTTGGGAACTCGTACATCACTTACAATGACATCATCAGTTGCCTGCACATCACACTTTAAAGGTTGAAAAGACTGATCGCGCGCACCTGCATCAATTAGAATGACATCGTCTGTTGCAGTTTTGTTTTGCTTAACACCCTTACTGGAACCTTGTTTCAAAACATCACTGTAGAGTGGTCTGCTGTTTACATTAGAACAAGCATTTGTGTCTGGTATAGTCTGTGTACATTCTGTGCCACTTGTGAAATTAGCTGCAACTGTAGACGACCCGCTTACAACTCGTTCACACACTTTAGGCTTACGCTTCACCACATCGCTGTAGAGAGGACGGCAACTTGCAGAGCTCGTTGAACAGCTGGATGAATCGTCCATCTGGGCGTTGGCATCAGTTATTACCGTGACTCCAGTTACCTCAAACCGTGGTGTGCTTACGCCAAAAGATCTCGCAAAGTCATAAACAAACGTGAACAGGGAGTGTACAGAGCTGAAATACGCAACACAACTTGTTCTTTCACCTTTCTGGTTGACGTTTCTGTTAGCGTGTGAATCAACAAAGGCAAACCTTGCTCCTACATTCACTATAGCACACGTGTTAGCACAAACGGTTAACAAACAAGCATCATTGCTAAACAGTGCCCGCTGCAGTGCTACATCAAAAGGCATGGCAACATCACATAAAGCATGGTCATAGTCATCAACCTGAATAAATCCAGTGTAAGATTCAGCAAAGTTTATTGCAAAATCACAATTCCACACTTCATATTGCCTCGGCAATTCAGACACAGCAATGTAACCCCTTCCGTGGTCTCTGATTTTACCCTGTGCACTCATTGACCTGTAAAGAACAGTTCCCTTAATCAAAACATCATCAAGATCTCTAGTATCCCAGCTCCACACGTTCTTCATCTTGGACTTCAAAACAGCAGTCAAACTGATGGCACCACACTGCTTGTTGCGCACATTTCCAAACCGTGGATGACCTTGATGAAAGGACCCCATCAGCACAGATCTTTCTGGAAAGTCATCAGATTGAGTCAAACAGGAACAATCATTAGTTACAGTTTGTTTATTGACACAGTATGGCACTGAGTTTCCATAAGAGGCATGAGACTTTGGTAGAGAGTCGGAGAGAGTGAGTGGAGAGTTTGGCATATAGTCAGCATATTTGTCTGCCAAAGGGTTTGGCAAAGGGTTTGACACCAGATTTTGAACCAGATTTGAAACCAGATTTGAAACGAGGTTCGACGAAAGGTTCGGCAAAGGGTTCGACAAAGGGTTTGACAAAGGGTTTGACAAAGGGTTTGGCATATCATTTGGCATATCGTTTGGCATGTTTTCAGAAAGTGATTGAAGGTCAGCTTCTTTCTTCTCAGCTGCCAGGAGCGGCTTACTCAGACGTGGCATCTGTAACACACAGAGAGTCCATATAAAATATTGAGTCTAACTTAACATTTCCTTAATCATCTCTTACAGTTACACTGTAATCATTTAAGCAGTTCTAAGATAAACATACTTTCAAAGTCTGCTTTATTGTCAATTTCTTCACATGTCAAGACATAAAGAGATCGAAATTACATTTCCCACTATCCCACAGTGGAGACGAGACATATTTTACCAATTAAGTCCACAGACAAACATAACATTCAAGTAAACAATATAAAAAGTAAAGAAGGCACATACAATGAAGAAATTGCAGTATTTCGGTATTGCAGTGCATATATTTATATCGGAGATTTTTTAACAACTCCCTAACTTTAATTTATAATCCATTATTATAATATATATATATATATTAATCATTCTGCAGCATACTGAAAAATTCGGCTACTTCCTCACTGTGAATAACAATTGGAGCGATGTTTAAAGTGTACAATGCATAATACACAATCGTAATACTTCTGGACAAAAAAAGTCAAATGGACACCAGACCTTGTCAGAGGACCCCTGGTCCTGTGATTGTGATCCACAGTCAACATATCTCTTCTTGGCTGCCAGAGACCTTTTGCTTGAACGTGGCATCTGTAAAACACAAAGAAAACACACGAGAAATATAGTCAGGTCTAATATGCCACATCTACTTAATTGACTCAAACAGCTACACTATAATCATTTTTCATATACAGAAATATTAAAAGATAGCAATGCACGCATGAACAACTTCAAGACTTTTTAAAGCTTTTCATTTCAAGCAAATACATTCAAAAGCAATAATTAGAGTCAAAAAAACAGAATACTGCAATCCATTTGTGAATAAAAACTAAGACTAAGGGCTCCTGCACACTGTCTGTGTGGCCATTTTTATTTTTGGGTCCCATGTTAACAGGTTAGAGCTTGCACACTACCTGTGTGAGGCACAGCTCGAGACGTGCCAAAAACTTGTGCATGCTAGAAATGGGACCCATTCCTATTTTTCACGCAACACACAAGCATGTTGGAAGCGTTTCCATTCAAAAGCGAAAGTCAAGAGATGTTTTAATAGGCAGAGGGGCCGCCATAGCGCAGCATCAGACACATTTCGGGTGTTCAAAAACACAGAAAACACCACGCAACAGAAACGCCACAGGCAGTGTGCAGGAGCCATAACACTAAATATGTGTTCAACATTGCATGCCTTTAAATAAAAACACAATCGTCCATACTGCTGGATAAATCAAGTTCAGTGCTTACTTGCTTGCATACTCTACCAGACCTGATATATTGTTTTTTCCAATTGAAAAGGTTACATGTCTAATCACTGATATCTTACAAGTGCGGAGACCAGTCACCTCAACCTGCCTCTGACCTCAGGTCTACAATGCCTGCTAATATTTAAGCAATTTTAGCTATGGCGCTCTCTAGCATTGCAGTGACAATGCTAGAGAGCGCCATAGCTAAAATTGCTTAAATATTGTAGGCTACATTTACATAATGCTTAATTCCACAGCCCTTAATCCTGCTTCTCTACTTTCATGTGCAAGGGTAGGTCACTCCACATTCATTAAGAACACATGCTTACCTTTCAAAAGGAGGGACACAATTTCAGTATCTGCAAAGGATAAAATAATACAAAGCAAAAGTAGTAATGTTTTAGAGCCATTATTAATATCAACTCAAACATTCCATTGTGTTCTTAATTTTACCTGATATTTCATGCACATACACGAGTGAAAACAAAACCCAAGAGGCTTGCTTATCATTAGACCTACACCAGACCTGATATATTGTTTTTCCAATTGAAAAGGTTACGTGTCTATTGACTATATCTTACAAGTGCAGAGACCAGTCACCTCAACCAGCCTCTGAGGTCAGGTGTACAATGCCTTCACTGCAATACTAGAGAGCCTCATAGCTAAAAAATGCTTAAATATTGTAGGCTACATTTACATTGCAATAATCTACAGCCCTCAAACATGCTTCTCTACTTCCATGTGCAAGAACACCCATGCTTACCTTTCAAAAGGAGGGACACAATTTCAGTATCTGCAAAGGATAAAAGAGCCATTATTAATATCAACTCAAACATTCCATTGTGTTCTTAATTTTACCTGATATGTCATGCACATATACAAGTGAAAAAGCCTAAGAGGCTTGCTTAACATCATTAGGCCTATAAAATGGAACCTTTGTTGTACATATTTACAGCTACAGCTTAGACAGATGTTGACCAACTGGAAAAGTCATGACACAGGAATAAAAACGAATTATGCATACAAATCAAGTCCAGAATGTGTGCTGCCCATTGAGACCTTATCAATGACGCCGACTAAGAGTTGGGCGATCCAAACGATTGAACATATTTCTCCAATTGAATCATGAAAAGTTTCCAGTTTGAGTCGGAGTGAAAGTCGATCATTGTCAAAAGCAATACAGCATAGAAAGAACGTGATTATAAGCTTAGTGTAACATTACTAACTCATCATATATAAATAAAAGTACTCCGACAGACATTTCAAATTTGCAACGTTAAGTTAACGTTATCGAACACGCTAGCTGCTAAGTTACCTTCCGTTAATCAGCTAACGTTAATTTAGTTGGCAATTTAAAATACTCTCTTACAACAGTAAACCAACGTGATAACAGTAAACGACCAGTTATTAAACTCATACTAGTTTGCTCCAATCTGCTCATAATATTAATTGCTGATTAGCACTTCAAGTTAAGACCCCCCCAGCTAACTTTTCTCAATGTTCACTTAGCAGGCTAGGCTAACGTTAACGTTAAGTTACTTCAATATATGACGACATTAACGTTCATGAAGCGAACTAATGTCACTCTCCAGAGACACCAACTAATATATAATGTTATAACTGCTAGTTCACTCATGCTTAGTATAAGTAGGTCAATGCAAAATATACAAACATCAATTCCCTCCCCTATTCAAGACACGTCTTACCTGCCGATGGCAATCAGGTTAAAGGAAGAGCATCTGTTAAACCAGACCAATTATAGTAAGATTGCACGTCATAATAAAAGTCGATAAATGTCACGTGTGACTGTAAATATTTCTAATCACAACCACAAATTATCTATCCACTTACAAATGAGAAGCAAACATATTTAAGAGTATAAATACAGTTATATAGTTTAAATTAATTAAATAGTTTAATTTTATGTTTCGAAGTAGATAGATAAGATATGGTATTCAAATCATTGTCGCCACAATTGGGATGTGTAGGTATGCCTATTTAACACGCCCTACCACGAAATAATGACATACAAATCACTGGCTTTATTTGATATAGCCTAATACACCACGCAAATGTCAGATTTCTCCTTTGCCCACTAAAAATCAGGTTGTTGAAAAAAGCATGAGTTTACAACTAAGAAGCCTAGGCTATCACTTATGTTTGTGTCACTGTCACGTTCAAGCCCACCGTCAGTTTATCAAACTGCAGCTAAAGCCAGTTTTGCGAGAGCATTAACACAAAAGCAGCCCAGCTGTGATTCAAACACAATACTAAACTAAAAGCTCAACCACACAACAACCACAGCAATAAAGCCCACGGATTATTTTTTGTTTTGTTTTAAATGCTATTCAATTACTGCCTATAAACTATCACCCATGGACACTGCAGCCACCACCCCCCTTCCCTAACCCTACCACCAAACAAAACATGATTGAAAGAAGATTGAAAGAAATCGGGAACTTTATTTAAATTAAACAAATACGTAAATGCATACAAAGAGTCAAACAGAACAACGTTTTTCCCCCAAACACAACAAACTTTTTTCCCCCAACAAAAGTCAATGAAAACTGAGCAAAAACACACAACATCAAACAGTCGGTTCTGCGGCAAACAAACGCTCAAGTTCCTCGCCCGTAATTTCTCCTTCAGCCGCAGTTTCTCCTTCAGGCAACGGCTCAATGGACAAAGTCAGTCCGCTACAGTTCACGTGAACCTCGATGTTCCCGGTGCAGAGGAGGTGCTCCTCAATTACCTCCGCCTCGTTAACGTCGCCCAGGTGCTGCTTAGCGTAACTCCAAATGGCGGAGTTAGGCAGGCTGACGGAGTGGTCCTCGCCGTCGCATGTCAGCTCCAACGAGCCGCTGTATGTGGCTTGAAAGGACGAGGACTTCTGAAGCATCTTGCAGCCCTCGCACCTGTGCGTTGTGCAACGCTTGGGGAACTCCTCCTGGTTCTTGTGGCACCTCCGACAGCGCTGCTTTTGTGCGATGTACACCGCGCTGACGCAGCCGCGGAGAGTGGTCGTGGTGTCACTGGAGTCGTCCAGGGGCTCCAGGGAGTCGGGCTCGCCCACGTCCTCGATCGCGGTCGCGGTTGTGATCGGAGTGCTGGTCAGTACCGTCAGGTCACCCGACTTCCGTGTCACCAGGTGGCACAGCTTGAACGACTTGGAAGGCTTGACGTCCAGGATGCTGCTCTCCCACAGCGTCAGCTTAGTCTGGCCGCTCCTGTCGCAAATCCCGAACTCTTTAAGCTCCTTCATAGTCCCGTCCACCGACACCACCCGGCTCATGACGCCGTCTGCCAGTATCTTTGCGTGCAACTCGCTGACCTGTAACACCACACAGCAAAGGCAAAACGAGTTAGTGAGGCGCAGAGTGTGTCCAGGAAGACCGTAGGCTGTGCGACTCTAGGCGCTCTCCGCTTACTTTTTGTCTCGGTCCGAGGGCCAAGACGTCTGAGATCTGCTGGCGGGTGGTTCCGGGGGGCTCTCTCCGTATGAAGGGCGCCGTCTCCACCGCGTCCAAACCGCTGGCGCTGGAGAAGAGCACATCGTAGCCGGTGGGGTCGCTGTAACCTGAACAGAAACGCATGCCAAAGTTACATCACTGGTCGTCTCGTTGGGCACATAAGCAAATTAAATCACTACAGGTGCGGGCTACTTACTGACGGTTTTCCTGACGTTGGCCAGCTTCACTGATCGCTTCGCCAGCGAGGACTGCGCGAAAGCCTGCCGCTTCTCAGCTGAAAACGCCACCAGCCGATGATACTCTTCGCGGCCGGTCTGCAGGGTGGCCTCGAAGTATCTCACGTTCCTCTTGGACATCTTTATGGGGGACACAGAGTGAACGTATCCTACCGCGGTCTCCAACTCGGATCTCGCTCGTTTCGCCGGGCTGGCCATTCTGCTGTTCTTCACCTGATTCCTTCTCCCTCTGACCAAGCAGCGCTTCGGCCGCAGCATTTAAACTCTCTCCTCGCATTTGTTACTTTGTTTCTTTCAAACCAGACTAACGCAGCCCCTTGACCCAGACGTCCCTGCACCTTGAATTGATACATCTCTTCACCAGTCGCGAAAGAATCGTTCTCGAGCCGCCCGCAATCAGACTGTTGGCGTTGATTAAAACGCTTTACTTCGCATCAGCAGATGCAAAACGGCAAGACCCTCGGACAACGTTTTCAGCGGGGTCAACCGAAGCACATTAGGCCTATAAGATAATCGTTTGCCTACTCGATCTATTAGCTACGCTACTTTAATAAAAGTCATTAGTTTGATATCACTGCCGATGCAATAGTGCAAATGACATGAGCCTTTCCTGCACTCTGTTGACATTGCACGCTCACTATTCGGGCTATACAGTCTGCGCTGGGAGCGTCATTTTCATGTCTGGCAGTTGTCAAATGCTTCGCTCACGTTTTTCATACAGAATATACACAATTCAAGCCACGGTCTCCCTCACGAAACACGCGTGCATTCTGCTCTGTTTTATACCTCCTGCAAAGCAAGCGGTACGAATCGTCATGTTTCAGAACCATGGACAATTCACTAGGCTACGTTGGCAACATTCATTAAATTAGCCTGTAGGGGGCTGCGCTAGGCCTATACTCATTTAATGTAGCCTGTTTTGGTTCAAGTCACTGGCCTACTCAAACAGCTAAAGATACCAAGCTTAATGTGTTTGCCCCCCCCCCACCCCTTGCCCATTCAAAGTCAGGCTGTTAAAAAATGCAAGAGTTTACAACCCGGTAGCCACACAATCACTTCTGTTTGTGTAACTGTCACGTTCAAGCGCACAGTCATTGTTGATATTAACCTACGGAGTCATGGAACTTTTCTTTGAATATTGCAAGGGTGGCCTAAGTTTATCAAATATATTGCAGCTATAGCCAGTGTTTTGCGACAGCATTAACACAAAAGCAGCCCAGGTCTAGGCTAATTGTCAAACACAATGCTAAACTAAAGCCCAAGGATTTTTTTTAAATGCTATTCAATTTCTGCCCATAAACCATCACCCATGGCCAGTGCAGCCACCACCCCTTTCCCTCACCTACCACCAAACAAAACATGATTGAAAAAGATTGAAAGAAATCGTGAACTTTATTAAATTAAGCAAATGCATAAATGCATACAAACAACAAACGTTTTCAAACAGAACCCCCCCCCCCAAAAAAAAACAGAACAAACTTTTTTTTTTTTTTAACAAAAGTCAATGAAAACTGAACAAAGACACAGCACATCAAGCGGTCGTTTTTTTTGTTTCAGGCAACGGCTCAATGGACAAAGTCAGTCCGCTACAGTTCACGTGAACCTCGATGTTCCCGGTGCAGAGGAGGTGCTCCTCAATTACCTCCGCCTCGTTAACGGAGTCGCCCAGGTGCTGTTTAGCGTAACTCCAAATGGCGGAGTTAGGCAGGCTGACAGAGTGGTCCTCGCCGTCGCATGTCAGCTCCAACGAGCCGCTGTATGTGGCTTGAAAGGACGAGGACTTCTGAAGCATCTTGCAGCCCTCGCACCTATGCGTTGTGCAACGCTTGGGGAACTCCTCCTGGTTCTTGTGGCACCTCCGACAGCGCTGCTTTTGTGCGATGTACACCGCGCTGACGCAGCCGCGGAGAGTGGTCGTGGTGTCACTGGAGTCGTCCAGCGGCTCCAGGGAGTCGGGCTCGCCCACGTCCTCGATCGCGGTCGCGGTTGTGATCGGAGTGCTGGTCAGTACAGTCAGGTCACCCGACTTCCGTGTCACCAGGTGGCACAACTTGAACGACTTGGAAGGCTTGACGTCCAGGATGCTGCTCTCCCACAGCGTCAGCTTAGTCTGGCCGCTCCTGTCGTAAAATCCCGAACTCTTTAAGCTCCTTCATAGTCCCGTCCACCGACACCACCCGGCTCACGACGCCGTCTGCCAGTATCTTTGCGTGCAACTCGCTGACCTGTAACACCACACAACAAAGGCAAAACGAGTTAGTGAGGCGCAGAGTGTATCCGGGAAGACCGTAGGCTGTGCGACTCTAGGCGCTCTCCGCTTACTTTTTGTCTCGGTCCGAGGGCCAAGACGTCTGAGATCTGCTGGCGGGTGGTTCCGGGGGGCTCTCTCCATATGAAGGGCGCCGTCTCCACCGCGTCCAAACCGCTGGCGCTGGAGAAGAGCACATCGTAGCCGATGGGGTCGCTGTAACCTGGACAGAAACGCACGCCAAAGTTACATCACTGGTCGTCACGTTGGGCACATAAGCAAATTAAATCACTACAGGTGCGGGCTACTTACTGACGGTTTTCCTGACGTTGGCCAGCTTCACTGATCGCTTCGCCAGCGAGGACTGCGCGAAAGCCTGCCGCTTGTCAGCTGAAAACGCCACCAGCCGATGATACTCTTCGCGGCCGGTCTGCAGGGTGGCCTCGAAGTATCTCACGTTCCTCTTGGACATCTTTATGGGGGACACAGAGTGAACGTATCCTACCGCGGTCTCCAACTCGGATCTCGCTCGTTTCGCTGGGCTGGCCATTCTGCTGTTCTTCACCTGATTCCTTCTCCCTCTGACCAAGCAGCGCTTCGGCCGCAGCATTTAAACTCTCTCCTCGCATTTGTTACTTTGTTTCTTTCAAACCAGACTAACGCAGCCCCTTGACCCAGACGTCCCTGCACCTTGAATTGATACATCTCTTCACCAGTCTCGAAAGTATCGTTCTCGAGCCGCCAGCAATCAGACTGTCGGCGTTAATTAAAGCGCTTTACTTCGCATCAGCAGATGCAAAACGGCAAGACCCTCGGACAACGTTTTCAGCGGGGTCAACCGAAGCACATTAGGCCTATAAGATAATCGTTTGCCTACTCGATCTATTAGCTACGCTACTTTAATAAAAGTCATTAGTTTGATATCACTGCCGATGCAATAGTGCAAACGACATGAGCCTTTCCTGCACTCTGTTGACATTGCACGCTCACTATTCGGGCTATACAGTCTGCGCTGGGAGCGTCATTTTCATGTCTGGCAGTTGTCAAATGCTTCGCTCACGTTTTTCATACAGAATATACACAATTCAAGCCACAGTCTCCCTCACGAAACACGCGTGCATTCTGCTCTGTTTTATACCTCCTGCAAAGCAAGCGGTACGAATCGTCATGTTTCAGAACCATGGACAATGCACTAGGCTACGTTGGCAACATTCATTAAATTAGCCTGTAGGGGGCTGCGCTGGGCCTACTGACTCATTTAACCCGGTAAGAGTCTTCAGGGACATAGGCGGCCGCGTATCTTCTACCTGCCTGTGTTAATGTAGCCTACAGTTTTGGTTCAAGTCACTGGCCTTATTCAACAACCGCAACGACCGGCCACTAACAACCGCAGTAGGAGCACGACAATGGACAAAATCCACAAAGAAATTATATAGAACGAATTAAAGACGGACATTCCTGTCCGTATAGTCAGCGAGACTCCTCTGTCTAGCTGAAGATGAGATTTCTTCGGCATCGGTGGTGCTAGCCAGCCACAGACGCTTCCAAACTACGTGTGTTAACTATGTCTCCAGAATAGCCAACCCTCCACCCATTTAAACTCTCAGTCTCATCTTGTCCAGGTGCATCATTTCAGCAATCATGACTAATTAGTGACAGTGATCCTTGCAGTGCGCCTGTAGGCCTATTGCCACAGTCAATCTGCATTCTCACCACAGTATTAACGATTTTTATATTAGGTCATATTTCATGATGCCTTTCAACACTCCAAGCCAACTTCCAGCATCATATAGCATAATATTTTGTACCAATTTATAGCATAACCCTATGTCTTTGCTTTTCTATATGTAAGCACATTTGTTTGTGTTTGGTTTGCATGCAGTTTACTATTCTAACCCTTATGGACAAGGCAAGGCAATGCAAGGGAATTTTTATTTAGGCCTATAGCCTATATTATAGTCAGCGATGTAGTGGAAACTAAACACAAGGAAAATCAGTTTATCCATCTCTGAATTTCCAGAAATAGACTTTATCCCCCTCTTATTAGAGTTTAGCCACCTCTCAAAAGAGTTTATTCACCAATTGCAACTTTTAACATTCAAAATCGCACTATATTATCTACATTCACAATATGTACATTCATCAACAATCTAGGAACCATTCAATACCACTGGTATTGTTATAGTAGTAGGACAATAACCTCCACCATCATCAAACATGTTCTGAATGCCTTTTTAAAAATCTGATACTGTATGGTGCAGTCCACTTCACCAAGATAACACAATTCATAGTTTACCACCTCATACTTTACCACTACATGCCTCATTATAGCGCAAGGCAATTCACTGTGTTCTCTAGGCTACAACAATATTTTATGATCGATCACAAGGGTGTACTATATATCATTTAATGAACGTGGTTACATTCATAACATAATACAAAAGGCCTACTATTTTGCAATGCATGTTTCCATACTTTATTTAGACACACCAAAAACCAAAGACATCTAAAAGGAACTTAGCTCATATCTCTGCAACTTCATTCAACTCTTTCATCCATTGGTACATGTGCATCTAACCATAGGTGGTACTGCAAATAGCAAAATTATAGGCTAACTTTTGGCTAATAACTGTTGTATTTTAGCAACCCTTTCATGTATCGTAACCAAACTTAGGACATGGACCTATAACCCCATCAGTAGGGCACTCAAAAAATCTGGTGACCTTTGACCTCTAGGGGGCGCTGTAATTAGCGAAAATGCATTTTGGCCTGTAGCTGTTGATGTGTTTGGAATTAAAATGTACTAGTGGTGTCTGGTAGTACTTTTGGATGTCCTTAGGCTGACCCAAACCAACTTGTGATGTCAACATAAATGATTCGGCCGCCATATTGGATTTAATCAAAAACACTAAAACGTTTTCACTGGTCACACATTTCATCTGATTTTCACCAAAATTGGCTCAGACCATCTTCAGACCATGCCTTATCAGGTTTGACAAAAGAATTCACCCGTAACAGCCAATCGAAATTGGTGGCGAAGCCGCCAAACAGGAAATTACCTTGTAACTCAGCCAATCTTGGGTTGTTTGGCATGGAACTTGCTGTGACTGCTTAATGCTATATACCTGATGCAACCGCATTGAGTTACCTGACAAATTTGGACTGCTGAACTATCTGCTTGGCCCCCACATTGCTGCTTGCAGCTACATTTATTGGGGGCCAAGCAGCGAAGCTGCGAAGCCCCATTGTGTTTCTACGTTTTCTTATTATTATTATTACGCTTCCGCCATTGAAGTCAATGGCAGCCCATAGAACCGTCTGGTGAAAAGTTGTGAAATTTGGCACACCGATTTGGGACAGTCCCCTGATTCATTTCACCAAGTTTCATGTTGGCACCTCAAGCGCTCTAGCGCCACCAACAGGCCAAAGTTGGACGTGCGTTCACGCACGTAACTTTTGACCTGTTGACCCGATTTTGAAAAATGAGGCACCATTGGAATCCCTGGACCAAGCCGAGTTCAACGCACCCTATGACGTCTATTTCCGCCATGATGTATTTTCCGCCATTTTGGATTTCATCAAAATCACTTAAAACGTATCAGAGGTCACAAATTTTGTCCGATCGACACCAAACTTCAAATATATCATCTACAGACCATGCCTCATTAATGCATTGCTTTTTGTCTCCGGAACTAAAACCGTTCGCGCGTAACAGCCAATCGAAATTTGTGGCGAAGCCGCCAAACAGGAAGTGAGCTCATATCTCAGCAACCCATTGATCTGTCATAACCAAACTAAGTACATGGACTCAGGACCCAATCAGGGGGATGCATAAGAAATCTGGTGACCTTTGACCTCTAGGGGGCGCTGTAATTAAGAAACATGCCTTTTGGCCTGTAGCTGCAGTTGTGCTTAGAATTAAAATGCACTAGTGGTGTCTGGTAATACTGTTGGAGGTCCTTAGGCCGACCCAAGCCAACTTGTGATGTCATCGTAATTGATTCGGCCGCCATATTGCATTTAGTCAAAAACACGTACAAGCTTTTGCAGGTCATAAATTTCATCTGTTCTTCACCAAAATTGGCAGAGACCATCTTCAGACCATGCCTGATGAGTGCATTGCTTTCTGGAACAATTGACAGAAGCATTGACCTGTACCAGCCAATCGAAATTTGCGGCGAAGCCGCCAAAGAGGAAGTGATTTCATATCTCAGCAACGCTTTCATGTATCAAAACCAAATTTAGTACATGTACCTCAGACCCCATCGGGAGGACGCTCAAGAAATTTGGTGACATTTGACCTCTAGGGGGCACTGTAATTGACAAAAATGCATTTTGGCCAGTAGTTGCTGATGAGCATTATTTTGCAATGGAAGTCAATGGCAGCCCATAGAACCGTCTGGTAAAAAGTTATACAATTTTGCACACTAATTGGGGATAGTCCAATAATTCATTTCACCAAGTTTCATGCCGGCACCTCAAGCGCTCTAGCGCCACCAACAGGCCAAAGTTGGATGTGCGTTCACGCACGTAACTTTTGACCCGTATGGCCGATTGTCAAAAATGATGTATCGTTGGAATCCTTGGACCAAGCCGAGTTCAACGCACCCTATGACGTCAATTTCCGCTATGATGGATTTTCCGCCATATTGGATTTCATCAAAAAACCTGAAATGTCTTCACAGGTCACAAATTTTGTCCAATTGATACCAAGCTTCACATATATCATCTACAGACCATGCCTCATTAATGCATTGCTTTTTGTCTTCGGAACTATAACCATTCGCGCGTAACAGCCAATCGAATTGTGCGGCGAAGCCGCCAAACAGGAAGTGAGCTCATATCTCAGCAACCCATTAATCTATCATAACCAAACTTAGTATATGGACTCAGGACCCAATCAGGGGGACGCTCAAGAAATCTGGTGACCTTTGACCTCTAGGGGGCGCTGTAATTAAGAAACAAGCCTTTTGGCCTGTAGCTGCAGTTGTGCTTAGAATTAAAATGTATTAGTGGTGTCTGATAATACTGTTGGAGGTCCTTAGGCCGACCCAGGCCAACTTGTGATGTCATCGTAATTGATTCGGCCGTCATGTTAGATTTAATCACAAACATCAAAAAGTTATCACAGGTCGCAAATTTCATCTGATCTTCACCAACATTGGCACAGACCATCTTCAGACCATAACCTATCAATATATTGCTTTCTGGAACAATTGACAGAAGCATTCGGCTGTAACAGCCAATCGAAATTTGCGGCGAAGCCGCCAAACAGGAAGTGAGCTCATATCTCAGCAACCCTGCCATGTATCATAACCAAACTTACTACATATATTCATTACCCCATTAGGAGGACGCTCAAAAAATATGGTGACCTTTGACCTGTAAGGGGTGCTGCAATTAGCAATATTGTATTTTGATGTGTAGTTGCTGATGTGTTTTATCAGTCTTTTATTTTTTGATTTGAAACTGATGACATGTTCGATCCAGTTACTTCTAATGCGTGCGTGCAAAGGCAGGGCAGGGCAGGACGGGGTGGTATGGGCTGGGGTGATTAGGTGGGGGGGGGGGGGGCTGGCTGGCGGAGGCGGTGGCAATACTCAGCCCTGTTTCAGCCCTGTTGATCCCGGGTGTCTGCTGATTTCTGTCTTGTCACCGTGGCTACTCCGGCCTATTCTGCTTGGCCCCCTCATTGCTGCTTGCAGCTATATTTGGGGGCCAAGCAGCGAAGCTGCAGGGCAACCCTTAGTGATTCTATGTTTTCTTCCCTATTATTATTATTATTATTATTACGCTTCCGCCATTGAAGTCTATGGCAGCCCATAGAACCGACTGGTCAAAAGTTCTGAAATTTGGCACACTTATTGGGGACAGTCCAACGATTAATTTCACCAAGTTTCCTGTCGGCAACTCGAACCCTCTAGCGCCACCAACAGGCAAAAGTTGGACGTGCGTTCACGTACGTAACTTTTGACCCGTTTGCCCGATTGTCAAAAATGAGATATCGTTGGAATCCTTGGACCAAGCCGAGTTCAACGCACTCTATGACGTCAATTTCCGCCATGATGGATTTTCCGCCATTTTGGATTTTGTCAAAAACCTTTAAAAAGTTTCACGCCTCACATAGTTTGTCCAATCTTCACGAAACTTAGTACATATGATCTTCAGATCAAGCCGCACAAAAGGTATCGATTTTCATCTTCGGAACTAAAACTGTTTGCCCGTAACAGCCAAACGAAATATGCGGCGAAGCCGCCAAACAGGAAGTGAGCTCATATCTCAGCAACCCTTTCATCTGTCATAACCAAATTTAGTACATGGACTTATAACCCCATCAGTAGGGCACTCAAAAAATCTGGTGACCTTTGACCTCTAGGGGGCGCTGTAATTAAGAAATATGCCTATTGGCCTGTAGCTGCTGTTGTGCTTAGAATTAAAATGCACTAGTGGTGTCTGACAATACTGTGGAAGGTCCTTAGGCCGACCCAAGCCAACTTGTGATGTCATCGTAATTGATTTGGTCGCCATATTGGATTTAATCAAAAACATGAATAATTATTCGCAAGTCACAAATTTCAGCTGATCCACACCAAAATTGGCAGAGACCATCTTCAGACCATGCCTTATCAGTGTATTTTTTTCTGGAACAATTGACAAAAGCGTTTGCCTGTAACAGCCAATCGAAATTTGCGGCGAAGCCGCCAAACAGGAAGTGAGCTCATATCTCAGCAACGCTTTCATGTATCAAAACCAAACTTAGTACATGGTCCTCTGGACCCACCAGGAGGACGCTCAAGAAATTTGGTGACCTTTGACCTCTAGGGGGCTCTGTAATTGGCAAAAATGTATTTTGGCCTGTAGTTGCTGCATTATTCTGCAATGGAGGTCAATGGCAGCCCATAGAACCATCTGGTTCATCCTGATGATGCACAAATAATTTGGTGACCTTTGACCTCTATTGGGGCATTGAAATTACAGCAAGCATGATCATATCTCAATCGATCTTTTATTTTTGATGTGAAACTGTTGACAGCGAGTTCCATGCAGTTAATTCTAATGCGTGCGTGCAAGGGTGGGGCGGGGTGGGGCGGGGTGGGACGGGCAGGGGCGGGCAGGGGCGATTGCAGTGGTGGGTTGGCTGGGTGAGGGGGCGGCGACACTCAGCCCTGGTTCAGCCACAAAAAATCAGTTATGTTTTGATGTGAAACTTGACCTTGTAACTCAGCCAATCTTGGGTTGTTTTGCATGGAACTTGCTGTGACTGCTTAATTCTATATGCCTGATGCCACAGCATTGAGTTGCAAAGCAAATCTGGCCTGCTGAACTGTCTGCTTGGCCCCCACATTGCTGCTTGCAGCTATATTTGGGGGCCAAGCAGCGAAGCTGCGAGGCAACCCTTAGTGATTCTATGATTTCTTATTATTATTCAACATCTTTCTTCCGCCATGGGAGTCTATGGCAGCCCATAGAACCGTCTGGTAAAAAGTTGTGAAATTTGGCACACTGATTGGGGACACTCCAATATTTTATTTCACTAAGTTTCATGTCAGCACCTTTAGCACTCTAGCGCCACCAACAGGCCAAAGTTGGACGTGCGTTCATGCACGTAACTTTTGACCCGTTTGCCCGATTGTCAAAAATGTGATATCGTTGGAATCCTTTGACCAAGCCGAGTTCAACGCACCCTATGACGTAATTTTCCGCCATGATGGATTTTCCGCCATTTTGGATTTTGTCAAAAACCTTTAAAAAGTTTCACGCCTCACATAGTTTGTCCGATTTTCACGAAACTTAGCACATAACATCTTCAGACCAAGCCGCACAAAAGTTATCAATTTTCATCTTCGGAACTAAAACCGTTTTCCCGTAACATCCAAACGAATTATGCGGCGAAGCCGCCAAACAGGAAGTGAGCTCATATCTCAGCAACCCTTTCATCTGTCATAACCAAACTTAGTACATGGACTTATATCCCCATCAGTAGGGCATTTAAAAAATCTGGTGACCTTTGACCTCTAGGGGGCGCTGTAATTAAGAAACATGCCTTTTGGCCTGTAACTGCAGTTGTGCTTAGAATTAAAACACACTAGTGGTGTCTGGTACTACTGTTGGAGGTCCTTAGGCCGACCCAAGCCGATTTGTGATGTCATCGTAATTGATTCGGCCGCCATATTGGATTTAATCAAAAACACATACAAGTTTTCGCAGGTCACAAATTTCAGCGGATCCTGACCAAAATTGGCA
The DNA here is from genome assembly GCF_046254945.1 of Alosa pseudoharengus. Classification (NCBI taxonomy): domain Eukaryota; kingdom Metazoa; phylum Chordata; class Actinopteri; order Clupeiformes; family Clupeidae; genus Alosa; species Alosa pseudoharengus. The sequence goes on along the minus strand of NW_027468564.1, from coordinate 263,852 downwards.
GAGACCATCTTCAGACCATGCCTGATGAGTGCATTGATTTCTGGAACAATTGAAAGAAGCATTGGCCTGTACCAGCCAATCGAAATTTGCAGCGAAGCCGCCAAACAGGAAGTGATTTCATATCTCAGCAACGCTTTCATGTATCAAAACCAAACTTAGTACATGTACCTCTGACCCCATCGGGAGGACGCTCAAGAAATTTGGTGACATTTGACCTCTAGGGGGCTCCGTAATTGACAAAAATCCATTTTGGCCAGTAGTTGCTGCTGCGCATTATTTTGCAATGGAAGTCAATGGCAGCCCATAGAACCGTCTGGTTCATCCTGATGATGCACAAATAATTTGGTGACCTTTGACCTCTATTGGGGCATTGAAATCACAGCAAGCATGATCATATCTCAATCGATCTTTTATTTTTGATGTGAAACTGTTGACAGCGAGTTCCATCCAGTTAATTCTAATGCGTGCGTGCAAAGGTGGGGCGGGGTGGGACGGGCAGGGGCGATTGCGGCGGTGGGTTGGCTGGGTGAGGGGGCGGTGACACTCAGCCCTGGTTCAGCCACACAAAATCAGTTATGTTTTGATGTGAAACTTCACCTTGTAACCAGGGCTGTACGTTAACTTTTTTTGCAAGTAGCACTGGTGCTACAGAGGTTAAAAGTTTTGTAGCACCAGCCACAAATTCTGTAGCATCGATATAAAACCTCTAAAATCTCTAAAAACAATCAAAAGTAAGTTCATCAATTGTGGTTGGGATCTAGGCCTACTGCAACTGGATTGATAAAAGGTCATGTAGTTGCAAACATCTCACCTGGTTACATTGTGTTTGAGATTAACAAAAGCTATCAGCATGATGTGTTATTTGGTTTTTGTGATTTTGTAAAAACAAAAAAAACAATCCCTGACAGTTCCATGCAGTTCGACTTTTCAACAGGTAGGCCTATCAGGAAAACAGGTCGCCATGGATTTTTTGTTATTTTTTTATACATACAGTATGCATTGGAAGTCAGTTCATTTATTTTTGTATATATACTGAATACTGTAAGTAGAAGATATGCTGAAGATTTTATTCCACTAAGATTTAATTCACGTTTAGTTCATATGTCTAAGTTTTTAGATTAGAGTAGGCCTACATTCAACCTTATTGTCATTGCACGAGTGAAATATCGTTTTACATCTAACCAGTGGTGCAAATGAGTAGGCTAACTGACACGTCAAACAGTGCACCCATGAAATGCATCCCTAGACTGTTCCATACACATAGGCTACAGTAGGTAGCCTACTGAATATAGCTGAAGGTTTGTGGCTAACGCAGTCGTAATTAAAGTGTCGTGAAGGTTTTTTCCCGAACCGATCATGTAAGCACTACTAAGCGATACTATGTTACGCATAAAGCATGAAGTGGGCTCATATTGACAGATATAAGCGAACATCCCGGTGGACTTTTTTCTTCGAAGTTTTAGATCTGAATGGTACCGTTTGGATACTAAGTTGTTCGTTTTAAACTAAACTAAAAGTGCAAAGCAATAAGGCGATTGCCACAAACTTCTACTTCTGCGTGCCTAATCTGAATTCACCTCAGCCCGGTCAGAAGATACTTTCGCTTTAGGCTTCGCCGATTCGCGAGGACAATTTGCAAGGTATTGTTTGATTTGGAGTTGGATTGTTTGGATACTAGGCCTACAAACAAGTAGACATGCTTTTTAATCGCGTAGACTGCAACTACCAAGTTGAAATCAAAGTAGCCTACTGTACATCGATTCCCCTCTCACAGAAGCAGCCTATACATACGCAAGTGTTTCACAGGGAGCCTACACCGGGCGCGTAGCCTAACTGAAGCGCTCCGTTCGCAACGCGCAAAAACAGAAGACGGGTCTATTTTTTTAACGTAGCCTATGCACCGCTCACATCTGGTGTAGCCAGCTGCACTGATCACAGTAGAAGGTAATTGCTGTAGTCTCCCTGTCAGTCTCACACCCATGCATTGTATTGCCATCAGCAAAACTGTATCGCACCAGTGCTACGTTGGTAAATCATCCATTGCACAAACTCATTTTTTTGTAGCATGTGCAACATATATGTCGCACTGTACAGCCCTGCTTGTAACTCAGCCGATCTTGGGTTGTTTGACATGGAACTTGTTGTGACTGCTTAATGCTATATGCCTGATGCCACAGCATTGAGTTGCATGGCAAATCTGGACTTCTGGACTGCTGAACTGCCTGCTTGGCCCCCTCATTGCTGCTCGCAGCTATATTTGGGGGCCAAGCAGCGAAGCTGCAGGGCAACCCTTAGTGATTCTATGAATTCTTATTGGGGGCCAAGCAGCGAAGCTGCGAAGGCACCCATTGTGTTTCTAGCTTTTCCTATTATTATTACACATCTTTCCTCTGCCATTGAAGTCTATGGCAGCCCATAGAACCGTCTGGTGAAAAGTTGTGAAATTTGGCACACTAATTAGGCTGAGTCCCCGGATTAATTTCACCAAGTTTCGAGTCCGCACCCGGAGCGCTCTAGCGCCACCAACAGGCCAAAGTTGGACATGCGTTCATGCACGTAACTTCTGACCCGTTGGTCCGATTTTGAAAAATGAGGTACCATTGGAATCCTTGGACCAGTCCGAGTTCAACGCACCCTATGACGTCATTTTCCGCCATGATGGATTTTCCGCCATTTTGGATTTTAGTGAAAGTGAAACTAATTTTTCACAGGTCACAAATTTTGTCCGATCGTCACCAAACTTGACACACATGATCTTCAGACCAAGCCTCACAAAAGTTGTGGTGTTTTGTCTTCGGAACTTAAACCGTTCGCCCGTAACAGCAAATCAAAATTTGCGGCGAAGCTGCCAAACAGGAAGTGAGCTCATATCTCAGCAACCCATTGATCTATCATAACCAAACTTAGTATATGGACTCATGACCCAATCAGGGGGAAGCTCAAGAAATTTGGTGACCTTTGACCTCTAGGGGGCGCTGTAATTAAGAAACATGCCTTTTGGCCTGTAGCTGCTGTTGTGCATAGAATTAAAACGCACTAGTGGTGTCTGGTAATCGTGTTGGAGGTCCTTAGGCCGACCCAAGCCAACTTGTGATGTCATCGTAATTGATTCGGCCGCCATATTGGATTTAATCAAAAACACGTACAAGTTTTCACAGGTCACAAATTTCAGCGGATACTCACCAAAATTGGCAGAGACCATCTTCAGACCATGCCCTATCAGTGCATTGCTTTCTGGAACAATTGACAGAAGCATTCGGCTGTAACAGCCAATCGAAATTTGTGGCGAAGCCGCCAAACAGGAAGTGAGCTCATATCTCAGCAACCCTTGCATGTATCAAAGCCAAACTGGGTGCATGGACTCAGGACCCAATCAGGGGGACACTCAATAAATCTGGTGACCTTTGACCTCTAGGGGGCGCTGTAATTGAGAAACATGCCTTTTGGCCTGTAGCTGCTGATGCGCATTATTTTGCAATGGAGGTCAATGGCAGCCCATAGAACCGTCTGGCAAAAAGTTCTGACATTTGGCACACTGATTTAAGACAGTCCATTGATTCATGTCACCAAGTTTCATGTCGGCACCTCCCGCGCTCTAGCGCCACCAACAGGCCAAAGTTGGACTTGCGTTCACGCACCTAACTTTTGACCTGTTGACCCGATTGTCAAAAATGAGGTATCATTGGAATCCTTGGACCAAGCCGAGTTCAACGTACCCTATGTCGTCATTTTCCGCCATGATGGATTTTCCGCCATTTTGGATTTCATCAAAATCACTTAAAACGTATCAGAGGTCACAAATTTTGTCCGATCGACATCAATCTTTACATATATCATCTACAGACCATGCCTCATTAATGCATTGCTTTTTGTCTTCAGAACTAAAACCGTTCGCGCGTAACAGCCAATAGAAATTTGTGGCGAAGCCGCCAAACAGGAAGTGAGCTCATATCTCAGCAACCCATTGATCTATCATAACCAAACTTAGTCCATGGACTCAGGACCCAGTCAGGGGGACGCTCAAGAAATCTGGTGACCTTTGACCTCTAGGGGGCGCTATAATTAAGAAACATGCCTTTTGGCCTGTAGCTGCTGTTGTCCTTAGAATTAAAATGCAGTAGTGGTATCAGGTAATACTGTTGGAGGTCCTTAGGCTGACCCAGCTCAACTTGTGATGTCATCATAATTGATTCGGCCGTCATGTTGGATTTAATCAAAAACATCAAAAACTTTTCGCGGGTCACAAATTTCATCTGATCTTCACCAAAATTGGCACAGACCATTTTTAGACCATAACCTATCAATATATTGCTCTCTGGAACAATTGACAAAAGCATTCGCCCGTAACAGCCAATCGAAATTGGTGGCGAAACCGCCAAACAGGAAGTGAGCTCATATCTCAGCAACCCTGCCATATATTATAACCAAACTTACTACATATATTCATGACCCCATTAGGAGGACGCTCAAAAAATTTGGTGACCTTTGACCTGTAGGGGGTGCTGCAATTAGCAATATTGCATTTTGATGTGTAGTTGCTGATGTGTTATATCAATCTTTTATTTTTTGATGTGAAACTGATGACAGCATGTTCCATCCAGTTAATTCTAATGCGTGCGTGCAAGGGCAGGGCAGGGCAGGGCAGGACGGGGTGAGACGGGCTGGGGTGATTAGGTGGGGGGGGGGCTGGCTGGCGGAGGCGGTGGCAATACTCAGCCCTGTTTCAGCCCTGTTCATCCCGGGTGTCTGCTGAGTTCTATCTTGTCACCGTGGCTACTCCGGCCTATTCTGCTTGGCCCCCTCATTGCTGCTTGCAGCTATATTTGTTCTTATTATTATTATTATTCCGCCATTGAAGTCAATGGCAGCCCATAGAACCGTCTGGTGAAAAGTTGTGAAATTTGGCACACTGATTAGGGACAGTCCCATGATTAATGTCACCAAGTTTCATGATGGCACCTCAAGCACTCTAGCGCCACCAACAGGCCAAAGTTGGACTTGCGTTCACGCACGTAACTTTTGACCCGTATGGCCGATTTTCAAAAATGAGGTATCGTTGGAATCCTTGGACCAAGCCGAGTTCAACGCACCCTATGACGTCATTTTCCGCCATGATGGATTTTCCGCCATTTTGGATTTCATCAAAAACACTAAAAAGTCTTCACAGGTCACAAATTTTGTCCGATTGACACCAAACTTGACACACATGCTCTTCAGACCAAGCCGCACAAAAGTTATCCCTTTTCGTCTTCGGAACTCAAACCGTTTGCCCGTAACAGCCAATCGAAATATGCGGCGAAGCCGCCAAACAGGAAGTGAGCTCATATCTCAGTAACCCATTCATCTATCATAACCAAACTTAGTGCATGGACTCAGGACCCAATCAGGGGGACGCTCAAGAAATCTGGTGACCTTTGACCTCTAGGGGGCGCTGTAATTAAGAAACATGCCTTTTCGACTGTAGCTGCACTTGTGGTTAGAATTAAAATGCACTAGTGGTGTCTGGTAATACTGTTGGAGGTCCTTAGGCCGACCCAAGTCAACTTGTGATGTCATCGTAATTGATTCGGCCGCCATATTGGATTTAATCAAAAACACGTACAAGTTTTCGCAGGTCACAAATTTCAGCGGATCCTCACCAAAATTGGCAGAGACCATCTTCAGACCATGCCTTATCAGTGCATTGCTTTTTGGAACAAATGACAGTAGCATTCGGCTGTAACAGCCAATCGAAACTTGCGGCGAAGCCGCCAAACAGGAAGTGAGCTCATATCTCAGTAACCCTTGCATGTATCAAAGCCAAACTTGGTGCATGGCCTCAGGACCCAATCAGGGAGACACTCAAGAAATCTGGTGACCTTTGACCTCTAGGGGGCGCTGTAATTAAGAAACATGCCTTTTGGCCTGTAGCTGAAGTTGTGCTTAGAATTAAAACGCACTAGTGGTGTCTGGTAATACTGTTGGAGGTCCTTGGGCTGACCCAAGCCAACTTGTGATGTCATCATAATTGATTCGGCCGCCATATTGGATTTAATCAAAAATACATACAAGTGTTCGCAGGTCACAAATTTCAGCGGATCCTCACCAAAATTGGCAGAGGCCATCTTCTGACCATAACCTTTCAATATATTGCTCTCTGGAACAATTGACAAAAGCTTTCGCCCGTAACAGCCAATCGAAAATGGTAGCGAAGCCGCCAAACAGGAAGTGAGCTCATATCTCAGCAACCCTGCCATGTATCATAACCAAACTTACTACATATATTTGTGACCCCATTAGAAGGACGCTCAAAAAATTCGGTGACTTTTGACCTGTAGGGGGTGCTGCAATTAGCAATATTGCATTTTGATCTGTAGTTGCTGATGTTTTAGCAATCTTTTATTTTTTGATGTGAAACTGATGACAACATGTTCCATCCAGTTAATTCTAATGTGTGCGTGCAAGGGCAGGGCAGGGCAGGATGGGGTGGGACGGGCTGGGGTGATTAGGTGGGGGGGGGGCTGGCTGGGGGAGGCGGTGGCAATACTCAGCCCTGTTGATCCCGGGTGTCTGCTGAGTTCTATCTTGTCACCGTGGCTACTCCGGCCTATACTGCTTGGCCCCCTCATTGCTGCTTGCAGCTATATTTGGGGGCCAAGCAGCGAAGCTGCAGGGCAACCCTTAGTGTTTCTATGAATTCTTACTATTATTGGGGGCCAAGCAGCGAAGCTGCAGGGCAACCCTTAGTGATTCTATGAATTCTTATTGGGGGCCAAGCAGCGAAGCTGCAGGGCAACCCTTAGTGATTCTATGAATTCTTATTATTATTATTATTTAACATCTTTCCTCTGCCATTGGAGTCTATGGCAGCCCATAGAACCGTCTGGTAAAAAGTTGTGAAATTTGGCACACTGATTGGGGACACGCCAATATTTTATTTCACCAAGTTTCATGCCTCCCTGTCGAACCCTCTAGCGCCACCAACAGGCCAAAGTTGGACGTGCGTTCACGCACATAACTTTTGACCCGTTTGCCCGATTGTCAAAAATGTGGTATCGTTGGAATCCTTGGACCAAGCCGAGTTCAACGCACTCTATGACGTCAATTTCCGCCATGATGGATTTTCCGCCATTTTGGATTTTGTCAAAAACCTTTAAAAAGTTTCACGCCTCACATAGTTTGTCCGATTTTCACGAAACTTAGCACATAACATCTTCAGACCAATCCGCACAAAAGTTATCGATTTTCATCTTCGGAACTAAAACCGTTTTCCCGTAACAGCCAAACGAAATATGCGGCGAAGCCGCCAAACAGGAAGTGAGCTCATATCTCAGCAACCCTTTCATCTGTCATAACCAAACTTAGTACATGGACTTATATCCCAATCAGTAGGGCACTCAAAAAATCTGGTGACCTTTGACCTCTAGGGGGCGCTGTAATTAAGTAATATGCCTATTGGCCTGCAGCTGCTGTTGTGCTTAGAATTAAAACACACTAGTGGTGTCTGACAATACTGTGGAAGGTCCTTAGGCCGACCCAAGCCAACTTGTGATGTCATCGTAATTGATTTGGTCGCCATATTGAATTTAATCAAAAACATGAATAAGTATTCGCAAGTCACAAATTTCAGCGGATCCTCACCAAAATTGGCAGAGACCATCTTCAGACAATGCCTTATCAGTGTATTTTTTTCTGGAACAATTGACAGAAGCGTTTGCCTGTAACAACCAACCGAAATTTGCGGCGAAGCCGCCAAACAGGAAGTGAGCTCATATCTCAGCAATGCTTTCATGTATCAAAACCAAACTTAGTACATGGCCCTCAGGACCCACCAGGAGGACGCTCAAGAAATTTGGTGACCTTTGACCTCTAGGGGTCTCTGTAATTGGCAAAAATGTATTTTGGCCTGTAGTTGCTGCATTATTCTGCAATGGAGGTCAATGGCAGCCCATAGAACCGTCTGGTTCATCCTGATGATGCACAAATAAGTTGGTGACCTTTGACCTCTATGGGGGCATTGAAATTACAGCAAGCATGATCATATCTCAATCGATCTTTTATTTTTGATGTGAAACTGATGACAGCGAGTTCAATAAGGTTCATTCTAATGCGTGCGTGCAAGGGTGGGGCGGGGTGGGACGGGCAGTGGCGGTGGGTTGGCTGGGTGAGGGGGCGGCGACACTCAGCCCTGGTTCAGCCCCACAAAATCAGTTATGTTTTGATGTGAAACTTGACCTTGTAACTCAGCCATTCTTGGGTTGTTTGACATGGAACTTGCTGTGACTGCTTGATGCTATATGCCTGATGCCACGGCATTGAGTTTCATGCCAAATCTGGACTGCTGAACTGTCTGCTTGGCCCCCACATTGCTGCTTGCAGCTATATTTGGGGGCCAAGCAGCGAAGCTGCGAGGCAACCCTTAGTGATTCTATGATTTCTTATTATTATTCAACATCTTTCTTCCGCCATGGGAGTCTATGGCAGCCCATAGAACCGTCTGGTAAAAAGTTGTGAAATTTGGCACACTGATTGGGGACACTCCAATATTTTATTTCACCAAGTTTCATGTCACCACCTTTAGCACTCTAGCGCCACCAACAGGCCAAAGTTGGACGTGCGTTCACGCACGTAACTTTTGACCCGTTTGCCCGATTGTCAAAAATGAGGTATCGTTGGAATCCTTTGACCAAGCCGAGTTCAACGCACCCTATGACGTCATTTTCCGCCATGATGGATTTTCCGCCATTTTGGATTTTGTCAAAAACCTTTAAAAAGTTTCACGCCTCACATAGTTTGTCCGATTTTCACGAAACTTAGCACATAACATCTTCAGACCAAGCCGCACAAAAGTTATCGATTTTCATCTTCGGAACTAAAACCGTTTTCCCGTAACATCCAAACGAAATATGCGGCGAAGCCGCCAAACAGGAAGTGAGCTCATATCTCAGCAACCCTTTCATCTGTCATAACCAAACTTAGTTCATGGACTTATATCCCCATCAGTAGGGCATTAAAAAAATCTGGTGACCTTTGACCTCTAGGGGGCGCTGTAATTAAGAAACATGCCTTTTGGCCTGTAACTGCAGTTGTGCTTAGAATTAAAACACACTAGTGGTGTCTGGTACTACTGTTGGAGGTCCTTAGGCCGACCCAAGCCGATTTGTGATGTCATCGTAATTGATTCGGCCGCCATATTGGATTTAATCAAAAACACATACAAATTTTCGCAGGTCACAAATTTCAGCGGATCCTGACCAAAATTGACAGAGACCATCTTCAGACCATGCCTGATGAGTGCATTGATTTCTGGAACAATTGAAAGAAGCATTGGCCTGTACCAGCCAATCGAAATTTGCGGCGAAGCCGCCAAACAGGAAGTGAGCTCATTTCTCAGCAACGCTTTCATGTATCAAAACCATACTTAGTACATGGTCCTCAGGACCCACCAGGAGGACGCTCAAGAAATTTGGTGACCTTTGACCTCTAGGGGGCTCTGTAATTGGCAAAAATGTATTTTGGCCTGTAGTTGCTGCATTATTCTGCAATGGAGGTCAATGGCAGCCCATAGAACCGTCTGGTTCATCCTGATGATGCACAAATAAGTTGGTGACCTTTGACCTCTATGGGGGCATTGAAATTACAGCAAGCATGATCGATCTTTTATTTTTGATGTGAAACTGATGACAGCGAGTTCCATCCAGTTAATTCTAATGCGTGCGTGCAAGGGTGGGACGGGCAGGGGCGATTGCGGCGGTGGGTTGGCTGGGTGAGGGGGCGGCGACACTCAGCCCTGGTTCAGCCACACAAAATCAGTTATGTTTTGATGTGAAACTTGACCTTGTCACTCAGCCAATCTTGGGTTGTTTGACATGGAACTTGTTGTGACTGCTTAATGCTATATGCCTGATGCCACAGCATTGAGTTGCATGGCAAATCTGGACTTCTGGACTGCTGAACTGCCTGCTTGGCCCCCTCATTGCTGCTTGCAGCTATATTTATTATTATTATTTAACATCTTTCCTCCGCCATGGGAGTCTATGGCAGCCCATAGAACCGTCTGGTAAAAAGTTGTGAAATTTGGCACACTGATTGGGGACACGCCAATATTTTATTTCACCAAGTTTCATGCCTCCCTGTCGAACCCTCTAGCGCCACCAACAGGCCAAAGTTGGACGTGCGTTCACGCACGTAACTTTTGACCCGTTTGTCCGATTGTCAAAAATGTGGTATCGTTGGAATCCTTGGACCAAGCCGAGTTCAACGCACCCTATGACGTCAATTTCCGCCATGATGGATTTTCCGCCATTTTGGATTTTGTCAAAAACCTTTAAAAAGTTTCACGCCTCACATAGTTTGTCCGATTTTCACGAAACTTAGCACATAACATCTTCAGATCAAGCCGCACAAAAGTTATCGATTTTCATCTTCGGAACTAAAACCGTTTTCCCGTAACAGCCAAACGAAATATGCGGCGAAGCCGCCAAACAGGAAGTGAGCTGATATCTCACCAACCCTTTCATCTGCCATAACCAAACTTAGTACATGGACTTATATCCCCATCAGTAGGGCACTCGAAAAATCTGGTGACCTTTGACCTCTAGGGGGCGCTGTAATTAAGTAATATGCCTATTTCCCTGTAGCTTCTGTTATGCTTAGAATTAAAACGCACTAGTGGTGTCTGACAATACTGTGGAAGGTCCTTAGGCCGACCCAAGCCAACTTGTGATGTCATCGTAATTGATTTGGTCGCCATATTGAATTTAATCAAAAACATGAATAAGTATTCGCAAGTCACAAATTTCAGCTGATCCTCACCAAAATTGGCAGAGACCATCTCCAGACCATGCCTTATCATTGTATTTTTTTCTGGAACAATTGATAGAAGCGTTTGCCTGTAACAGCCAATCGAAATTTGCGGCGAAGTTGCCAAACAGGAAGTGAGCTCATATCTCAGCAGCGCTTTCATGTATCAAAACCATACTTAGTACATGGTCCTCAGGACCCACCAGGAGGACGCTCAAGAAATTTGGTGACCTTTGACCTCTAGGGGTCTCTGTAATTGGCAAAAATGTATTTTGGCCTGTAGTTGCTGCATTATTCTGCAATGGAGGTCAATGGCAGCCCATAGAACCGTCTGGTTCATCCTGATGATGCACAAATAAGTTGGTGACCTTTGACCTCTATGGGGGCATTGAAATTACATCAAGCATGATCATATCTCAATCGATCTTTTATTTTTGATGTGAAACTGATGACAGCGAGTTCCATCAAGTTCATTCTAATGCGTGCGTGCAAGGGTGGGGCGGGGTGGGACGGGCAGTGGCGGTGGGTTGGCTGGGTGAGGGGGCGGCGACTCTCAGCCCTGGTTCAGCCCCACAAAATCAGTTATGTTTTGATGTGAAACTTGACCTTGTAACTCAGCCATTCTTGGGTTGTTTGACATGGAACTTGCTGTGACTGCTTAATGCTATATGCCTGATGCCACGGCATTGAGTTGCATGGCAAATCTGGCCTGCTGAACTATCTGCTTGGCCCCCACATTGCTGCTTGCAGCTATATTTGGGGGCCAAGCAGCGAAGCTGCAGGGCAACCCTTAGTGTTTCTATGAATTCTTACTATTATTGGGGGCCAAGCAGCGAAGCTGCAGGGCAACCCTTAGTGTTTCTATGAATTCTTACTATTATTATTATTATTTAACATCTTTCCTCTGCCATGGGAGTCTATGGCAGCCCATAGAACCGTCTGGTAAAAAGTTGTGAAATTTGGCACACTGATTGGGGACACTCCAATATTTTATTTCACCAAGTTTCATGCCTCCCTGTCGAACCCTCTAGCGCCACCAACAGGCCAAAGTTGGATGTGCGTTCACGCACGTAACTTTTGACCCGTTTGCCCGATTGTCAAAAATGTGGTATCGTTGGAATCCTTGGACCAAGCCGAGTTCAACGCACTCTATGACGTCAATTTCCGCCATGATGGATTTTCCGCCATTTTGGATTTTGTCAAAAACCTTTAAAAAGTTTCACGCCTCACATAGTTTGTCCGATTTTCACGAAACTTAGCACGTAACATCTTCAGACCAAGCCGCACAAAAGTTATCGATTTTCATCTTCGGAACTAAAACCGTTTTCCCGTAACAGCCAAACGAAATATGCGGCGAAGCCGCCAAACAGGAAGTGAGCTCATATCTCAGCAACCCTTTCATCTGTCATAACCAAACTTACTACATGGACTTATAACCCCTTCAGTAGGGCACTCAAAAAATCTGGTGACCTTTGACCTCTAGGGGGCGCTGTAATTAGCGAAAATGCATTTTGGCCTGTAGCTGTTGATGTGTTTGGAATTAAAACATACTAGTGGTGTGTGGTAGTACTTTTGGATGTCCTCAGGCTGACCCAGGCCAACTTGTGATGTCAACATAATTGATTCGGCCGCCATATTGGATTTAATCAAAAACACTAAAAAATTTTCACAGGTCACAAATTTCATCTGATTTTCACCAAAATTGGCACAGACAATCTTCAGACCAGGCCTTATCAGTGTTTAATTTTATGGAACGATTGACAAAAGCATTCGCCCGTAACAGCCAATCGAAATTGGTGGCGAAGCCGCCAAACAGGAAATAACCTTGTAACTTAGCCAATCTTGGGTTGTTTGGCATGGAACTTGCTGTTTCTGCTTAATGCTATATACCTGATGATTAGGGACAGTCCCATGATTAAAGTCACCAAGTTTCATGATGGCACCTCAAGCACTCTAGCGCCACCAATAGGCCAAAGTTGGACGTGCGTTCACGTACGTAACTTTTGAGCCGTATGGCCAATTGTCAAAAATGAGGTATCGTTGGAATCCTTCTACCAAGCCGAGTTCAACGCACCCTATGACGTCAATTTCCGCCATGACGGATTTTCCGCCATTTTGGATTTCATCAAAATCACTTAAAACGTATCAGAGGTCACAAATTTTGTCCGATCGACACCAAACTTCACAGATATCATCTACAGACCATGCCTCATTAATGCATTGCTTTTTGTCTTCGGACCTAAAACCGTTCGCGCGTAACAGCCAATCGAAATTTGCGGCGAAGCCGCCAAACAGGATGTGAGCTCATATCTCAGCAACCCATTCATCTATCATAACCAAACTTAGTCCATGGACTCAGGACCCAATGAGGGGGGACGCTCAAGAAATTTGGTGACCTTTGACCTCTAGAGGGCTCTGTAATTGGCAAAAATGTATTTTGGCCTGTAGTTGCTGCATTATTCTGCAATGCAGGTCAATGCCAGCCCATAGAACCGTCTGGTTCATCCTGGTGATGCACAAATAATTTGGTGACCTTTGACCTCTATGGGGGCATTGAAATCACAGCAAGCATGATAATATCTCAATCGATCTTTTATTTTTGATGTGAAACTGATGACAGCGAGTTCCATCCAGTTAATTCTAAAGCGTGCGTGCAAGAGTGGGGCAGGGTGGGACGGGCAGGGGCGGTTGCGGCGGTGGGCTGGCTGGGGGAGGGGGCGGCGACACTCAGCCCTGGTTCAGCCCCACAAAATCAGTTATGTTTTGATGTGAAACTTGACCTTGTAACTCAGCCAATCTTGGGTTGTTTTGCATAGAACTTGCTGTGTCTGCTTACTGCTATATGCCTAATGCCACGGCATTGAGTTTCATGCCAAATCTGGACTGCTGGACTGCTGAACTGCCTGCTTGGCCCCCACATTGCTGCTTGCAGCTATATTTATTATTATTATTTAACATCTTTCCTCTGCCATGGGAGTCTATGGCAGCCCATAGAACCGTCTGGTAAAAAGTTGTGAAATTTGGCACACTGATTGGGGACACTCCAATATTTTATTTCACCAAGTTTCATGCCTCCCTGTCGAACCCTCTAGCGCCACCAACAGGCCAAAGTTGGATGTGCGTTCACGCACGTAACTTTTGACCCGTTTGCCCGATTGTCAAAAATGTGGTATCGTTGGAATCCTTGGACCAAGCCGAGTTCAACGCACTCTATGACGTCAATTTCCGCCATGATGGATTTTCCGCCATTTTGGATTTTGTCAAAAACCTTTAAAAAGTTTCACGCCTCACATAGTTTGTCCGATTTTCACGAAACTTAGCACGTAACATCTTCAGACCAAGCCGCACAAAAGTTATCGATTTTCATCTTCGGAACTAAAACCATTTTCCCGTAACAGCCAAACGAAATATGCGGCGAAGCCGCCAAACAGGAAGTGAGCTCATATCTCAGCAACCCTTTCATCTGTCATAACCAAACTTACTACATGGACTTATAACCCCTTCCGTAGGGCACTCAAAAAATCTGGTGACCTTTGACCTCTAGGGGGCGCTGTAATTAGCGAAAATGCATTTTGGCCTGTAGCTGTTGATGTGTTTGGAATTAAAACATACTAGTGGTGTGTGGTAGTACTTTTGGATGTCCTCAGGCTGACCCAGGCCAACTTGTGATGTCAACATAATTGATTCGGCCGCCATATTGGATTTAATCAAAAACACTAAAAAATTTTCACAGGTCACAAATTTCATCTGATTTTCACCAAAATTGGCACAGACCATCTTCAGACCAGGCCTTATCAGTGTTTAATTTTATGGAACGATTGACAAAAGCATTCGCCCGTAACAGCCAATCGAAATTGGTGGCGAAGCCGCCAAACAGGAAATAACCTTGTAACTTAGCCAATCTTGGGTTGTTTGGCATGGAACTTGCTGTTTCTGCTTAATTCTATATACCTGATGATTAGGGACAGTCCCATGATTAAAGTCACCAAGTTTCATGATGGCACCTCAAGCACTCTAGCGCCACCAATAGGCCAAAGTTGGACGTGCGTTCACGTACGTAACTTTTGAGCCGTATGGCCAATTGTCAAAAATGAGGTATCGTTGGAATCCTTCTACCAAGCCGAGTTCAACGCACCCTATGACGTCAATTTCCGCCATGACGGATTTTCCGCCATTTTGGATTTCATCAAAATCACTTAAAACGTATCAGAGGTCACAAATTTTGTCCGATCGACACCAAACTTCACAGATATCATCTACAGACCATGCCTCATTAATGCATTGCTTTTTGTCTTCGGACCTTAAACCGTTCGCGCGTAACAGCCAATCGAAATTTGCGGCGAAGCCGCCAAACAGGATGTGAGCTCATATCTCAGCAACGCTTTCATGTATCAAAACCAAACTTAGTCCATGGACTCAGGACCCAATGAGGGGGGACGCTCAAGAAATTTGGTGACCTTTGACCTCTAGAGGGCTCTGTAATTGGCAAAAATGTATTTTGGCCTGTAGTTGCTGCATTATTCTGCAATGCAGGTCAATGCCAGCCCATAGAACCGTCTGGTTCATCCTGATGATGCACAAATAATTTGGTGACCTTTGACCTCTATTGGGGCATTGAAATCACAGCAAGCATGATCGATCTTTTATTTTTGATGTGAAACTGTTGACAGCGAGTTCCATCCAGTTAATTCTAATGC
This sequence comes from Alosa pseudoharengus, assembly GCF_046254945.1. NCBI lineage: Eukaryota > Metazoa > Chordata > Actinopteri > Clupeiformes > Clupeidae > Alosa > Alosa pseudoharengus. The sequence continues at coordinate 248,373 of NW_027468564.1, read as the reverse complement.
GTGCGTGCAAGGGTGGGGCGGGGTGGGACGGGCAGGGGCGATTGCGGCGGTGGGTTGGCTGGGTGAGGGGGCGGTGACACTCAGCCCTGGTTCAGCCACACAAAATCAGTTATGTTTTGATGTGAAACTTGACCTTGTAACTCAGCCAATCTTGGGTTGTTTCACATGGAACTTGTTGTGACTTCTTAATGCTATATGCCTGATGCCACAGCATTGAGTTGCATGGCAAATCTGGACTTTTGGACTGCTGAACTGCCTGCTTGGCCCCCTCATTGCTGCTTGCAGCTATATTTATTATTATTGGGGGCCAAGCAGCGAAGCTGCAGGGCAACCCTTAGTGTTTCTATGAATTCTTACTATTATTATTATTATTTAACATCTTTCCTCTGCCATGGGAGTCTATGGCAGCCCATAGAACCGTCTGGTAAAAAGTTGTGAAATTTGGCACACTGATTGGGGACACTCCAATATTTTATTTCACCAAGTTTCATGCCTCCCTGTCGAACCCTCTAGCGCCACCAACAGGCCAAAGTTGGATGTGCGTTCACGCACGTAACTTTTGACCCGTTTGCCCAATTGTCAAAAATGTGGTATCGTTGGAATCCTTGGACCAAGCCGAGTTCAACGCACTCTATGACGTCAATTTCCGCCATGATGGATTTTCCGCCATTTTGGATTTTGTCAAAAACCTTTAAAAAGTTTCACGCCTCACATAGTTTGTCCGATTTTCACGAAACTTAGCACGTAACATCTTCAGACCAAGCCGCACAAAAGTTATCGATTTTCATCTTCGGAACTAAAACCGTTTTCCCGTAACAGCCAAACGAAATATGCGGCGAAGCCGCCAAACAGGAAGTGAGCTTATATCTCAGCAACCCTTTCATCTGTCATAACCAAACTTACTACATGGACTTATAACCCCTTCAGTAGGGCACTCAAAAAATCTGGTGACCTTTGACCTCTAGGGGGCGCTGTAATTAGCGAAAATGCATTTTGGCCTGTAGTTGTTGATGTGTTTGGAATTAAAACATACTAGTGGTGTGTGGTAGTACTTTTGGATGTCCTCAGGCTGACCCAGGCCAACTTGTGATGTCAACATAATTGATTCGGCCGCCATATTGGATTTAATCAAAAACACTAAAAAATTTTCACAGGTCACAAATTTCATCTGATTTTCACCAAAATTGGCACAGACCATCTTCAGACCAGGCCTTATCAGTGTTTCATTTTATGGAACGATTGACAAAAGCATTCGCCCGTAACAGCCAATCGAAATTGGTGGCGAAGCCGCCAAACAGGAAATAACCTTGTAACTTAGCCAATCTTGGGTTGTTTGGCATGGAACTTGCTGTTTCTGCTTAATGCTATATACCTGATGATTAGGGACAGTCCCATGATTAAAGTCACCAAGTTTCATGATGGCACCTCAAGCACTCTAGCGCCACCAATAGGCCAAAGTTGGACGTGCGTTCACGTACGTAACTTTTGAGCCGTATGGCCAATTGTCAAAAATGAGGTATCGTTGGAATCCTTCTACCAAGCCGAGTTCAACGCACCCTATGACGTCAATTTCCGCCATGACGGATTTTCCGCCATTTTGGATTTCATCAAAATCACTTAAAACGTATCAGAGGTCACAAATTTTGTCCGATCGACACCAAACTTCACAGATATCATCTACAGACCATGCCTCATTAATGCATTGCTTTTTGTCTTCGGACCTAAAACCGTTCGCGCGTAACAGCCAATCGAAATTTGCGGCGAAGCCGCCAAACAGGATGTGAGCTCATATCTCAGCAACCCATTCATCTATCATAACCAAACTTAGTCCATGGACTCAGGACCCAATGAGGGGGGACGCTCAAGAAATTTGGTGACCTTTGACCTCTAGAGGGCTCTGTAATTGGCAAAAATGTATTTTGGCCTGTAGTTGCTGCATTATTCTGCAATGCAGGTCAATGCCAGCCCATAGAACCGTCTGGTTCATCCTGGTGATGCACAAATAATTTGGTGACCTTTGACCTCTATGGGGGCATTGAAATCACAGCAAGCATGATAATATCTCAATCGATCTTTTATTTTTGATGTGAAACTGATGACAGCGAGTTCCATCCAGTTAATTCTAAAGCGTGCGTGCAAGAGTGGGGCAGGGTGGGACGGGCAGGGGCGGTTGCGGCGGTGGGCTGGCTGGGGGAGGGGGCGGTGACACTCAGCCCTGGTTCAGCCCCACAAAATCAGTTATGTTTTGATGTGAAACTTGACCTTGTAACTCAGCCAATCTTGGGTTGTTTTGCATGGAACTTGCTGTGTCTGCTTACTGCTATATGCCTAATGCCACGGCATTGAGTTTCATGCCAAATCTGGACTGCTGGACTGCTGAACTGCCTGCTTGGCCCCCACATTGCTGCTTGCAGCTATATTTATTTAACATCTTTCCTCTGCCATTGGAGTCTATGGCAGCCCATAGAACCGTCTGGTAAAAAGTTGTGAAATTTGGCACACTGATTGGGGACACGCCAATATTTTATTTCACCAAGTTTCATGCCTCCCTGTCGAACCCTCTAGCGCCACCAACAGGCCAAAGTTGGACGTGCGTTCACGCACGTAACTTTTGACCCGTTTGCCCGATTGTCAAAAATGTGGTATCGTTGGAATCCTTGGACCAAGCCGAGTTCAACGCACTCTATGACGTCAATTTCCGCCATGATGGATTTTCCGCCATTTTGGATTTTGTCAAAAACCTTTAAAAAGTTTCACGCCTCACATAGTTTGTCCGATTTTCACGAAACTTAGCACATAACATCTTCAGACCAAGCCGCACAAAAGTTATCGATTTTCATCTTCGGAACTAAAACCGTTTTCCCGTAACAGCCAAACGAAATATGCGGCGAAGCCGCCAAACAGGAAGTGAGCTCATATCTCAGCAACCCTTTCATCTGTCATAACCAAACTTAGTACATGGACTTATAACCCCATCAGTAGGGCACTCAAAAAATCTGGTGACCTTTGACCTCTAGGGGGCGCTGTAATTAAGAAATATGCCTATTGGCCTGTAGCTGCTGTTGTGCTTAGAATTAAAATGCACTAGTGGTGTCTGACAATACTGTGGAAGGTCCTTAGGCCGACCCAAGCCAACTTGTGATGTCATCGTAATTGATTCGGCCGCCATATTGGATTTAATAAAAAACATGAATAAATATTCACATGTCACAAATTTCAGCTGATCCTCACCAAAATTTGCAGAGACCATCTTCAGACCATGCCTTATCAGTGTATTTTTTTCTGGAACAATTGACCGAAGCGTTTGCCTGTAACAACCAATCGAAATTTGCGGCGAAGCCGCCAAACAGGAAGTGAGCTCATATCTCAGCAATGCTTTCATGTATCAAAACCAAACTTAGTACAGGGTCCTCAGGACCCACCAGGAGGACGCTCAAGAAATTTGGTGACCTTTGACCTCTAGGGGGCTCTGTAATTGGCAAAAATGTATTTTGGCCTGTAGTTGCTGCATTATTCTGCAATGGAGGTCAATGGCAGCCCATAGAACCGTCTGGTTCATCCTGATGATGCACAAATAAGTTGGTGACCTTTGACCTCTATGGGGGCATTGAAATTACAGCAAGCATGATCATATCTCAATCGATCTTTTATTTTTGATGTGAAACTGATGACAGCGAGTTCCATCAAGTTCATTCTAATGCGTGCGTGCAAGGGTGGGGCGGGGTGGGACGGGCAGTGGCGGTGGGTTGGCTGGGTGAGGGGGCGGCGACACTCAGCCCTGGTTCAGCCCCACAAAATCAGTTATGTTTTGATGTGAAACTTGACCTTGTAACTCAGCCATTCTTGGGTTGTTTGACATGGAACTTGCTGTGACTGCTTGATGTTATATGCCTGATGCCACGGCATTGAGTTTCATGCCAAATCTGGACTGCTGACCTGCCTGCTTGGCCCCCACATTGCTGCTTGCAGCTATATTTGGGGGCCAAGCAGCGAAGCTGCAGGGCAACCCTTAGTGATTCTATGAATTCTTATTGGGGGCCAAGCAGCGAAGCTGCGAAGGCACCCATTGTGTTTCTACTGTTTCTTATTATTATTATTCCTCTGGCATTGAAGTCAATGGCAGCCCATAGAACCGTCTGGTGAAAAGTTGTGAAATTTGGCACACTGATTGAGGACAGTCTCATGATTAATTTCACCAAGTTTCATACCGGCACCTTGAGCGCTCTAGCGCCACCAACAGGCCAAAGTTGGACTTGCGTTCACGCACGTAACTTCTGACCCGTTGACTCGATTGTCAAAAATGAGGCATCGTTGGAATCCTTGGACGAAGCCGAGTTCAATGCACCCTATGACGTCATTTTCCGCCATGATGGATTTTCCGCCATTTTGGATTTTAGTGAAAGTGAAACTAATTTTTCACAGGTCATAAATTTTGTCCGATCGTCACCAAACTTGACACACATGATCTTCAGACCAAGCCTCACAAAAGTTGTGGTGTTTTGTCTTCGGAACTTAAACTGTTCGCCCGTAACAGCCAATCAAAATTTGCGGCGAAGCCGCCAAACAGGAAGTGAGCTCATATCTCAGCAACCCTTTCATCTGTCATAACCAAACTTAGTACATGGACTTATAACCCCATCAGTAGGGCACTCAAAAAATCTGGTGACCTTTGACCTCTAGGGGGCGCTGTAATTAAGAAATATGCCTATTGGCCTGTAGCTGCTGTTGTGCTTAGAATTAAAATGCACTAGTGGTGTCTGACAATACTGTGGAAGGTCCTTAGGCCGACCCAAGCCAACTTGTGATGTCATCGTAATTGATTCGGCCGCCATATTGGATTTAATAAAAAACATGAATAAATATTCACATGTCACAAATTTCAGCTGATCCTCACCAAAATTTGCAGAGACCATCTTCAGACCATGCCTTATCAGTGTATTTTTTTCTGGAACAATTGACCGAAGCGTTTGCCTGTAACAACCAATCGAAATTTGCGGCGAAGCCGCCAAACAGGAAGTGAGCTCATATCTCAGCAATGCTTTCATGTATCAAAACCAAACTTAGTACAGGGTCCTCAGGACCCACCAGGAGGACGCTCAAGAAATTTGGTGACCTTTGACCTCTAGGGGGCTCTGTAATTGGCAAAAATGTATTTTGGCCTGTAGTTGCTGCATTATTCTGCAATGGAGGTCAATGGCAGCCCATAGAACCGTCTGGTTCATCCTGATGATGCACAAATAAGTTGGTGACCTTTGACCTCTATGGGGGCATTGAAATTACAGCAAGCATGATCATATCTCAATCGATCTTTTATTTTTGATGTGAAACTGATGACAGCGAGTTCCATCAAGTTCATTCTAATGCGTGCGTGCAAGGGTGGGGCGGGGTGGGACGGGCAGTGGCGGTGGGTTGGCTGGGTGAGGGGGCGGCGACACTCAGCCCTGGTTCAGCCCCACAAAATCAGTTATGTTTTGATGTGAAACTTGACCTTGTAACTCAGCCATTCTTGGGTTGTTTGACATGGAACTTGCTGTGACTGCTTGATGTTATATGCCTGATGCCACGGCATTGAGTTTCATGCCAAATCTGGACTGCTGACCTGCCTGCTTGGCCCCCACATTGCTGCTTGCAGCTATATTTGGGGGCCAAGCAGCGAAGCTGCAGGGCAACCCTTAGTGATTCTATGAATTCTTATTGGGGGCCAAGCAGCGAAGCTGCGAAGGCACCCATTGTGTTTCTACTGTTTCTTATTATTATTATTCCTCTGGCATTGAAGTCAATGGCAGCCCATAGAACCGTCTGGTGAAAAGTTGTGAAATTTGGCACACTGATTGAGGACAGTCTCATGATTAATTTCACCAAGTTTCATACCGGCACCTTGAGCGCTCTAGCGCCACCAACAGGCCAAAGTTGGACTTGCGTTCACGCACGTAACTTCTGACCCGTTGACTCGATTGTCAAAAATGAGGCATCGTTGGAATCCTTGGACGAAGCCGAGTTCAATGCACCCTATGACGTCATTTTCCGCCATGATGGATTTTCCGCCATTTTGGATTTTAGTGAAAGTGAAACTAATTTTTCACAGGTCATAAATTTTGTCCGATCGTCACCAAACTTGACACACATGATCTTCAGACCAAGCCTCACAAAAGTTGTGGTGTTTTGTCTTCGGAACTTAAACTGTTCGCCCGTAACAGCCAATCAAAATTTGCGGCGAAGCCGCCAAACAGGAAGTGAGCTCATATCTCAGCAACCCATTGATCTATCATAACCAAACTTTGTACATGGACTCAGGACCCAATCAGGGGGACGCTCAAGAAATCTGGTGACCTTTGACCTCTAGGGGGCGCTGTAATTTAGAAACATGCCTTTTGGCCTGTAACTGCTGTTGTGTTTAGAATTAAAACGCAATAGTGGTGTCTGGTAATACTGTTGGAGGTCCTTAGGCCGACCCAAGCCAACTTGTGATGTCATCTTAATTGATTCGGCCGCCATATTGGATTTAATCAAAAACACGTACAAGTTTTCGCAGGTCACAAATTTCAGCGGATCCTCACCAAAATTGGCAGAGACCATCTTCAGACCATGCTTTATAAGTGCATTGCTTTCTGGAACAATTGACAGAAGCATTCGGCTGTAACAGCCAATCGAAATTTGCGGCGAAGCCGCCAAACAGGAAGTGATTTCATATCTCAGCAATGCTTTCATGTATCAAAACCAAATTTAGTACATGTCCCTCAGACCCCATCGGGAGGATGCTCAAGACATTTGGTGACATTTGACCTCTAGGGGGCACCATAATTGACAAAAATGCATTTTGGCCAGTAGTTGCTGATGCACATTATTTTGCAATGGAAGTCAATGGCAGCCCATAGAACCGTCTGGTAAAAAGTTATACAATTTTGCACACTAATTGGGGACAGTCCAATAATTCATTTCACCAAGTTTCATGCCGGCACCTCAAGCGCTCTAGCGCCACCAACAGGCCAAATTTGGACTTGCGTTCACGCACGTAACTTCTGACCCGTTGACTCGATTGTCAAAAATGAGGCATCGTTGGAATCCTTGGACCAAGCCGAGTTCAATGCACCCTATGACGTCATTTTCCGCCATGATGGATTTTCCGCCATTTTGGATTTTAGTGAAAGTGAAACTAATTTTTCACAGGTCACAAATTTTGTCCGATCTTCACCAAACTTGACATACATGATCTTCAGACCAAGCCTCACAAAAGTTGTGGTGTTTTGTCTTCGGAACTTAAACCGTTCACCCGTAATATCCAATCAAAATTTGCGGCGAAGCCGCCAAACAGGAAGTGAGCTCATATCTCAGCAACCCATTCATCTATCATAACCAAACTTAGTCCATGAACTCAGGACCCAATCAGGAGGACGCTCAAGAAATCTGGTGACCTTTGACCTCTAGGGGGCGCTGTAATTAAGAAACATGTTTTTTGGCCTGTAGCTGCTGTTGTGCTTAGAATTAAAATGCACTAGTGGTGTCTGCTAATATTGTTGGAGGTCCTTAGGCCGACCCAAGCCAACTTGTGATGTCATCGTACTTGATTCGGCCGGCATATTGGATTTAATCAAAAACACGTACAAGTTTTCGCAGGTCACAAATTTCAGCGGATCCTCACCAAAATTGGCAGAGACCATCTTCAGACCATATCTTATCAATGCATTGCTTTCTGGAACAATGGACAGAAGCATTCGGCTGTAACAGCCAATCGAAATTTGTGGCGAAGCCGCCAAACAGGAAGTGAGCTCATATCTCAGCAACCCTTGCATGTATCAAAACGAGACTTAGTACATGGACTTATGACCCCATCAGGAGGACGCTCAACAAATGTGGTGACCTTTGACCTCTAGGGGGCGCTTTAATTAAGAAACATGCATTTTGGCCTGTAGCTGCTGTTGTGCTTAGAATTTAAATACACTAGTGGTGTCTGGCAATACTGTTGGAGTTCCTTAGGCCGACCCAGGCCAACTTGTGGTGTCATCGTAATTGATTCGGCTGCCATATTGAATTTAATCAAAAACACTAAAAAGTTTTCGCAGGTCACAAATTTCAGCTGATCCTCACCAAAATTGGCAAAGACCATCTTCAGACCATGCCTTATCAATGCATTGCTTTCTGGAACAATTGACAGAAGCGTTCAGCTGTAACAGCCAATCCAAATTTGCGAATGACCTCTAGGTGGCGCTGCAATCAGCAAAAAATGCATTTTGGCCTGTAGCTGTTGATGTGTTTGGAATTAAAACGTACTAGTGGTGTCTGGTAATACTGTTGGAGGTCCTTAGGCTGACCCAGGCCAACTTGTGATGTCATCATAATTTATTTGGCCATTCGTCTGGTTCGACATTTTGGATTTAATCAAAAACACTAAAAAGTTTTCACAGGTAGCACATTTCCTCTGATCTTCACTAAAATTGGCACAGGGCATCTTTAGACCATGCATAACAACTGTTTTTGTAGCCATATGTAAAACCGTTCATCTGTAACTGCCAATCAAAATCAGTGGCAAAGCCGCCAAACAGGCAGTGAGGTCATATCTTAGCAACCGTTTCAGGTATCAAAACCAAACTTTCTACATGGACTAACAAACTAATTAGGAGAAGGCTCAAGAAATTTGGTGATCTTTGACCTATAGGGGGCAAAGCCAACCTTCATACGTGGACTACCAAACTAATTAGGAGGCTCAATAAATTAGGTGATCTTTGACCTGCAATTGGCAAAAATGCATTTTGTTTTGTAACTATTGATGTGTTTGGAATTACAACTTACAACTTAATACTCTTGGAGTTCCTAAGGCCAACACATACCAACTTGTGACCTCAACATAACTGATCTTACAACCACCTTGGATTTTGTTCAAAATGTGAAAACAGCAACCCTTTCATGTATTAAAACCAAAGGCTGAAAGCTCAAGAAATTTGGTGACCTTTGACCTATATATGGCACTGCAATTAACAAAACTGCATTTGGCTTGTAAGTCTTCATGTGTATTTCACCCTTACTGGCTATTGAAAAAGGTCCTGTCGCTGACATGTGCAAATGTTTTGATGTCATGCAATTTAGTTTGATAACAGTTTATGTATAAGGATGTAAAACTTGAAATATTTAAGTTCATTCATTTAAAAATTCACTGAGTAATCTTTTTTTGAGTAAAGAAAGATAAGGCAAACAAATTGTACTTTATTAATCACAATTTCATTATAGCATAGCTAGTGATATGTAATTAAATTGTACATAGATTTTACAATCTTACAATCTAACATTAAGGTTAATTAATCCTTGAGTGTGGTTAGTCTGTTAACTTTCAGGCTATTTATGGACTAAAAGTCATTACTGCAGTCATTGATAATCTGCTACAACTCTGTGGTAGACAAAACCATCTTTAAACATGTGTCATTTTTGTCATGTGATTCACATCATCACATCTTTTCTATGCTTAGTTAATATATAAACATCTTAACATATTTTCTGAATTATTCTGGTTTGTTATCAAAACATTATAAACAATAAGTGTTCCAGTTGAAGTGGTAGAAATTGCATGATGTTATGCAAACAAATACCTTTAAAACTATCCTCCTTGATAGTATGATAGTATGACATTTATTTAGAATTATTGTATCAAATTTAATGTACGGAATAGAAAGTTCCACATAAAACAATGATAGAACAAAAAGGCAAAGATGTCCAAGATGGTAAAAAAGAAAAAAAACATGAAGTCATTACAGCCCCAATTACTTCTATTTCTTCTGTATTACTAAATGGTCCTATAATAATCTACAGCACAAAGACAATCTTCTTAACTGGGCTTAGTCAGTAGATTGGCACATCTACAGCTCATTGCCCTTTGTAATGCTGGCCTGTAGTGCTGTTGTAGATTGCCAAGATCAGCTGCATGAGCCTCAGCAGGTCCCAAGGCTGGTGAGGGTCCATGAACCTCAACAAGCACTCTGACAAGTACAAGTCCGTCTGCACCACCACAACCACCAAGCGAAAAGGAGTCTCAGCGGGCTCTCTGTCTGCTACAGGTAGTTTGATAGGCTGTGTGGCTTGTGAATGTCCATGAGCCTCGGCAGTCTTCACCATTGGTGTGTCTTATGGAACAGACGTATAGACCAGTCCTGTGCATACCTGTGGCAGTGGCCACACCACAGCTCTGAAGCATCTCAGCAGGTGTATTCTTTGAAACTGGGCAAACATTATCTGTAAGGTAATTTTAGAGCAGATGTAAATTTACAATATAAGTATACATTCTTTTGTTCTACAGATGTAAGAAAGCAAAATGTTTATTCATTAACAGTGTATAAAATGTACATCCTACTAAAATATGCACAAACATTTAGATTGCATCTTTTGGAACAAGAAAAGCACGGATAATCACCTAACCTGATAAGATCTTGATAGGGTGCGTTGCTGTTGGATGTCCATGATCCTCAGCAGATCCTGTGATTGGTGCAGGTCCCTCGCAAGGCTGCATTCCTGGAGGATGTCCGTGATCTGCAGCAGGCCCTCTGTCTGGTGCAGGTCACTCAGAAGGCTGCATGGCTGGCAGATGTCCGTCATCCGCAGCAAGCTCTGTGATTGGTGCATTGGGAAGAATACGTTGCTGGCGGATGTCTGTGATCCGCAGCAGGACTGGTGCATCTCGCTCAGAAGGCTGTGGGTCTGGCAGATGTCTGTGATCCAAAGCAGGCCCTGTGACTGGTGCAGGTCACTCGGAAGGCTGCGTTGCTGGCGGATGTCCGTGATCCGCAGCAGGACTGGTGCAGGTCACTCGGAAGGCTGCATGGCTGGCAGATGTGACTGGTGCAGTTCATTGGGAAGGCTACGTTGCTGGCAGATGTATGTGATCCTCAACAGGCCCTGTGTCTGGTGCAGGTCACTCAGAAGGCTGCGTTGCTGGCGGATGTATGTGATCCTCAACAGGCCCTGTGTCTGGTGCAGGTCACTCAGAAGGCTGCGTTGCTGGCGGATGTATGTGATCCTCAACAGGCCCTGTGTCTGGTGCAGGTCACTCAGAAGGCTGCGTTGCTGGCGGATGTATGTGATCCTCAACAGGCCCTGTGTCTGGTGCAGGTCACTCAGAAGGCTGCGTTGCTGGGCCTTGGCCAACATTTTCTGTATTGTCATTTGAGAGCAGATTGCAGATTTGAGCACAGACATTTACAATAAAAGTCTACATGCTATTGTTACACAGGTGAAATAAAGCAACATGTATTTTTCTTAAAGTTTATATCCTGTCAAAAGTGCATGAATCAGAATTAGGATGCCTGTCTTTGAAAAAATGTACAGCTAAATATAATGGGTACTCACATAATGTCAATATGTCAGAAGATCTCATGACAGCATTTCCGACTCCAAACCTCTGTAGTGGTTGGTTCAGTTTTGTCTTACAAAGTGCACTCCATATTCAGTCCATTGTTTTGTGGTGATTAATTGTACAGATCCAGCAGTGAAATTTAGCAATATGTTAGTGAACAGATTCCATATATCCCATTATGAAATGAAATTCATAGAGCATCAGTAACTCTTCTGATATAATATCAATAACTCTTCCTTCTTTTTCCTTCTTTGTAATTATCCATGCCAAAACATTCTTCACAATAATTGACAACATCACAAAACAAAACATAATAATATATAAATAAAATAAAATAAAAATAGTTCATTCAATGTATCAACAAGTAAAGAAACATGTTACACACCATGTAAATTACAGTCCTTGGTGTGATAACAAAATGCTTTTAGTACAGTTGAAGCTAAAACAAATCAGTCCCACACAAAAGAACAGTCTAATACAAAATCAGGCCCAAATGAAAAACAAACAACACACCACACAGGTAGAAAAACATAAAACTTAAACAATTAAGTATGTCTTATTTTAAGTAGTTGTATATGACTAATGGCTGAAAATTGTCCTGGGTTGATTTAAGCAGCCAACTGAATTGTCCTCACCCAATCTAAAACTTAGAAATAAAAACAAACTTTCTTCTCAGAATTCTTCATGTCAAAACATAGCATTTTAAGAACAAAATAAAAAAATAAAATGTATGTAATTTTTACATAAACAAAATAAAAAAATAATTATCTAAAGTCTGCCACATTTGTAAATTAAATGATCAACTGATGCATAGTTGAACTACTTTAACAATGCAATGTAGAATTGTGTAATACTACATTGTGTAATCATGTGTATTAGACCCTGTTTACAGAACTGCATACCAAGTGGACAGTGCTAAATATGTAAATATCTTCTAACATGCATTTTCATCACTCAAACAAAAATGGTAAGGTGTTCAGTTCAATTGGTATGAAAGATATACAGTACACATTGCTAAGATGCACCTGTCAGTCTCGGTAGACATAGAAATCACTGCTTAGAACAGCCGTGTAGTCCCACACAGTAATAATGGCTGTTGTTGCAGTCTTTTTTTATAAATCCAAATAGTATTCTTCTGAATGTGTCCTTGAATTTGACTCATTTACACATCACCTGTCTCCAGCAAGCGTGTTTACTCACATGCTTGTCTCAGCAGACTGCATTGTTGTCCATGGCTTTCATGTCCTTCAAATGCCCTGGTGCTGGTGGCACCTCCACCAAACAGAATGTCCTTGGAGATCCTGCCCTTTTCCAATAAATAGTGCTGTTGCAGCGAGATGTAGGCTGGGCCTCTGACCTGTGTTATCTTAAAGGCAACAGAACTGATTCCACAGTAAATGACAGAGTTTGTCTGTAATCAGCACTATTTAAGTGATCTTGTACATATGGTATCATGACTTTACTGTGCCAAAGCATATATCACAATAAGGGTGAAGCAGAACACTTTTTGTGTCACACTACTGTATGTGTTGAAAACTGTAAGTTAGCTGTCCACTTGGTATAATTCCATAATTCATGAATATGTTGAACAAAAAAGTTCCCTGTATAGGGGCCATTTTCCAAAAGAAGTTGCACTTTTAAGATTTGTTTTCTTTGTTTGTTTTCAGCATTCTTACACAATCTCGAAACAATTCATTCATACACAATTTATTCTTTCACTTCAATGAAGATTTATGGTATTGTTTTCCTTCAACTCAGTGTTGCAATAATAATACCAGTCTTCAACTGACTAATATGTGTGTAAAATAATATGGCTGATTTTATTTTACTGGACTAAAATTCAACAGCTGTGTTTATTGTCTTTGACTGTTATCGTCTTAACTGTAATTCACTGATAATGTTAATTTTTACAATAACGGTAAAGATATAAACATTCAATATGCTATGTCTGTCCATTAATTATAAGTTTAATTTGGATTCTTGTTAGCATTTAAAGCATTACACATAACTTGGTATAATGGTGGTGTAATACAACCAAAATGAAATAATTCGACCAACATTAACAAGAAATAGCCTAAAATGCTTGAGACAATTAAGGAACGATCCACTGACTTAAAACAAAAATCACCTACTGTAGATAATAAATCAACTGTATTGTTTTCTGATATTTACACATTCATCTGTATATATTTACCGTTATTTGCAACTTCTTTTGGAAAATGGCCCCTATACCCCTCCCATGCCCTGCAAGGAGCCGTCCAGTGTATGCTCTCTCCTTGCCACCACCCACCCACCCATCCTAACCCCACTTAGCGGACGGAATATGGAGTAAACTCATAATGACATCTTAACCAGAATATAAATACTTACCTATTCAAAGACAAATATCATTAGTCACAGATAACATTATTACAACAGTGAGATCAGTATGGCTTCATGAAAACTGTAGTATGTCTGCACAACTTCAACAACAACATGTTCTGTGCCTTTAGTGTAAACATGATCTATTAATGTACCTTTTTCAGTTGTAGCTGCTTGTACGTGCTGATTGTATCCATGCCGTTCCAGTAACTTGAGAATTGTAGAAGATACGAATATGTCCTCATTGAAGTCTCCCATGATGATTTTCCTCCCTGGATGCTTCTCAAGTTCAAAGATGACCTGTAATAACTGCTCTCGAAACACGTCAATCTTATATGAGCTGGGCCTGTACAATACAGCAGCAGTCAAATTTGCATGAGGTATTTCAAAATACAGACATTCCAAATTGCATCTTTCTGGAATTGACACCTGCACATCAATGTTTTCTGAACAATACACACCAACTCCACCTCTTTGTTGTTGTTTCAGCGCTGCAAAGGCTGGCTCGGAGTCATCGTAACAGTTTCCCCTCGGATTGTGTTTGAAGATGTATCCTGGAAGTTGTGGCTCTTCTTCAGTGTCTACATTGAGCCACGTCTCTGTTAAGCAAATACAGTCAGCATTCATGAGGGCTTTATGGGATTGAACATCCTGAATGTGAGCATTCAAACTCTGCACATTGTGAAGTGCTACTGTGCACACAGGGTTCATGTTGGATGAAACGGACATTCCAAAGTTAAACTTAGGCAAGCTTTCCATAGCCGAATCTACTTTGTTATCACAAAATATGGCAGATTCTTTGAAGTCCTCAATTATCAGCCCACTGAGAGTTCTCACGCGACTCAACGCAACGTATGCTTGCCCTGGAGCAAAGATCTTCTTGAGTGATACAACAGCCCTTTCAACAGTAAGCCCTTGACATTTATGTACAGTTACTGACCAGGCCAGGCTGATTGGCAGTTGCCTTCGTACTCCACCATTATTTGCCACTTGTTCCTCTTGTACTTCCACTATTGTTGTACGCTCAGAAACCCTTTTTGCTTTTGACCTCTGGATCTTTCCTACATTAGGGTCTTCAAACTCCACATGGATAGCTGCAGGCATGTCATCGTCTTGTTGACTTTGAATGATTTCCACAACTGTGCCACATGCTCCGTTGACAAGGCCATCAGACACATCTATGTTTTTCTTCAACATGACCCTTGCTCCAACACCCAACGAAACACATTTAGGCAAGCAAGAGTTGAAAACTTTTGTGTGAAAGCCAACTTTCCGTTCCATTCTTCCAGTTTTGGGATTTCGGACAAAGTCTTGAGCACGTATGCTGATTGCGTCTGGGCATATCTCTTGCAGTCTCTTCACGTTATATTCATCAACCTCCGCATTTGTAGCATACACATGAATGTCTGTAGATTCCTCACCAGTTTCACGCTGCCTCAATGTGAGAACATCACGGTCGGTGAGAGGTTCGTTCTTTTTACGGACTCTGAGACGATTAAGCATTTCCGCAAATGCTGCATTTTCTTGTCTAACAACTTTAGTCAGTTCTGCAACTTCAAAGGTGTTGTCCCACAGGTTGGCTCCTTTGTTTTCAGCAAAAAGAGGGGTGCCTTTCACGGGCTTGAGTTGAAAAAAATCACCCACACAAATCAGGGAAACTTTTGCAAACAAGGAATAATCACCAGTCTGCTTGATTTGACGCAGTCTACCATGAATGTAGGCCAAAAGACGGTGGTCGACCATGGACACTTCATCAATGATCAGAATTTGCAAGCTGCCCATTTTGGTTCGCAAAGAATTGACTTTCTCATCACCTAGTGGTTGATACGGCAGTTTGACATTTGCACCAATGGAGAAAGTATTGTGAATTGTTGCAGCGCCAATGTTATATGCAGCCACTCCTGTAGGTGCTGTTAGAAGCACAGTGAGATCCTCAGGATTTTCAGCAATCTGTGACAACAGCCGGGTAGATTCATAATGTATCGCTTTGATTAAATGGCTTTTCCCCGTTCCTGCTCCACCAGTGATGAATAATCGCAACGGTTCAGGATTTTGTCCAAACAGTTTCTGCAAACACCACTTACGAACAGCATAGAATATGGCAGACTGTTCTTCATTTAATGACCGTAATAAATGCAATGCATCCTCTCTGGGCATTGACACATGATTTGTTTCCAAAGTGCATGTAGTCTGTGGGTTTGCTGTCAGGTCAGGAATGAGTTTGTCATCATCATCACCTTCATCATCTACAACTTTGTCTTTCATCAGATCTAAACAGCGAAGACGCTCCCTTTCTGTTTCAGGACATATCTGAGCCCAGGCATCTTCTAAATCAATTTTGTCTTCCAGCAACTGTTTAGCTCTGTCAATCTCATCACTTTCTTTTTCAAATAAAGCTTTGTTGGTATCCACAATCGACTGCACTCTTTGGACATCAATGCCACATTTCACTGCACCATTTTTATAGAAATGCTCATATGTATCAAACTGGGGCGGTTTCAGGTGACAGTCTTCATAGTAAGGCAAAAACAGTTGCAACAATGAATGGTAGTACTTTTCAGGGTTTTTTGTGGGAGAAAATCTGGGATACCTCACGACAGCAGGTTCAGTTCGGGTCCTTCGTTTCACAAAGCCACAGTTGTTGTTGAGCTGTATTATGTTATGTGAATCTCTTTCAGTCGGAACCTGTGACTTTGATAGAACTCTGTATTCAGAACAAAAACTGGCCAGGCATAAATCCTCAAATTGTGCATTCTGGGGTCTGCTCTTATACCTCTCAATCACATTGGTCATCCAAATGCTGCATTCGTAATTACAGTCTTGGAATTGGGCTTTAGTTTGGAGGACGTGCAATGGTAAACTCATCCTAACAGGATTATCACCAACGGGAATGAACTGTACGTCACGGGAGCATTCTTTCAAGTGCATGTGTGTTAATCGATACACTGCCTCTTGGGCAGAAACTTCTCTGTTGTGTAGGTATACACTTCCAAGCTGTTTGAATGCTGCTTTTGCATCAAGGTTGCCATTCATTGACTCATCTTGGGCACGTTGTAAGAGCAAACCCATTTCTTGTTCTGCTTTTGTAATGTACGACAGTATGTAAACCACAACAGAAAAGGCATCTGTGACATACTGGATATCCATATTGCCTTGCCAAGCACGGAGTAAGTCTTTGTTGTACTGGTTCACCCAAATGTCTCCAGGATTTCGTTTCAGGACAATGCTTTTCTTTTTGGAACATATATTGTACGCCTTTTCAAACAAACCTTGATCTATCCCAAGAGACTCAAAAAATGCATCAGTTGTGTCAAAATTCATGTCAGGCATGGTCAACGCAGTTTTCACATTCTTCATGATGGCACTAGCACCTGTATTGTCATCAGCATTGCCATTCAAATCCTCACAGTTCCCACCTCTTGTGATAAAAGTACGGCTTGATGGTGGCCGTGGGAAATTAAACCTGCACACTGTGTTTTTCTTGCGGCAAGTTTTAGAGTGTCTTGTGCTGTGCCTCTGTACGCTGCTCACAACCTCGTTAAGCTCTGCATCAGTTTCTGGTGGAATCTCACAGGTGATGTACGTATCTATGAAATGTGCCACTTCATCATCACTCTCTCTATCAATCTTGGGAGCATTTTCAATCCAAAAAAGACAGTGGACATGAGGAGAACCACGCTGTTGAAATTCAACACGATAAAAGTAGTCCTTTATTTTCCCTATGGGTTCTGCTGGCGACATGATTACATCACGGAGAAAGCAATGCCATCGGTGATCAAACATTCTTGCTGCTGTGACAGGGTTTCGACGTATGAGTCCACATTTGTCAGACCAGTCAAGATCGTCAACAGACGTTTGTTTACCTTCTATTCTTAGAATAGAGCTCAGCATTTCAGGCCATCTCAAATCTGCAGAGCTAAAAGATGCAAAGAATGTGGGTATGGAGAGTTGTCTTATCATGGCAAATAAATCTTTCTGAACTGACATCCAGTATGGAGGTGTGCCACGAATACCTCGTAAGAACTTGTATCCTTCGTCATTGCGCAATATTTTACTCAATGAGTCTGAGTTCAACAAAATGTCTGGTGATGCGTCTTTCAGAGAGGAGTTGCCGCCACCTTTGCGTAATGCCACTGATACACCAGATACAACTTGATGCACCTCTGATATGTATTGTGCGTAAAAAATGAAGTCAGTGTTCTGTGCAAAACGCCCATCTGCATTCAGAATGCGTGTATTCAGGTAACGTGACAGAGTTATTTTGGACTCTCTTTCATCATGGAATGTAGGTCCACCAGATGGATACAAAACAGGGAAACATTTTGCCTCGTTGGTTTTATCGGACAGCAACCTCACTGGACTGTTACCTTCACCTGGTGCCACATTAAGTATATCCTGAAAATTCTGATCAATGATCTCTGAACCCAGATCGACAGGTTGTAATGATGTATCTGACAAAAGCCCATTCTGGTCTTTGATATAAGTCACATCTTCCTCTGCTTGCTCTTCGGGAACATTTTCATCATCACTGTTATCAGGTGTTTCCTGTTTGGTACTTTCCTCATGTTGGTCAGTGCCATTCAGAGAATTTACCCATTCGTCATTCATAGTCACATCACCGTACCATTTATTGTTTGCCATCAAATACCTCAGTGCATTTCTGACACGATCAGTGTGGACATACATGTACTCGTAATGACCTTTATATGTCAACTTGCGTTTCAGTTTCACTCTTATCATCTTGTCATCACATTCATTTCTTGGGAGTATATTTGTCACATTTGAGTTATTAACAGGAACAGAGACACAAGGACCATGACAAGCTCTCTGGCGGCCTCGAGGCAAACACAACAGCTTCATGAAGGGAATGTGACGTGCAATGAGATGTTGTTCCAAAGAGTTAAGACATTTAAGTTCTGATGGAATATCATCCAAATGCATGTTGTTGGTAACACTCTCTTCGGGAAGTTTTCCTCCAAGTATTTTACGATGACATGTATGGCAAATCCATAATTTGCTTGGTGGACTATCAGACAAATTACATTTCTGCTCACATTCAACATCACACACATGTAAATATTGCAATGTTATGCATCTATTAGCCAATGCAGCCACTTCTGCTCCTTTGCATTCATAGCGATGTCTTTTACACTCAACTACCTGCTTACTGAAAAGTAAACGGTGACATACTGAGCATACATATTCAGGACCACGGCTGACCTCCTGACGAAAATGATCAATAGCCAAATCAATGTCTCCCTGTTTCTTCTGCCATGTTGAATAATTCTCACAAACTTTTATGATTTTATTTACACGGAAGTTTTCATTTTCTTGATACCTCGTCTTATTATGCTCTTTAATTTTGTTCTGGAATCCAATGTTTTTCTTGTATTTTGTATGACTGTAGTCACGAACAAGATTTTGGAATGTCTTGTTTGTCTTATATTTGGCTTTGGAGAAATCACGCACATACCTTTGAAAGGTCTTGTTTGTCTTATATTTGACACTAGAATACTTTCGTACCATTGCTTGAAAGGAAGCGATTTTCCTATATCTCATTTTAGAGTAGTCACACTTCAATTTCTTATATTCAGAGTCAGAAATATATTTATTTCGAGAATACGCAAGCTTTCTCTCTCTGTAATCACTGTCGTCGTATCGACGGCGCTCCTTCTTTGCTTTCACATTTTCTGATTCATTGTTCAACTTTCTTTTTCGTGTTGACCTCAACTTGTCATCAATCTTTACAGGCTGGCATGTTCCTGTGCAACGTCTTGTATCTTTGTGTTGAACACATGTTACAACTTCATAATGACTGCCCGTGTGATTTAAATAAATGCAATTCTCTCTACATGTCTGTGAGTCTGTAGGCCTGTGCATATTCCATCTTCCATCATTGAAAGTAAAGATAGTTGTTTGCAACAAGTCAGCAGCAGCAAAAATGTCAATTTCTTTTGCCCATGAACCACAGTAATAGATCCTTGATTTAGTGACATAATCCTGCACAGATGTGTATTCATCCCTCAGATATGTTTCAAATTTGGTTCCGTTTCTCTGAAGGTGTTGCACGACAGCCCGTCTTATTTTCAAATGCTTGTCTTCATTGTGGCAAATGCTAAAGGCTAGGCTACGGTAAAAGCAATTCCCATCAGGTTTTATACTTTTTATCTTACAGGGACATCCCATGTCATCAATATCGGTTGTTGCCATTAGGCCTACATCAACATTTCCATTTTGAAGCTCTAAACATGTGCACAGTGCATCCTGGTCCTGACAAGTTAAAGGTTTAAAAGCATGTTTGGGAACTCTTACATCACTTATAATGACATCAGTTGCCTGTAAATTACACTTTAAAGGTTGAAAAGACTGTTCGTCCGTTCCTGCATCAATAAGAATGACATCGTCTGTTGCAATTTCGTTTCGCTTAACACCCTTACTGGGAGCTCGTCTCAAAACGTCACTGTAGAGTGGTCTACTGTTTACATTAGAACCATTTGTGTCTGGTATGGTCTGTGAACATTCTGTGCCACTTGTGAAATTAGCTGCAACTGTAGACGACCCACTTACAACTCGTTCACACACTTTAGGCTTCACCACATCGCTGTATAGTGGACGGCAACTTGCAGAGCTCGTTGAACAGCTGGATGAATCGTCCATCTGGGCATTGGCATCAGTTATTACTGTGACTCCAGTTACCTCAAACCTTGGTGTACTTACGCCAAAAGATCTTGCAAAGTCGTAAACAAATGTGACCAGGGAGTGTATAGAGCTGAAGTATGCAACACAACTTGTCCTCTCACCTTTCTGGTTGACGTATCTGTTAGCGTGTGAATCAACAAACGCAAACCTTGCTCCTGCATTCACTACAGTACATGTGTTAGCACAAATGGTTAACAAACAAGCATCATTGCTAAACAGCGCCCGCTGCAGTGCTACATCAAAAGGCATGGCAACATCACGTAAAGCATTGTCATAGTCATCAACCTGAATAAATCCAGTGTAAGAATCAGCAAAGTTTATTGAGAAATGACAATTCCACACTTCATATCGTCTAGGCAATTCAGACACAGCAATGTAACCCCTTCCTTGGTCTCTTATTTTACCCTGTGCACTCATTGACCTGTAAAGAACAGTTCCCTTAATCAAAACATCATCAAGATCTCCAGTTTCCCAGCTCCACACGTTCTTCATCTTGGACTTCAAAACAGCAGTCAAGCTGATGGCACCACACTGCTTGTTGCGCACATTTCCAAACCGTAAATGACCTTGATGAAAAGACCCCATCAGCACAGATCTCTCTGGGAAGTCAACAGATTCATTCAAAGAACAACAATCAGTAGCATTATTTTCTTTCACATTACTTGACAATGACTTTACAACAGAGTCATGGCACATATTCAGAGAGTTGGTAGAGTTTGTTTGAGAGTTGGTAGAGTTTGCTTGTATTGCGTCCGAAGACTGTAACTGGCATTGTAACTGGCATTGTAACTGGCATTGTAACTGGCAGTCCGAAGACTGTATAGCGTCCGAAGACTGTGTGTGGGCTTTTTTACGAGGACGCCCAACCTCGTCACAGGAGACCAAGTCAACCTGCGCCACCGGGGACCTCTTGCTCGGCACCTGTAACACAGAAAACCCATCATAAAGTTACCAAGTCTAACATACCATACTTCTTTAATAATTCCATCATTAAAGCAACTAATATACACATACTTTCAGAACAGTAATGTAAATATATTTAGATCATAAATATTCTCAAACTTCTCAAAAGGAAATATGGCGAGTTTTCACATAGGTCTCCGTTTCTCAAGGTCACTGAGTACTGTTGGTATGAAACAAAATCAAAACAGTTTTTCCTAGCTCGAGTTGCTACAACCAGCAGCTACCGGTAAAAACAAACTTTCATTTTTTGTACCGACAATACTTGGTAACCTTCAGAAACGTAGATCTATGTAAGAACTCGCTGGATTTCTCCTTTAAATTAGACATGCAGCACATCTTCATTAAAATCAAATACATTCAACATGTGAGCAGCATATTTCAAGCAAACATAAAAACTACTGTAAATAAGAATTTGGAGAAACATCAAATGTGTCCAACATTACATGTTTCCTATTAAACACACAATCATAATACATCAGGACATATAGTAAAGCTCAACAGCCTGACCTCAGTGGACCTCAATTCAGCCTCTCTCTTCTTGGCCGCCCTGGACCGCTTGCTTGGACGCGGCATCTGCAAAACACACAGAAAACAGAAATCTCATACAGTTAGCACTAATACTTTCATCAGTTCTGATAAACAGGCAATAACAATGTACATATTTACATCATAAAGACTCTTTAACTTCTGAACTTAAGACAGGGCTCTACATTTA
This sequence comes from Alosa pseudoharengus, assembly GCF_046254945.1. Lineage (NCBI taxonomy): Eukaryota > Metazoa > Chordata > Actinopteri > Clupeiformes > Clupeidae > Alosa > Alosa pseudoharengus. The sequence goes on along the minus strand of NW_027468564.1, from coordinate 226,300 downwards.
AAAAAAAAATAAATCCAGGAGCACTTATGCGCCCAAGTTAAAAGATTTAAGAGCACAGAAAAAAATCTGGTTGCACAGTCGGTTCTGTACTTAACTTACACATAATGTAACATTGCACTGCAGCTAACAGTTAAACATGCCAGTACACCAATTGGGAAGGATAAAAATGACTGACATACCTGCCTACTTTATTTTCAATCCGTTCTATTTTTCTGCATTTTGTTAATGTAAAATATAATGCATTGGTGTAGCCCATTTGCATTTAGCATGTATATCAAGTATCTTGCCAAATTTAATTTATTTATTTGTGAATCCATCCGTAGCAAATCCAAATATGCCTATGTTGACCTATCTGACTGCATACTGCCCACTACTACTACTAAAACCAGGACTAACGCCAATTTTCTCTTCCACAAAAACCAACATAGTCTTATCAAGGATATTTATATATTTTTTGAAATATTTGCCTTGATGGGGGCAGTAGGCAAATGTTACTTTCGTTTTGCACTTCCTGCTAGGGTAGGCCACACTGCATTTATCAAAAGGGGTGATATGTAGCTTTATAGCTATTATTAATCTGCTAAACAAATTGACATCTGGAGGATTGTTATATACCACTAGGCCTACACACAAGTACCATGAAATAGAACCTATTGCACACATTTACAGCTACACCCTAGTTAGGCATACACATTCTTGACCTAAAGTACAAAGCATACGAGACAGGAATAAAACTAATCCAAGCTCAGGATGAGCAACTACGTGAGCATCTCTGTCCGAAGCCCAGCAACAAGTATACAAATCAGACTATTAACCAAATGTTAGGATTAACTTACAATACAGCAGTAATGTTTCTCTCTACAACTCTTACATCCTCCTTCCTTGCTTTCATATGCATGCCATACCACATTCATCCATAACCCAAATAATACCACACATCACCACTGAAAACTACTGCAGGAGTCCCTGCAGTGATTCTCATGACTTTCTACTCTGAGGCCAAAGAAATTACTCTGAATCAGCGCATATCAGCGTAATATACTAGTTTTTCTGTCCAGAACTGTAAGGCATTTCAATGCCATACACAAGGTCGAGCACAGCTGTAATTATTCCAGATAAACATATGGCATATTTCTTACTAGCACTACATTTTGCAGGCAATGCAGCATAAAAGTTTCAAAATTTCCCTAGAAGTTGTACATAAAAGCCCTGAAACATTTAACACTTACCTTCAATTAACTTGCTCAAAAAGGAATCCAAAATCTGGAAAACATTTAACATATACAGTTTATGAAAGATACAAACTTAGCATTTAAAATTACATAGATATGTACTTTGAGCTTACAAACGAGTGATTTTGCTTGTAATTGTAAAAGAGTATTTTAGCCATAACCTACGTATTCATAGCTATGATTTTAGCAGCCTCGGTCACATTCCACCCAAACAAGACCAATTTAACCTAGGCTAACTTCACATCCTCTGTTTAAGATCAATTAAATTACTTCATTTGTTAAGAATTGTACATAGTTACCTGCCTTTACACACGGTGTACATGAAACGGAACCATACATTTGCTTAATCAACTCGTACGGGTTTGCTATGTTCTCCCTTCAGCTATACCTGCTAGAAGTCTGTCTCTGATTTAGCAGAGAATGTCTAAACGGGCTCTGCTAACATTAAGGTTAACTTGCATTCCAAACGGCTTTCAAGATCAGACATGACTCCAAAACTCAACCAAGGTTATAGTAACGTTACCGAAAAACGTTTTCCAACACAGTTATTCAAAATGAGTTCAGTTAACGTTAACGTTACCACAAAGTTAATTGCTCACAATCAAACGTGCCTAACAACGTTAGCCTGCATCATGGCGTGAAGCATCATGCCAGCATGATGTAAACTTAATTCGACGATACAACGTATTTCATGAGATAACGGCCAGTTCTCAACACATTGCCTGCTTCCATCGGATAATATGTTTTATGTAACGTTAGGCTATTAAAATTACTAATTCATTTTTACACAATCGCTACCTTTCCTGTCTGCCTAACTTTAACGTTAGTCGTTCATAGTGTGACACTAAAACGTTAGCTGCTAACACATTTAGCTAACAAAGGTGGCTCTCCAGATGCACCTCAGCTAGACATATTTTCATATTTGTGTGTGCCTATTCTGTTATAAGTAGCTCAAAACCAAATATACAGACATATCAATTCATTTTCTGGAGACGTTAACATTGCGTCTTACCTCGACAGTTGTAGTCAGCTAAAAGAAAGATGGTAGATGTCACAGACGAGTTATTGGATGATACTCGTCACAATAAAAGTCCCTACTTCATTTGCCATTCTCGATATCAAAATATTTCCACACAGAACACAAAATACATTTGATGGAAAGGTTAGAGATTACAGGTGATAGGTTAAAAAACAAATATCACCATGAAACTTAACTACCATGAAACTTATTTACTATCATAAAAAACATCATTGTTGTATTGCAAGTTTTCTGAAATCTCATATCCAGACTCAGCAAATCAGGCAATATCTGCATAAAATGTGGTAGGCCTAATTTGCATGATTAAAAAAAAGAAATGTGAATAAAGGATAAAGTCAGACAAAAATATTTGTACTTTATTGACATTACATAGGCTTCAACATTTGGTAACAGTCACACCATTATTGCACCCAACATATATCTGAAAACATATCTGATGTATGCACCCAACATATATCTGAAAAAACACCTGATTGAAGCTTATGTTGTTTCACACATGGGGGTATTATATATAACTGGAGAGAGTGATTCAGTCCCGCCCTCCATACAAATGAATGGCGGAGACTAGGCTAATAAATCTGGCCAATTCGTAGTCAACGCCATATTGAACACTGGGGCTCGGATCCAGCCTCAACGGCTCTAGCACCACCAACAGGCCAAATTTGGATGTGTGTTCACCACATGTGTGTGTTGTCTGTGTTGATGTGTGTTGACCTCTGTGTTTAAATCACAGCAAGTGTGATCATATCTAAGTCGATCTTTTATTTTTTGATGTGAAACTGATGACAGCAAGTTACTTCCAGTTCATTCTAATGCGTGCGTGCAAGGGTGGGTCGGAGTGGGACGGGCAGGGGCGATTGCGACGGTGGGCTGGCTGAGGGAGGGGGCGGCGACACTCAGCCCTGGTTCAGCCCCACAAAATCAGCTATGTTTTGATGTGAAACTTGACCTTGTAACTCAGCCAATCTTGGGTTGTTTGCCATGGAACTCACTGTGACTGCTTAATGCTATATGCCTGATGCAACTGCGTTCAGTTTCGTGGCAAATCTGGCCTGCTAAACACTCTGCTTGGCCCCCTCATTGCTGCTTGCAGCTATATTTGGGGGCCAAGCAGCGAAGCTGCAGGGCAACCCTTAGTGTTTCTATGAATTCTTACTATTATTGGGGGCCAAGCAGCGAAGCTGCGAAGGCACCCATTGTGTTTCTAGCTTTTCCTATTATTATTATTACACATCTTTCCTCTGCCATTGAAGTCTATGGCAGCCCATAGAACCGTCTCGTGAAAAGTTGTGAAATTTGGCACACTAATTAGGCTGAGTCCCAGGATTAATTTCACCAAGTTTCGAGTCCGCACCCCGAGCGCTCTAGCGCCACCAACAGGCCAAAGTTGGACATGCGTTCATGCACGTAACTTCTGACCCGTTGGCCCGATTTTGAAAAATGAGGTACCATTGGAATCCTTGGACCAGTCCGAGTTCAACGCACCCTATGACGTCATTTTCCGCCATGATGGATTTTCCGCCATTTTGGATTTTAGTGAAAGTGAAACTAATTTTTCACAGGTCACAAATTTTGTCCGATCGTCACCAAACTTGACACACATGATCTTCAGACCAAGCCTCACAAAAGTTGTGGTGTTTTGTCTTCGGAACTTAAACCGTTCGCCCGTAACAGCCAATCAAAATTTGCGGCGAAGCCGCCAAACAGGAAGTGAGCTCATATCTCAGCAACCCATTGATCTATCATAACCAAACTTTGTACATGGACTCAGGACCCAATCAGGGGGACGCTCAAGAAATCTGGTGACCTTTGACCTCTAGGGGGCGCTGTAATTTAGAAACATGCCTTTTGGCCTGTAACTGCTGTTGTGTTTAGAATTAAAACGCACTAGTGGTGTCTGGTAATACTGTTGGAGGTCCTTAGGCCGACCCAAGCCAACTTGTGATGTCATCGTAATTGATTCGGCCGCCATATTGGATTTAATCAAAAACACGTACAAGTTTTCGCAGGTCACAAATTTCAGCAGATCCTCACCAAAATTGGCAGAGACCATCTTCAGACCATGCCTTATCAGTGCATTGCTTTCTGGAACAATTGGCAGAAGCATTCGGCTGTAACAGCCAATCGAAATTTGCGGCGAAGCCGCCAAACAGGAAGTGAGCTCATATCTCAGCAACCCTTGCATGTATCATAACCAAACTTACTACATGGATTCATGACCCCATTAGGAGGACGCTCAAAAACTTTTGTGACCTTTGACCTGTAGGGGGTGCTGCAATTAGCAATATTGCATTTTGATCTGTAGTTGCTGATGTGTTTTATTGATCTTTTATTTTTTGATGTGAAACTGATGACAACATGTTCCATCCAGTTCATTCTAATGCGTGCGTGTTTGCAAGGGCGGGGCGGGGCAGGACGGGCTGGGGTGATTAGGTGGGGGGCTTGCTGGCGGAGGCGTTGCAATACTCAGCCCTGTTTCAGCCCTACAAAATCAGCTATGTTTTGATCTGACACTTGTTGAAAGTGTTGATCACGGGTGTCTGCTGAGTTCTATCTTGTCGCCGTGGCTTCTCCGGCCTAATCTGCTTGGCCCCCTCATTGCTGCTTGCAGCTATATTTGGGGGCCAAGCAGCGAAGCTGCAGGGCAACCCTTAGTGTTTCTATGAATTCTTACTATTATTATTATTATTTAACATCTTTCCTCTGCCATGGGAGTCTATGGCAGCCCATAGAACCGTCTGGTAAAAAGTTGTGAAATTTGGCACACTGATTGGGGACACTCCAATATTTTATTTCACCAAGTTTCATGCCTCCCTGTGGAACCCTCTAGCGCCACCAACAGGCCAAAGTTGGATGTGCGTTGACGCACGTAACTTTTGACCCGTTTGCCCGATTGTCAAAAATGTGGTATCGTTGGAATCCTTGGACCAAGCCGAGTTCAACGCACTCTATGACGTCAATTTCCGCCATGATGGATTTTCCGCCATTTTGGATTTTGTCAAAAACCTTTAAAAAGTTTCACGCCTCACATAGTTTGTCCGATTTTCACGAAACTTAGCACGTAACATCTTCAGACCAAGCCGCACAAAAGTTATCGATTTTCATCTTCGGAACTAAAACCGTTTTCCCGTAACAGCCAAACGAAATATGCGGCGAAGCCGCCAAACAGGAAGTGAGCTCATATCTCAGCAAACCTTTCATCTGTCATAACCAAACTTACTACATGGACTTATAACCCCTTCAGTAGGGCACTCAAAAAATCTGGTGACCTTTGACCTCTAGGGGGCGCTGTAATTAGCGAAAATGCATTTTGGCCTGTAGCTGTTGATGTGTTTGGAATTAAAACATACTAGTGGTGTGTGGTAGTACTTTTGGATGTCCTCAGGCTGACCCAGGCCAACTTGTGATGTCAACATAATTGATTCGGCCGCCATATTGGATTTAATCAAAAACACTAAAAAATGTTCACAGGTCACAAATTTCATCTGATTTTCACCAAAATTGGCACAGACCATCTTCAGACCAGGCCTTATCAGTGTTTAATTTTATGGAACGATTGACAAAAGCATTCGCCCGTAACAGCCAATCGAAATTGGTGGCGAAGCCGCCAAACAGGAAATAACCTTGTAACTTAGCCAATCTTGGGTTGTTTGGCATGGAACTTGCTGTTTCTGCTTAATGCTATATACCTGATGATTAGGGACAGTCCCATGATTAAAGTCACCTAGTTTCATGATGGCACCTCAAGCACTCTAGCGCCACCAATAGGCCAAAGTTGGACGTGCGTTCACGTACGTAACTTTTGAGCCGTATGGCCAATTGTCCAAAATGAGGTATCGTTGGAATCCTTCTACCAAGCCGAGTTCAACGCACCCTATGACGTCAATTTCCGCCATGACGGATTTTCCTCCATTTTGGATTTCATCAAAATCACTTAAAACGTATCAGAGGTCACAAATTTTGTCCGATCGACACCAAACTTCACAGATATCATCTACAGACCATGCCTCATTAATGCATTGCTTTTTGTCTTCGGACCTAAAACCGTTCGCGCGTAACAGCCAATCGAAATTTGCGGCGAAGCCGCCAAACAGGATGTGAGCTCATATCTCAGCAACCCATTCATCTATCATAACCAAACTTAGTCCATGGACTCAGGACCCAATGAGGGGGGACGCTCAAGAAATTTGGTGACCTTTGACCTCTAGAGGGCTCTGTAATTGGCAAAAATGTATTTTGGCCTGTAGTTGCTGCATTATTCTTCAATGCAGGTCAATGCCAGCCCATAGAACCGTCTGGTTCATCCTGGTGATGCACAAATAATTTGGTGACCTTTGACCTCTATGGGGGCATTGAAATCACAGCAAGCATGATAATATCTCAATCGATCTTTTATTTTTGATGTGAAACTGATGACAGCGAGTTCCATCCAGTTAATTCTAAAGCGTGCGTGCAAGAGTGGGGCAGGGTGGGACGGGCAGGCGCAGTTGCGGCGGTGGGCTGGCTGGGGGAGGGGGCGGCGACACTCAGCCCTGGTTCAGCCCCACAAAATCAGTTATGTTTTGATGTGAAACTTGACCTTGTAACTCAGCCAATCTTGGGTTGTTTTGCATGGAACTTGCTGTGTCTGCTTACTGCTATATGCCTGATGCCACGGCATTGAGTTTCATGCCAAATCTGGACTGCTGGACTGCTGAACTGCCTGCTTGGCCCCCACATTGCTGCTTGCAGCTATATTTGGGGGCCAAGCAGCGAAGCTGCAGGGCAACCCTTAGTGTTTCTATGAATTCTTACTATTATTATTATTATTATTTAACATCTTTCCTCTGCCATTGGAGTCTATGGCAGCCCATAGAACCGTCTGGTAAAAAGTTGTGAAATTTGGCACACTGATTGGGGACACTCCAATATTTTATTTCACCAAGTTTCATGCCTCCCTGTCGAACCCTCTAGCGCCACCAACAGGCCAAAGTTGGATGTGCGTTCACGCACGTAACTTTTGACCCGTTTGCCCGATTGTCAAAAATGTGGTATCGTTGGAATCCTTGGACCAAGACGAGTTCAACGCACTCTATGACGTCAATTTCCGCCATGATGGATTTTCCGCCATTTTGGATTTTGTCAAAAACCTTTAAAAAGTTTCACGCCTCACATAGTTTGTCCGATTTTCACGAAACTTTGCACATAACATCTTCAGACCAAGCCGCACAAAAGTTATCGATTTTCATCTTCGGAACTAAAACCGTTTTCCCGTAACAGCCAAACGAAATATGCTGCGAAGCCGCCAAACAGGAAGTGAGCTCATATCTCAGCAACCCTTTCATCTGTCATAACCAAACTTAGTAAATGGACTTATGTCCCCATCTGTAGGGCACTCAAGAAATCTGGTGACCTTTGACCTCTAGGGGGCGCTGTAATTAGTGAAAATGCATTTTGGCCTGTAGCTGCTGTTGTGCTTAGAATTAAAACGCACTAGTGGTGTCTGGTAATACTGTTGGAAGTCCTTAGGCCGACCCAAGCCAACTTGTGATGTCATCGTAATTGATTCGGCCGCCATATTGGATTTAATCAAAAACATGAATAAATATTCGCATGTCACAAATTTCAGCTGATCCTCACCAAAATTGGCAGAGACCATCTTCAGACCATTCCTTATCAGTGTATTTTTTTTTGGAACAATTGACAGAAGCGTTCGCCTGTAACAGCCAATCGAAATTTGCGGCGAAGCCGCCAAACAGGAAGTGAGCTCATATCTCAGCAACCCATTCATCTATCATAACCAAACTTAGTCCATGGACTCAGGACCCAATGAGGGGGACGCTCAAGAAATTTGGTGACCTTTGACCTCTAGGGGGCTCTGTAAATGGCAAAAATGTATTTTGGCCTGTAGTTGCTGCATTATTCTGCAATGGAGGTCAATGGCAGCCCATAGAACCGTCTGGTTCATCCTGATGATGCACAAATAATTTGGTGACCTTTGACCTCTATGGGGCATTGAAATCACAGCAAGCATGATCATATCTCAATCGATCTTTTATTTTTGATGTGAAACTGATACAGCAAGTTCCATTCAATTAATTCTAATGATTGCGTGCATGGGTGGGGCAGGGTGGGACGGGCAGGCGCGATTGCAGCGGTGAGTTGGCTGGTTTAGGGGGCGGCGACACTCAGCCCTGGTTCAGCCACACAAAATCAGTTATGTTTTGATGTGAAACTTGACCTTGTAACTCAGCCAATCTTGGGTTGTTTTCAATGGAACTTGCTGTGACTGCTTAATTCTATATGCCTGATGCCACAGCATTGAGTTGCATAGCAAATCTGGCCTGCTGAACTGCCTGCTTGGCCCCCACATTGCTGCTTGCAGCTATATTTATTATTATTATTTAACATCTTTCCTCTGCCATGGGAGTCTATGGCAGCCCATAGAACCGTCTGGTAAAAAGTTGTGAAATTTGGCACACTGATTGGGGACACTCCAATATTTTATTTCACCAAGTTTCATGCCTCCCTGTCGAACCCTCTAGCGCCACCAACAGGCCAAAGTTGGATGTGCGTTCACGCACATAACTTTTGACCCGTTTGCCCGATTGTCAAAAATGTGGTATCGTTGGAATCCTTGGACCAAGCCGAGTTCAACGCACTCTATGACGTCAATTTCCGCCATGATGGATTTTCCGCCATTTTGGATTTTGTCAAAAACCTTTAAAAAGTTTCACGCCTCACATAGTTTGTCCGATTTTCACGAAACTTAGCACGTAACATCTTCAGACCAAGCCGCACAAAAGTTATCGATTTTCATCTTCGGAACTAAAACCATTTTCCCGTAACAGCCAAACGAAATATGCGGCGAAGCCGCCAAACAGGAAGTGAGCTCATATCTCAGCAACCCTTTCATCTGTCATAACCAAACTTACTACATGGACTTATAACCCCTTCCGTAGGGCACTCAAAAAATCTGGTGACCTTTGACCTCTAGGGGGCGCTGTAATTAGCGAAAATGCATTTTGGCCTGTAGCTGTTGATGTGTTTGGAATTAAAACATACTAGTGGTGTGTGGTAGTACTTTTGGATGTCCTCAGGCTGACCCAGGCCAACTTGTGATGTCAACATAATTGATTCGGCCGCCATATTGGATTTAATCAAAAACACTAAAAAATTTTCACAGGTCACAAATTTCATCTGATTTTCACCAAAATTGGCACAGACCATCTTCAGACCAGGCCTTATCAGTGTTTAATTTTATGGAACGATTGACAAAAGCATTCGCCCGTAACAGCCAATCGAAATTGGTGGCGAAGCCGCCAAACAGGAAATAACCTTGTAACTTAGCCAATCTTGGGTTGTTTGGCATGGAACTTGCTGTTTCTGCTTAATGCTATATACCTGATGATTAGGGACAGTCCCATGATTAAAGTCACCAAGTTTCATGATGGCACCTCAAGCACTCTAGCGCCACCAATAGGCCAAAGTTGGACGTGCGTTCACGTACGTAACTTTTGAGCCGTATGGCCAATTGTCAAAAATGAGGTATCGTTGGAATCCTTCTACCAAGCCGAGTTCAACGCACCCTATGATGTCAATTTCCGCCATGACGGATTTTCCGCCATTTTGGATTTCATCAAAATCACTTAAAACGTATCAGAGGTCACAAATTTTGTCCGATCGACACCAAACTTCACAGATATCATCTACAGACCATGCCTCATTAATGCATTGCTTTTTGTCTTCGGACCTTAAACCGTTCGCGCGTAACAGCCAATCGAAATTTGCGGCGAAGCCGCCAAACAGGATGTGAGCTCATATCTCAGCAACGCTTTCATGTATCAAAACCAAACTTAGTCCATGGACTCAGGACCCAATGAGGGGGGACGCTCAAGAAATTTGGTGACCTTTGACCTCTAGAGGGCTCTGTAATTGGCAAAAATGTATTTTGGCCTGTAGTTGCTGCATTATTCTGCAATGCAGGTCAATGCCAGCCCATAGAACCGTCTGGTTCATCCTGATGATGCACAAATAATTTGGTGACCTTTGACCTCTATTGGGGCATTGAAATCACAGCAAGCATGGTCATATCTCAATCGATCTTTTATTTTTGATGTGAAACTGTTGACAGCGAGTTCCATCCAGTTAATTCTAATGCGTGCGTGCAAGGGTGGGGCGGGGTGGGACGGGCAGGGGCGATTGCGGCGGTGGGTTGGCTGGGTGAGGGGGCGGTGACACTCAGCCCTGGTTCAGCCACACAAAATCAGTTATGTTTTGATGTGAAACTTGACCTTGTAACTCAGCCAATCTTGGGTTGTTTCACATGGAACTTGTTGTGACTTCTTAATGCTATATGCCTGATGCCACAGCATTGAGTTGCATGGCAAATCTGGACTTTTGGACTGCTGAACTGCCTGCTTGGCCCCCTCATTGCTGCTTGCAGCTATATTTGGGGGCCAAGCAGCGAAGCTGCAGGGCAACCCTTAGTGATTCTATGTTTTCTTCCCTATTATTGGGGGCCAAGCAGCGAAGCTGCGAAGCCCCATTGTGTTTCTATGATTTCTTATTATTATTATTATTTAACATCTTTCCTCTGCCATTGGAGTCTATGGCAGCCTATAGAACCGTCTGGTAAAAAGTTGTGAAATTTGGCACACTGATTGGGGACAGTGCCATGATTAATTTCACCAAGTTTCATGTTGGCACCTTGACCGCTCTAGCGTCACCAACAGGCCAAAGTTGGACGTGCGTTCACGCACGTAACTTTTGACCCGTATGTCCGATTGTCACAAATGAGGTATCGTTGGAATCCTTGGACCAAGCCGAGTTCAACGCACCCTATGACGTCATTTTCCGCCATGATGGATTTTCCGCCATATTGGATTTTAGTGAAAGTGAAACTAAAACTTCACAGGTCACAAATTTTGTCCGATCGTCACCAAACTTGACTCACATGATCTTCAGACCAAGCCTCACAAAAGTTGTGGTGTTTTGTCTTCGGAACTATAACCGTTCACCCGTAATATCTAATCGAAATTTGCGGCGAAGCCGCCGAACAGGAAGTGAGCTCATATCTCAGCAACCCATTCATCTATCATAACCAAACTAAGTACATAGACTCAGGACCCAATCAAGGGGACGCTCAAAAAATCTGGTGACCTTTGACCCCTAGGGGGCGCTGTAATTTAGGAACATGCCTTTTAGACTGTAGCTGCTGTTGTGCTTAGAATTAAAACGCACTAGTGATGTCTGGTAATACTGTTGGAGTTCCTTAGGCCGACCCAAGCCAACTTGTGATGTCATCGTAATTGATTCAGCCGCCATATTGGATTTAATCAAAAACACGTACAAGTTTTCGCAGGTCACAAATTTCAGCGGATCCTGACCAAAATTGGCAGAGGCCATCTTCAGACCATCCCTGTTGAGTGCATTGATTTCTGGAACAATTGAAAGAAGCATTGGCCTGTACCAGCCAATCGAAATTTGCGGCGAAGCCGCCAAACAGGAAGTGATTTCATATCTCAGCAACGCTTTCATGTATCAAAACCAAACTTAGTACATGTACCTCCAACCCCATCGGGAGGACGCTCAATAAATTTGGTGACATTTGACCTCTAGGGGGCTCCGTAATTGACAAAAATGCATTTTGGCCAGTAGTTGCTGATGCGCATTATTTTGCAATGGAAGTCAATGGCAGCCCATAGAACCGTCTGGTAAAAAGTTATACAATTTTGCACACTAATTGGGGACAGTCCAATAATTCATTTCACCAAGTTTCATGCCGGCACCTCAAGCGCTCTAGCGCCACCGACAGGCCAAAGTTGGATTTGTGTTCACGGACGTAACTTTTGACCTGTTGACCCGAATGGCAAAATGAGGTATCATTGGAATCCTTGGGCCAAGCCGAGTTCAACACACCCTATGACGTCAATTTTTGACCTCTCTGTTTAAATCACAGCAAGAGTGATCATATCTCAGTCGATCTTTTATTTTTGATGTGAAACTGATGACAGCAAGTTCCATCCAGTTCATTCTAATGCGTGGGTGCAAGGGTGGGGCAGGGTGGGACGGGCAGGGGCGATTGCGGCGGTGGGTTGGCTGGGTGAGGTGCGACGACACTCAGCCCTGGTTCAGCCCCATGAAATCAGTTATGTTTTGATGTGAAACTTGACCTTGTAACTCAGCCAATCTTGGGTTGTATGGCATGGAACATGCTGTGACTGCTTAAGACTATATGTCTGATGCAACGGCATTGACTTACATGGCAAATCTGGCCTGCTGAACTGCCTGCTTGGCCCCCTCATTGCTGCTTGCAGCTATATTTATTATTAAGTGTGCTTGCAAAGCAGCACACTTATTGTTCTTCTTAAGTTTTCTTATTAAGTGTGCTTGCAAAGCAGCACACTTATTGTTCTTCTTAAGTTTTCTTATTATTATTATTATTATTAATATTATTATTATTCCCGTCTCCCTTAAATTTTTTCTCCCTGTGCCTAGGCCCTTTGAGACAGAGACACCGTTCCAACTTTAAAACGTCCGGGCAGTACCGGTGTAACTTGCTCGAGAAGATGACGTCAAGTGGGCGTGTCGTTCGTCCGCCATATTGGATTGAATAGAAAGCGAAACTAAATTTTCACAGGTCACAAATTTGGTCCGAACGCCACGAAACTTGACGTACATCATCATTGGACCAAGCCTCACAAAAGTTACTAGAAGGATTTTTGATTTTCGAAAGCGTTTGCCCGTCACAGCCAAACGAAATCGGCGGCGAAGCTCCGAAACAGGAAGTCGTCCATATCACAGGAACACTGTCACATATCGATACCAAATTTTGTATATGAACTGGGGACTCCAGTGTGAGGGTGCATAAGCTAAAAAAAAAAAAGAAATATTCCAAAAGTTTCCATCATTTGGCAAACCACCCACAGATATTTGGTAACTCTCCCCATTCACCTTTACACCATTCACCTTCTATCACAACGCCTTCCAAGTATGCTCAATCAATGCCTCTGGGTATCCACAATGTCTCCGGGCAACCTTGCCCAATCATGAAATCCTTGCTCTGCCATGGGATAGTATGGACTTACGAACTGAAATAGTAAGGAGAACGGTAGCTATATATAGCTTACATAATAGAGTTGTTCTCACATTGACGGTATTCAAATAAAATGTTTCATTATTGTTACATATCATGATGGGAGAGTATTATTAAAAATGTTACAAGTATGCAAATGCATATGTTTACGGGCATTTAGGTTTTACTGTGTTGTTTTGTTGTAAAGACATGCAAGGCATTCTGGGCCATGTAATAGACAAACAGTGGTCGGCAGCGTTAACTTGATTTCCATACGTATTAATATGAATAGGTGTTTCTGTAAACCTAGGGACAATAAACAGCTATCTCTGTTACAAAAACGAGCTGGTAATCGCTCATTGAAGAGGGAACTATGATAAATGGATTTGACGACAGTACAAGCAGGAAATACCTTGAAAAGACTCTCCGTTTATTTGATGTTGCCATAGCAACGCAGCATTCAGAGCAAAGATTCTAGAAGAGCTTCAGGGAGACACGTTTTGAGTTCGTGGCCAAGTACCTAAAATATCGGTTTCCATGTGTATGTGCTGGATGGCGTGCTTCATTTATGAAAGTAAGTGTTTTATAGAGTTACAGACATAATGAGTCATGTTGTAGTGGTCAACATAAATGTGCCCCTTCTGTTATTAGAATGCTAAGCGGAGATTTAAAATCATTCATTTCTTGTGTGGCTAGAAGCTAGCTAGCTATGTCAGGGAGGAGATGTTGCTGTAACGTTAACGTTATGAGATTTATGTTGCTTGATATGCTTGTACTCGTAACTTCGTCACTCGTAACTTTATGACTCCTATTTTTTTTTACTAAGAGTAATTCAGGAAGCATTTTAGCCCTAAGTAGCGCCTGAGTCTGTGACAGCTTAAGCGAGGACTCCTAATAAGACCGATTCACAAACAATGTTTTGTGGTGACATTTCACGTCGCGATGTTTTGAAATGCGTCTAACAATCACGAGGGAACAATTTTGCATTGTAGGCATAATAACTAAGGGATGCAGTAACACCACCAACAACAACCAAAACTAGCCTACTCATTGTTTACATGTACATTAAATGTAACGTTTCATTGTGAATCAAATTAAAAGATTCTCCTCTTTGCAAACGTTGGCATAGGCATATGGTGACAGATTAATTTAATAATGCTGCTGTATGAATCACGGTAAGCACGAATGAAGTGGCCACTTCTTAATGGGACTCACTGTATGGAAGTAGGCTAAGTAAAATAGAGATGTTTAAAATAAGATAAAGTTAGGATATGCCCGCTTGACAACGGCAGAGATAACTGTGGCCTTTGGCCATAGCAACCATCCATTTAGAACGCTTGGCCTTCATAGCAACCAAGGATCTTAGCTGTGATTCATGTAGCTACAGTATGCATGCAATGTGATGCAAAGTATAGAAAGGTGATGAAATATACAGAGACAGGTCAAGAAATATAGTGCAATGTAGACAGTAGTATACAGTTGATTTACAGAAGGTGGTTTAGAGTAATATGAATTAAATATAAATATGTGCAGTGTATTAGCAGTTATCTCATACAATAAGTAGAATAATGTATGTAGATGTAGCAGTAACATTATAATAGTAGAAATAATAATATAGATATATGCAGTGTATTAACAGAATACAATAAAACAGAATAAATATGGATATTCAATATGACAAATATATAACAGATATGTAGCCTACATAACATACAGCTATGTGCAGTGTGGAAACAGTGTCATTGTAGTGCAGAAACAACATTATAAGAGTAGTAAGAATAAGTCTATGTGCAGGATGAATAGTATAAAGATCAGTAGAATAACTATGTATAAATGTAATTACAGTAGGTCTATGTACATTTGTAAATAAATAGAAAACTATGGGTGAGAGGGATAAATTAATTTTATTTAATCGTAAAAGTAAATTGCATTCAATTATATTGCAATTAAAAATCTTTCCAGTAGGCTTTAATGTCACGCAAAAAGTACAACCAAAGCTGAGCTTGATCACCTAGAACGTCTAAAGAACCAGAACTTGATTGTTGTTTTTTGCTGGGTCCCAGGCCATGTTGGTCTGAGGGGAAATGAGAAAGCGGACAGTGCTGCTAAGCAAGCCCTCAATGAAGAAGTCACAGAATGTCAAATCCCTGCCCCAGACCTTAAACCTATACTGAACTCTTACATCTCAGATAAGTGGCAATCTGAATGGGATTAATGTACCAACAACAAGCAAGGAATGTGAATTTTGGCACATTTTCATGATCCACTGGGTCGTTATGGGCCACACAAAATATGGTGTTGCTAAAATTACTCCTATTGTGGCTATTAGAGACATGCGTTCATGAGTATCCAGCTACATTCAATGAGTTAAATACATTCACACACACACAAAAAACATCACTAATGTTGTGGACATTCCTTTATTCTGAGATACATCAATAGGCTCTCAAAACAATCCCAAACAGATATAAGGTCTTTATAGAGCAAATCCATATAGATTATTTGTCAAATAAACCAGTAAAACAGAATTAGGGGATGGAATATATAACATTCACACTCATAGCTCATATTTTTAAAATAAATCAGTGAAAAGTATCCTGACAAACAAGCAGCATTTTAATGCCTTAGTCATATTTTATAAATTCAAATTTTTCTCTAGGTTACCTGATAGCCCAGTTTGAGAGGTGCAAGACGCGTGACATTATTTATTTTTGCAGCCAATCACTGCTGTTGTTTTATTTGATTGATTTGATTTTAGTCATAGAAGCTAAATTCGAAGGCAGGCCACAGGTAAAAGCCAACGAACCGCATTCACCCCGCAAGGCAATAGTTGAATAGAGCTTTTGAGGTATTGCCACTGCTCCAACACTGAAAGGCACTGTTAGAATGCTTGGATCGATCAAGCCAGGTTCAGCATAGCGTATGTCACTGTCTGCTCACGTTGGTGACCGGACCAGGGCAAGCACACTTTCGCAGTTCCCGCCGGAAATGCAGTCTAGTTATTATTATTATTATTAATATTATTATTATTCCCGTCTCCCTTAAATTTTTTCTCCCTGTGCCTAGGCCCTTTGAGACAGAGACACCGTTCCAACTTTAAAACGTCCGGGCAGTACCGGTGTAACTTGCTCGAGAAGATGACGTCAAGTGGGCGTGTCGTTCGTCCGCCATATTGGATTGAATAGAAAGCGAAACTAAATTTTCACAGGTCACAAATTTGGTCCGAACGCCACGAAACTTGACGTACATCATCATTGGACCAAGCCTCACAAAAGTTACTAGAAGGATTTTTGATTTTCGAAAGCGTTTGCCCGTCACAGCCAAACGAAATCGGCGGCGAAGCTCCGAAACAGGAAGTCGTCCATATCACAGGAACACTGTCACATATCGATACCAAATTTTGTATATGCACTGGGGACTCCAGTGTGAGGGTGCATAAGCTAAAAAAAAAAAGAAATATTCCAAAAGTTTCCATCATTTGGCAAACCACCCACCGGTATTTGGTAACTCTCCCCATTCACCTTTACACCATTCACCTTCTATCACAACGCCTTCCGAGTATGCTCAATCAATGCCTCTGGGTATCCACAATGTCTCCGGGCAACCTTGCCCAACCATGAAATCCTTGCTCTGCCATGGGATAGTATGGACTTACGAACTGAAACAGCAAGGAGAACGGTAGCTATATATAGCTTACATAATAGAGTTGTTTTCACATTGACGGTATTCAAATTAAATTTTTCATTATTGTTACATATCATGATGGGAGAGTATTATTAAAAATGTTACAAGTATGCAAATGCATATGTTTACGGGCATTTAGGTTTTACTGTGTTGTTTTGTTGTAAAGACATGCAAGGCATTCTGGGCCATGTAATAGACAAACAGTGGTCGGCAGCGTTAACTTGATTTCCATACGTATTAATATGAATAGGTGTTTCTGTAAACCTAGGGACAATAAACAGCTATCTCTGTTACAAAAACGAGCTGGTAATCGCTCATTGAAGAGGGAACTATGATAAATGGATTTGACGACAGTACAAGCAGGAAATACCTTGAAAAGACTCTCCGTTTATTTGATGTTGCCATAGCAACGCAGCATTCAGAGCAAAGATTCTAGAAGAGCTTCAGGGAGACACGTTTTGAGTTCGTGGCCAAGTACCTAAAATATCGGTTTCCATGTGTATGTGCTGGATGGCGTGCTTCATTTATGAAAGTAAGTGTTTTATAGAGTTACAGACATAATGAGTCATGTTGTAGTGGTCAACATAAATGTGCCCCTTCTGTTATTAGAATGCTAAGGGGAGATTTAAAATCATTCATTTCTTGTGTGGCTAGAAGCTAGTTAGCTATGTCAGGGAGGAGATGTTGCTGTAACGTTAACGTTATGAGATTTATGTTGCTTGATATGCTTGTACTCGTAACTTCGTCACTCGTAACTTTAGGACTCCTATTTTTTTTTACTAAGAGTAATTCAGGAAGCATTTTAGCATTAAGTAGCGCCTGAGTCTGTGACCGCTTAAGCGAGGACTCCTAATAAGACCGATTCACAAACAATGTTTTGTCGTGGCATTTCACGTCGCGATGTTTTGAAATGCGTCTAACAATCACGAGGGAACAATTTTGCATTGTAGGCATAATAACTAAGGGATGCAGTAACACCACCAACAACAACCAAAACTAGCCTACTCATTGTTTACATGTACATTAAATGTAACGTTTCATTGTGAATCAAATTAAAAGATTCTCCTCTTTGCAAACGTTGGCATAGGCATATGGTGACAGATTAATTTAATAATGCTGCTGTATGAATCACGGTAAGCACGAATGAAGTGGCCACTTCTTAATGGGACTCACTGTATGGAAGTAGGCTAAGTAAAATAGAGATGTTTAAAATAAGATAAAGTTAGGATATGCCCGCTTGACAACGGCAGAGATATCTGTGGCCTTTGGCCATAGCAACCATCCATTTAGAACGACTGGCCTTCATAGCAACCAAGGATCTTAGCTGTGATTCATGTAGCTACAGTATGCATGCAATGTGATGCAAAGTATAGAAAGGTGATGAAATATACAGAGACAGGTCAAGAAATATAGTGCAATGTAGACAGTAGTATACAGTTGATTTACAGAAGGTGGTTTAGAGTAATATGAATTAAATATAAATATGTGCAGTGTATTAGCAGTTATCTCATACAATAAGTAGAATAATGCATGTAGATGTAGCAGTAACAGTATAATAGTAGAAATAATAATATAGATATATGCAGTGTATTAACAGAATATAATAAAACAGAATAATTATGGATATTCAATTTGACAAATATATAACAGAAATGTACATAACATACAGCTATGTGCAGTGTGGAAACAGTGTCATTGTAGTGCAGAAACAACAACTTAAGAGTAGTAAGAATAAGTCTATGTGCAGGATGAATAGTATGAAGATCAGTAGAATAACTATGTATAAATGTAATTACAGTAGGCCTATGTACATTTGTAAATAAATAGAAAACTATGGGTGAGAGGGATAAATTAATTTTATTTAATCGTAAAAGTAAATTGCATTCAATTAAATTGCAATTAAAAATCTTTCCAGTAGGCTTTAATGTCACGCAAAAAGTACAACCAAAGCTGAGCTTGATCAACTACAACGTCTAAAGAACCAGAACTTCAGTGTAGTTTTTTGCTGGGTCCCAGGCCATGTTGGTCTGAGGGGAAATGAGAAAGCGGACAGTGCTGCTAAGCAAGTCCTCAATGAAGAAGTCACAGATGTCAAATCCGTGCCCCAGACCTTAAACCTATACTGAACTCTTACATCACAGATAAGTGGCAATCTGAATGGGATTAATGTACCAACATCAAGCAAGGAATTGGAATTTTGGCACGTTTTCATGATCCACTGGGTCGTTATGGGCCACACAAAATACGGTGTTGCTAAAATTACTCCTATTGTGGCTATTAGAGACATGCGTTCATGAGTATTCAGCTACATTCAATGAGTTAAGTAAAATACATTCACACACAAAAAAAAAACATCACTAATGTTGTGGACATTACTTTATTCTGAGATACATCAATAGGCTCTCAAAACAATCCCAAACAGACATAAGGTCTTTATAGAGCAAATCCATATAGATTATTTGTCAAATAAACCAGTAAAACAGAATTAGGGGATGGAATATATAACATTCACACTCATAGCTCATATTTCTAAAATAAATCAGTGAAAAAGTATCCTGACAAACAAGCAGCATTTTAATGCCTTACTCATATTTCATAATTTCAAATTTTTCTCTAGGTTACCTGATAGCCCAGTTTGAGAGGTGCAAGACGCGTGACATTATTTATTTTTGCAGCCAATCACTGCTGTTGTTTTATTTTATTGATTTGATTTTAGTCATAGAAGCTAAATTCGAAGGCAGGCCACAGGTAAAAGCCAACGAACCGCATTCAAGGCAATAGTTGAATAGAGCTTTTGAGGTATTGCCACTGCTCCAACACTGAAAGGCACT
Source organism: Alosa pseudoharengus (assembly GCF_046254945.1). Lineage (NCBI taxonomy): Eukaryota > Metazoa > Chordata > Actinopteri > Clupeiformes > Clupeidae > Alosa > Alosa pseudoharengus. The sequence continues at coordinate 206,458 of NW_027468564.1, read as the reverse complement.
GTTAGAATGCTTGGATCAAGCCAGGTTCAGCATAGCGTATGTCACTGTCTGCTCACGTTGGTGACCGGACCAGGGCAAGCACACTTTCGCAGTTCCCGCCGGAAATGCAGTCTAGTTATTATTACGCTTCCGCCATTGAAGTCTATGGCAGCCCATAGAACCGACTGGTCAAAAGTTCTGAAATTTGGCACGCTTATTGGGGACAGGCCAACTATTAATTTCACCAAGTTTCCTGTCGGCAACTCGAACCCTCTAGCGCCACCAACAGGCCAAAGTTGGACGTGCGTTCACGCACGTAACTTTTGACCCGTTGACCCGATTGTCAAAAATGTGGTATCGTTGGAATCCTTTGACCAAGCCGAGTTCAACGCACCCTATGACGTCAATTTCCGCCATGATGGATTTTCCGCCATTTTGGATTTTGTCAAAAACCTTTAAAAAGTTTCACGCCTCACATAGTTTGTCCGATTTTCACGAAACTTAGCACATAACATCTTCAGACCAAGCCGCACAAAAGTTATCGATTTTCATCTTCGGAACTAAAACCGTTTTCCCGTAACAGCCAAACGAAATATGCGGCGAAGCCGCCAAACAGGAAGTGACCTCATATCTCACCAACCCTTTCATCTGTCATAACCAAACTTAGTACATGGACTTATAACCCCATCAGTAGGGCACTCAAAAAATCTGGTGACCTTTGACCTCTAGGGGGCGCTGTAATTAAGAAATATGCCTATTGGCCTGTAGCTACTGTTGTGCTTAGAATTAAAACGCACTAGTGGTGTCTGACAATACTGTGGAAGGTCCTTAGGCCGACCCAAGCCAACTTGTGATGTCATCGTAATTGATTTGGTCGCCATATTGGATTTAATCAAAAACATGAATAAGTATTCGCAAGTCACAAATTTCAGCTGATCCTCACCAAAATTGGCAGAGACCATCGTCAGACCATGCCTTATCAGTGTATTTTTTTCTGGAACAATTGATAGAAGCGTTCGCCTGTAACAGGCAATCGAAATTTGCGGCGAAGCCGCCAAACAGGAAGTGAGCTCATATCTCAGCAACGCTTTCATGTATCAAAACCATACTTAGTACATGGTCCTCAGGACCCACCAGGAGGACGCTCAAGAAATTTGGTGACTTTTGACCTCTAGGGGGCTCTGTAATTGGCAAATATGTATTTTGGCCTGTAGTTGCTGCATTATTCTGCAATGGAGGTCAATGGCAGCCCATAGAACCGTCTGGTTCATCCTGATGATGCACAAATAAGTTGGTGACCTTTGACCTCTATGGGGGCATTGAAATTACAGCAAGCATGATCATATCTCAATCGATCTTTTATTTTTGATGTGAAACTGATGACAGCGAGTTCCATCAAGTTCATTCTAATGCGTGCGTGCAAGGGTGGGGCGGGGTGGGACGGGCAGTGGCGGTGGGTTGACTGGGTGAGGGGGCGGCGACACTCAGCCCTGGTTCAGCCCCACAAAATCAGTTATGTTTTGATGTGAAACTTGACCTTGTAACTCAGCCAATCTTGGGTTGTTTGACATGGAACTTGCTGTGACTGCTTAATGCTATATGCCTGATGCCACGGCATTGAGTTGCATGGCAAATTTGGCCTGCTGAACTGCCTGCTTGGCCCCCTCATTGCTGCTTGCAGCTATATTTGGGGGCCAAGCAGCGAAGCTGCGAGGCAACCATTGTGTTTGTTAGTTTTCTTATTATTATTATTCCTCTGCCATTGAAGTCAATGGCAGCCCATAGAACCGTCTGGTGAAAAGTTGTGAAATTTGGCACACCGATTTGGGACAGTCCCATGATTCATTTCACCAAGTTTCATGTTGGCACCTCAAGCGCTCTAGCGCCACCAACAGGCCAAAATTGGACTTGCGTTCACGCACGTAACTTCTGACCCGTTGACCCAATTTTCAAAAATGAGGTATCGTTAGATTCCTTGGACCAAGCCGAGTTCAAGGCACCCTATGACGTCATTTTCCGCCATGATGGATTTTCCGCCATATTGGATTTTAGTGAAAGTGAAACTAAAACTTCACAGGTCACAAATTTTGTCCGATCGTCACCAAACTTGAAACACATGCTCTTCAGACCAAGCCGCACAAAAGTTATCCCTTTTCGTCTTCGGAACTCAAACCGTTTGCCCGTAACAGCCAATCGAAGTTTGCGGCGAAGCCGCCAAACAGGAAGTGAGCTCATATCTCAGCAACCCATTCATCTATCATAACCAAACTAAGTACATGGACTCGGAACCGAATCAGAGGGACGCTCAAGAAATTTGGTGACCTTTGACCTCTAGGGGGCGCTGTAATTAAGAAACATGCTTTTTGGTCTGTAGCTGCAGTTGTGCTTAGAATTAAAACGCACTATTTGTGTCTGGTAATACTGTTGGAGGTCCTTAGGCCGACCGAAGCCAACTTGTGATGTCATCATAATTGATTCGGCCGCCATATTGGATTTAATCAAAAACACGTACAAATTTTCGCAGGTCACAAATTTCATCTGTTCTTCACCAAAATTGGCAGAGACCATCTTCAGACCATGCCTGATGAGTGCAATGCTTTCTGGAACAATTGACAGAAGCATTGACCTGTACCAGCCAATCGAAATTTGCGGCGAAGCCGCCAAACAGGAAGTGATTTTATATCTCAGCAACGCTTTCATGTATCAAAACCAAATTTAGTACATGTACCTCAGACCCCATCGGGAGGACGCTCAAGAAATTTGGTGACATTTGACCTCTAGGGGGCACCGTAATTGACAAAAATGCATTTTGGCCAGTAGTTGATGATGCGCATTATTTTGCAATGGAAGTCAATGGCAGCCCATAGAACCGTCTGGTAAAAAGTTATACAATTTTGCACACTAATTGGGGACAGTCCAATAATTCATTTCACCAAGTTTCATGCCGGCACCTCAAGCGCTCTAGCGCCACCAACAGGCCAAAGTTGGATGTGCGTTCACGCATGTAACTTTTGACCCGTATGGCCGATTGTCAAAAATGATGTATCGTTGGAATCCTTGGACCAAGCCGAGTTCAACGCACCCTATGACGTCAATTTCCGCTATGATGGATTTTCTGCCATATTGGATTTCATCAAAAAAACTTAAATGTTTTCACAGGTCACAAATTTTGTCCAATTGATACCAAACTTCACAGATATCATCTACAGACCATGCCTCATTAATGCATTGCTTTTTGTCTTCGGAACTATAACCATTCGCACATAACAGCCAATCGAATATTGCGGCGAAGCCACCAAACAGGAAGTGAGCTCATATCTCAGCAACCCATTAATCTATCATAACCAAACTTAGTCCATGGACTCAGGACCCAATCAGGGCGACGCTCAAGAAATCTGGTGACCTTTGACCTCTAGGGGGCGCTGTAATTAAGAAACATGCCTTTTGGCCTGTAACTGCAGTTGTGCTTAGAATTAAAACACTCTAATGGTGTCTGGTAGTACTGTTGGAGGTCCTTAGGCCGACCCAAGTCAACTTGTGATGTCATCGTAATTGATTCGGCCGCCATATTGGATTTAATCAAAAATACGTTCAAGTTGTCGCAGGTCACAAATTTCAGCGGATTCTCACCAAAATTGGCAGAGACCATCTTCAGACCATGCCTTATCAGTGCCTTCCTTTTTGGAACAATTGACAGTAGCATGCAGCTGTAACAGCCAATCGAAACTTGCGGCGAAGTCACCAAACAGGAAGTGAGCTCATATCTCAGCAACACTTTCATGTATCAAAACCATACTTAGTACATGGTCCTCAGGACCCACCAGGAGGACGCTCAAGAAATTTGGTGACCTTTGACCTCTAGGGGGCTCTGTAATTGGCAAAAATTTATTTTGGCCTGTAGTTGCTGCATTATTCTGCAATGGAGGTCAATGGCAGCCCATAGAACCGTCTGGTTCATCCTGATGATGCACAAATAAGCTGGTGACCTTTGACCTCTATGGGGGCATTGAAATTACAGCAAGCATGATCATATCTCAATCGATCTTTTATTTTTGATGTGAAACTGATGACAGCGAGTTCCATAAGGTTCATTCTAATGCGTGCGTGCAAGGGTGGGGTGGGGTGGGACGGGCAGTGGCGGTGGGTTGGCTGGGTGAGGGGGCGGCGACACTCAGTCCTGGTTCAGCCCCACAAAATCAGTTATGTTTTGATGTGAAACTTTACCTTGTAACTCAGCCATTCTTGGGTTGTTTGACATGGAACTTGCTGTGACTGCTTGATGCTATATGCCTGATGCCACGGCATTGAGTTTCATGCCAAATCTGGACTGCTGAACTGCCTGCTTGGCCCCCACATTGCTGCTTGCAGCTATATTTGGGGGCCAAGCAGCGAAGCTGCGAAGGCACCCATTGTGTTTCTATCTTTTCCTATTATTATTATTATTACACATCTTTCCTCTGCCATTGAAGTCTATGGCAGCCCATAGAACCGTCTGGTGAAAAGTTGTGAAATTTGGCACACTAGTTAGGCAGTGCCCCATAATTAATTTCACCAAGTTTCAAGTCCACACCCCGAGCGCTCTAGCGCCACCAACAGGCCAAAGTTGGACGTGCGTTCACGCACGTAACTTTTGACCTGTATGGCCGATTGTCAAAAATGAGGTATCGTTGGAATCCTTCGACCAAGCCGAGTTCAACGCACCCTATGACGTCATTTTCCGCCATGATGGATTTTCCGCCATTTTGGATTTTAGTGAAAGTGAAACTAATTTTTCACAGGTCACAAATTTTGTCCGATCGTCACCAAACCTGACACACATAATCTTCAGACCAAGCCTAACAAAAGTTGTGGTGTTTTGTCTTCGGAACTTAAACCGTTCACCCGTAATATCCAATCAAAATTTGCGGCGAAGCCGCCAAACAGGAAGTGAGCTTATATCTCAGCAACCCATTCATCTATCATAACCAAACTAAGCACATAGACTCAGGACCCAATCAAGGAGACGCTCAAAAAATCTGGTGACCTTTGACCTCTAGGGGGCGCTGTAATTTAGGAACATGCCTTTTAGCCTGTAGCTGCTGTTGTGCTTAGAATTAAAACGCACTAGTGGTGTCTGGTAATACTGTTGGAGTTCCTTAGGCCGACCCAAGCCAACTTGTGATGTCATCGTAATTGATTTGGCCGCCATATTGGATTTAATCAAAAACACCTACAAGTTCTCGCAGGTCACAAATTTCAGCGGATCCTGCCCAAAATTGGCAGAGACCATCTTCAGACCATGCCTGATGAGTGCATTGATTTCTGGAACAATTGAAATAAGCATTGACCTGTACCAGCCAATCGAAATTTGCGGCGAAGCCGCCAAACAGGAAGTGATTTCATATCTCAGCAACGCTTTCATGTATCAAAACCAAACTTAGTACATGTACCTCTGACCCCATCAGGAGGAAGCTCAAGAAATCTGGTGACATTTGACCTCTAGGGGGCTCCGTAATTGACAAAAATGCATTTTGGCCAGTAGTTGCTGATGCGCATTATTTTGCAATGGAAGTCAATGGCAGCCCATAGAACCGTCTGGTAAAAAGTTATACAATTTTGCACACTAATTGGGGACAGTCCAATAATTCATTTCACCAAGTTTCATGCCGGCACCTCAAGCGCTCTAGTGCCACCAACAGGCCAAAGTTGGATTTGTGTTCACGGACGTAACTTTTGACCTGTTGACCCGAATGGCAAAATGAGGTATCATTGGAATCCTTGGGCCAAGCCGAGTTCAACACACCCTATGACGTCAATTTTTGACCTCTCTGTTTAAATCACAGCAAGTGTGATCATACCTCAGTCAATCTTTTATTTTTGATGTGAAACTGATGACAGCAAGTTCCATCCAGTTCATTCTAAAGCGTGCGTGCAAGGGTGGGGCGGGGTGGGATGGGCAGGGGCGGTTGCGGCGGTGGGCTGGCTGGGGGAGGGGGTGGCGACACTCAGCCCTGGTTCAGCTCCACAAAATCAGTTATGTTTTGATGTGAAACTTGACCTTGTAACTCAGCCAATCTTGGGTTGTATGGCATGGAACTTGCTGTGACTGCTTAAGGCTATATGTCTGATGCAACGGCATTGACTTACATGGCAAATCTGGCCTGCTGAACTGCCTGCTTGGCCCCCACATTGCTGCTTGCAGCTATATTTGGGGGCCAAGCAGCGAAGCTGCGAGGCAACCCTTAGTGATTCTATGATTTCTTATTATTATTATTTTTATTATTATTATTTAACATCTTTCCTCTGCCATTGGAGTCTATGGCAGCCCATAGAACCGTCTGGTAAAAAGTTGTGAAATTTGGCACACTGATTGGGGACACGCCAATATTTTATTTCACCAAGTTTCATGCCTCCCTGTCGAACCCTCTAGCGCCACCAACAGGCCAAAGTTGGACGTGCGTTCACGCACGTAACTTTTGACCCGTTTGCCCGATTGTCAAAAATGTGGTATCGTTGGAATCCTTGGACCAAGCCGAGTTCAACGCACTCTATGACGTCAATTTCCGCCATGATGGATTTTCCGCCATTTTGGATTTTGTCAAAAACCTTTAAAAAGTTTCACGCCTCACATAGTTTGTCCGATTATCACGAAACTTAGCACATAACATCTTCAGACCAAGCCGCACAAAAGTTATCGATTTTCATCTTCGGAACTAAAACCGTTTTCCCGTAACAGCCAAACGAAATATGCGGCGAAGCCGCCAAACAGGAAGTGAGCTCATATCTCAGCAACCCTTTCATCTGTCATAACCAAACTTAGAACATGGACTTATAACCCCTTCAGTAGGGCACTCAAAAAATCTGGTGACCTTTGACCTCTAGGGGGCGCTGTAATTAAGAAATATGCCTATTGGCCTGTAGCTGCAGTTGTGCTTAGAATAAAAATGCTCTAATGGTGTCTGGTAATACTGTTGGAGATCCTTAAGCCGAACCAAGCCAACTTGTGATGTCATCGTAATTGATTTGGTCGCCATATTGGATTTAATCAAAAACATGAATAATTATTCGCAAGTCACAAATTTCAGCTGATCCACACCAAAATTGGCAGAGACCATCTTCAGACCATGCCTTATCAGTGTATTTTTTTCTGGAACAATTGACAGAAGCGTTCGCCTGTAACAGCCAATCGAAATTTGCGGCGAAGCCGCCAAACAGGAAGTGAGCTCATATCTCAGCAACGCTTTCATGTATCAAAACCAAACTTAGTACATGGTCCTCAGGACCCACCAGGAGGACGCTCAAGAAATTTGGTGACCTTTGACCTCTAGGGGGCTCTGTAATTGGCAAAAATGTATTTTGGCCTGTAGTTGCTGCATTATTCTGCAATGGAGGTCAATGGCAGCCCATAGAACCGTCTGGTTCATCCTGATGATGCACAAATAATTTGGTGACCTTTGACCTCTATTGGGGCATTGAAATCACAGCAAGCATGATCATATCTCAATCGATCTTTTATTTTTGATGTGAAACTATTGACAGCGAGTTCCATCCAGTTAATTCTAATGCGTGCGTGCAAGGGTGGGGCGGGGTGGGACGGGCAGGGACGATTGCGGCGGTGGGTTAGCTGGGTGAGGGGGCGGCGACACTCAGCCCTGGTTCAGCCACACAAAATCAGTTATGTTTTGATGTGAAACTTGACCTTGTAACTCAGCCAATCTTGGGTTGTTTGACATGGAACTTGTTGTGACTGCTTAATGCTATATGCCTGATGCCACGGCATTGAGTTGCATGGCAAATCTGGACTTCTGGACTGCTGAACTGCCTGCTTGGCCCCCTCATTGCTGCTTGCAGCTATATTTATTATTATTATTTAACATCTTTCCTCTGCCATTGGAGTCTATGGCAGCCCATAGAACCGTCTGGTAAAAAGTTGTGAAATTTGGCACACTGATTGGGGACACGCCAATATTTTATTTCACCAAGTTTCATGCCTCCCTGTCGAACCCTCTAGCGCCACCAACAGGCCAAAGTTGGACGTGCGTTCACGCACGTAACCTTTGACCCGTATTCCCGATTTTCAAAAATCAGGTATCCTTGGAGTCCTTGGACCAATCAGAGTTCAACGCACCCTATGACATCAATTTCCGCCATGATGGATTTTCCACCATTTTGGATTTTGTCAAAACCCTTTAAAAAGTTTCACGTCTGACATAGTTTGTCCGATTTTCACGAAACTTAGCACATAACATCTTCAGACCAAGCCGCACAAAAGTTATCGATTTTCATCTTCGGAACTAAAACCGTTTTCCCGTAACAGCCAAACGAAATATGCGGCGAAGCCGCCAAACAGGAAGTGAGCTCATATCTCAGCAACCCTTTCATCTGTCATAACCAAACTTAGTACATGGACTTATAACCCCATCAGTAGGGCACTCAAAAAATCTGGTGACCTTTGACCTCTAGGGGGCGCTGTAATTAAGAAATATGCCTATTGGCCTGTAGCTGCTATTGTGCTTAGAATTAAAATGCACTAGTGGTGTCTGACAATACTGTGGAAGGTCCTTAGGCCGACCCAAGCCAACTTGTGATGTCATCGTAATTGATTCGGCCGCCATATTGGATTTAATAAAAAACATGAATAAATATTCACATGTCACAAATTTCAGCTGATCCTCACCAAAATTTGCAGAGACCATCTTCAGACCATGCCTTATCAGTGTATTTTTTTCTGGAACAATTGACCGAAGCGTTTGCCTGTAACAACCAATCGAAATTTGCGGCGAAGCCGCCAAACAGGAAGTGAGCTCATATCTCAGCAATGCTTTCATGTATCAAAACCAAACTTAGTACAGGGTCCTCAGGACCCACCAGGAGGACGCTCAAGAAATTTGGTGACCTTTGACCTCTAGGGGTCTCTGTAATTGGCAAAAATGTATTTTGGCCTGTAGTTGCTGCATTATTCTGCAATGGAGGTCAATGGCAGCCCATAGAACCGTCTGGTTCATCCTGATGATGCACAAATAAGTTGGTGACCTTTGACCTCTATGGGGGCATTGAAATTACAGCAAGCATGATCATATCTCAATCGATCTTTTATTTTTGATGTGAAACTGATGACAGCGAGTTCCATCAAGTTCATTCTAATGCGTGCGTGCAAGGGTGGGGCGGGGTGGGACGGGCAGTGGCGGTGGGTTGGCTGGGTGAGGGGGCGGCGACACTCAGCCCTGGTTCAGCCCCACAAAATCAGTTATGTTTTGATGTGAAACTTGACCTTGTAACTCAGCCATTCTTGGGTTGTTTGACATGGAACTTGCTGTGACTGCTTGATGTTATATGCCTGATGCCACGGCATTGAGTTTCATGCCAAATCTGGACTGCTGACCTGCCTGCTTGGCCCCCACATTGCTGCTTGCAGCTATATTTGGGGGCCAAGCAGCGAAGCTGCGAAGGCACCCATTGTGTTTCTATTTTTTCTTATTGGGGGCCAAGCAGCGAAGCTGCGAGGACCTCATTGTGTTTCTACGTTTTCTTCCCTATTATTATTATTATTCCGTCATTGAAGTCAATGGCAGCCAATAGAACCGACTGGTGAAAAGTTTTGAAATTTGGCACAGTGATTGGACACAATCCCATGATTCATTTCACCAAGTTTCAGGTCGGCATCTCGCGCGCTCTAGCGCCACCACCAGGCCAAAGTTGGACGTGCGTTCATGCACGTAACTTTTGACCCGTTCACCCGATTGTCAAAAATTAGGTATCGTTGGAATCCTTGGACCAAGCCGAGTTCAACGCACCCTATGACGTCATTTTCCGCCATGATGGATTTTCCGCCATTTTGGATTTCATCAAAATCACTTAAAACGTATCAGAGGTCACACATTTTGTCCGATCGACACCAAACTTCACAGATATCATCTACAGATCATGCCTCATTAATGCATTGCTTTTTGTCTTCGGAACTAAAACCGTTCGCGCGTAACAGCCAATTGAAATTTGCGGCGAAGCCGCCAAACAGGAAGTGAGCTCATATCTCAGCAACCCATTGATCTATCATAACCAAACTTAGTCCATGGACTCAGGACCCAATCAGGGGGACGCTCAAGAAATCTGGTGACCTTTGACCTCTAGGGGGCGCTGTAATTAAGAAACATGCCTTTTGGCCTGTAGCAGCAGTTGTGCTTAGAATTAAAATGCACTAGTGATGTCTGGTACTACTGTTGAAGGTCCTTAGGCCGACCCAAGCCAACTTGTGATATCATCATAATTTATTCGGCCGCCATATTGGATTTAATCAAAAACACGTACAAGTTTTCGGAGGTCACAAATTTCAGCGGATCCTCACCAAAATTGGCAGAGACCATCTTCAGACCATGCCTTATCAGTGCGTTGCTTTCTGGAACAATTGACAGAAGCATTTGGCTGTAACAGCCAATCGAAACTTGCGGCGCAGCCGCCAAACAGGAAGTGAGCTCATATCTCAGCAACCCTTGCATGTATCAAAGCCAAACTTGGTGCATGGACTCGGGACCCAATCAGGGGGACACTCAAGAAATCTGGTGACCTTTGACCTCTAGGGGGCGCTGTAATTAAGAAACATGCCTTTTGCCCTGTAGCTGCTGTTGTGTTTGGAATTAAAATGCACTAGTGGTGTCTGGTAATACTGTTGGAGGTCCTTAGGCCGACCCAAGCCAATTTGTGATGTCATCGTAATTGATTCGGCCGCCATATTGGATTTAATCAAAAACATGAATAAGTATTCGCAAGTCACAAATTTCAGCTGATCCTCACCAAAATTGGCAGATACCATCGTCAGACCATGCCTCATCAGTGTATTTTTTTCTGGAACAATTGACAAAAGCATTCGCCCGTAACAGCCAATCGAAATTGGTGGCGAAGCCGCCAAACAGGAAGTGAGCTCATATCTCAGCAACCCTGCCATGTATCATAACCAAACTTACTACATATATTCATGACCCCATTAGGAGGACTCTCACAAATGTTGGTGACCTTTGACCTGTAGGGGGTGCTGCAATTAGCAATATTGCATTTTGATGTGTAGTTGCTGATGTGTTTTATCAATCTTTTATTTTTTGATGTGAAACTGATGACAACATGTTCCATCCAGTTAATTCTAATGCGTGCGTGCAAGGGCAGGGCAGGACGGGGTGGAACGGGCTGGAGTGATTAGGTGGGGGGGGGGCTGGTTGGCGGAGGCAGTGGCAATACTCAGCCCTGTTTCAGCCCTGTTGATCCCGGGTGTCTGCTGAGTTCTATCTTTTCACCGTGGCTACTCCGGCCTATTCTGCTTGGCCCCCTCATTGCTGCTTGCAGCTATATTTATTATTGGGGGCCAAGCAGCGAAGCTGCCGGGCAACCCTTAGTGTTTCTATGAATTCTTACTATTATTGGGGGCCAAGCAGCGAAGCTGCGAGGCAACCTATAGTGTTTGTTAGTTTTCTTATTATTATTTAACATCTTTCCTCTGCCATTGGAGTCTATGGCAGCCCATAGAACCGTCTGGTCAAAAGTTGTGAAATTTGGCACACTGATTGGGGACACACCAAAAATGTATTTCACCAAGTTTCATGCCTCCCTGTCGAACCCTCTAGCGCCACCAACAGGCTAAAGTTGGACGTGCGTTCACGCACGTAACTTTTGACCCGTTTGCCCGATTGTCAAAAATGTGGTATCGTTGGAATCCTTGGACCAAGCCGAGTTCAACGCACTCTATGACGTCAATTTCCGCCATGATGGATTTTCCGCCATTTTGGATTTTGTCAAAAACCTTTAAAAAGTTTCACGCCTCACATAGTTTGTCCGATTTTCACGAAACTTAGCACGTAACATCTTCAGACCAAGCTGCACAAAAGTTATCGATTTTCATCTTCGGAACTAAAACCGTTTTCCCGTAACAGCCAAACGAAATATGCGGCGAAGCCGCCAAACAGGAAGTGAGCTCATATCTCAGCAACCCTTTCATCTGTCATAACCAAACTTACTACATGGACTTATAACCCCTTCAGTAGGGCACTCAAAAAATCTGGTGACCTTTGACCTCTAGGGGGCGCTGTAATTAGCGAAAATGCATTTTGGCCTGTAGCTGTTGATGTGTTTGGAATTAAAACATACTAGTGGTGTGTGGTAGTACTTTTGGATGTCCTCAGGCTGACCCAGGCCAACTTGTGATGTCAACATAATTGATTCGGCCGCCATATTGGATTTAATCAAAAACACTAAAAAATGTTCACAGGTCACAAATTTCATCTGATTTTCACCAAAATTGGCACAGACCATCTTCAGACCAGGCCTTATCAGTGTTTAATTTTATGGAACGATTGACAAAAGCATTCGCCCGTAACAGCCAATCGAAATTGGTGGCGAAGCCGCCAAACAGGAAATAACCTTGTAACTTAGCCAATCTTGGGTTGTTTGGCATGGAACTTGCTGTTTCTGCTTAATGCTATATACCTGATGATTAGGGACAGTCCCATGATTAAAGTCACCAAGTTTCATGATGGCACCTCAAGCACTCTAGCGCCACCAATAGGCCAAAGTTGGACGTGCGTTCACGTACGTAACTTTTGAGCCGTTTGCCCGATTGTCAAAAATGAGGTATCGTTGGAATCCTTCTACCAAGCCGAGTTCAACGCACCCTATGACGTCAATTTCCGCCATGACGGATTTTCCGCCATTTTGGATTTCATCAAAATCACTTAAAACGTATCAGAGGTCACAAATTTTGTCCGATCGACACCAAACTTCACAGATATCATCTACAGACCATGCCTCATTAATGCATTGCTTTTTGTCTTCGGACCTAAAACCGTTCGCGCGTAACAGCCAATCGAAATTTGCGGCGAAGCCGCCAAACAGGATGTGAGCTCATATCTCAGCAACCCATTCATCTATCATAACCAAACTTAGTCCATGGACTCAGGACCCAATGAGGGGGGACGCTCAAGAAATTTGGTGACCTTTGACCTCTAGAGGGCTCTGTAATTGGCAAAAATGTATTTTGGCCTGTAGTTGCTGCATTATTCTGCAATGCAGGTCAATGCCAGCCCATAGAACCGTCTGGTTCATCCTGGTGATGCACAAATAATTTGGTGACCTTTGACCTCTATGGGGGCATTGAAATCACAGCAAGCATGATAATATCTCAATCGATCTTTTATTTTTGATGTGAAACTGATGACAGCGAGTTCCATCCAGTTAATTCTAAAGCGTGCGTGCAAGAGTGGGGCAGGGTGGGACGGGCAGGGGCGGTTGCGGCGGTGGGCTGGCTGGGGGAGGGGGCGGCGACACTCAGCCCTGGTTCAGCCCCACAAAATCAGTTATGTTTTGATGTGAAACTTGACCTTGTAACTCAGCCAATCTTGGGTTGTTTTGCATGGAACTTGCTGTGTCTGCTTACTGCTATATGCCTAATGCCACGGCATTGAGTTTCATGCCAAATCTGGACTGCTGGACTGCTGAACTGCCTGCTTGGCCCCCACATTGCTGCTTGCAGCTATATTTGGGGGCCAAGCAGCGAAGCTGCGAGGCAACCTATAGTGTTTGTTAGTTTTCTTATTATTATTTAACATCTTTCCTCTGCCATTGGAGTCTATGGCAGCCCATAGAACCGTCTGGTCAAAAGTTGTGAAATTTGGCACAATGATTGGGGACACACCAAAAATTTATTTCACCAAGTTTCATGCCTCCTTGTCGAACCCTCTAGCGCCACCAACAGGCTAAAGTTGGACGTGCGTTCACGCACGTAACTTTTGACCCGTTTGCCCGATTGTCAAAAATGTGGTATCGTTGGAATCCTTGGACCAAGCCGAGTTCAACGCACTCTATGATGTCAATTTCCGCCATGATGGATTTTCCGCCATTTTGGATTTTGTCAAAAACCTTTAAAAAGTTTCACGCCTCACATAGTTTGTCCGATTTTCACGAAACTTAGCACATAACATCTTCAGACCAAGCCGCACAAAAGTTATCGATTTTCATCTTCGGAACTAAAACCGTTTTCCCGTAACAGCCAAATGAAATATGCGGCGAAGCCGCCAAACAGGAAGTGAGCTCATATCTCAGCAACCCTTTCATCTGTCATAACCAAACTTAGTACATGGACTTATAACCCCATCAGTAGGGCACTCAAAAAATCTGGTGACCTTTGACCTCTAGGGGGCGCTGTACTTAAGAAATATGCCTATTGGCCTGTAGCTGCTGTTGTGCTTAGAATTAAAACGCACTAGTGGTGTCTGACAATACTGTGGAAGGTCCTTAGGCCGACCCAAGCCAACTTGTGATGTCATCATAATTGATTTGGTCGCCATATTGGATTTAATCAAAAACATGAGTAAGTATTCGCAAGTCACAAATTTCAGCTGATCCTCACCAAAATTGGCAGAGACCATCCTCAGACCATGCCTTATCAGTGTATTTTTTTCTGGAACAATTGACCAAAGCGTTTGCCTGTAACAGCCAATTGAAATTTGCGGCGAAGCCGCCAAACAGGAAGTGAGCTCATATCTCAGCAACGCTTTCATGTATCAAAACCAAACTTAGTACATGGTCCTCTGGACCCACCAGGAGGACGCTCAAGAAATTTGGTGACCTTTGACCTCTAGGGGGCTCTGTAATTGGCAAAAATGTATTTTGGCCTGTAGTTGCTGCATTATTCTTAGTCAATGGCAGCCCATAGAACCATCTGGTTCATCCTGATGATGCACAAATAATTTGGTGACCTTTGACCTCTATCGGGGCATTGAAATCACAGCAAGCATGATCATATCTCAATCGAACTTTTATTTTTGATGTGAAACTGTTGACATCGAGTTCCATCCAGTTAATTCTAATGCGTGCGTGCAAGGGTGGGGCGGGGTGGGACGGGCAGGGGCGGGCAGGGGCGATTGCAGCGGTGGGTTGGCTGGTTGAGGGGGCGGCGACACTCAGGCCTGGTTCAGCCACACAAAATCAGTTATGTTTTGATGTGAAACTTGACCTTATAACTCAGCCAATCTTGGGTTGTTTGACATGGAACTTGTTGTGACTGCTTAATGCTATATGCCTGATGCCACGGCATTGAGTTGCATGGCAAATCTGGACTTCTGGACTGCTGAACTGCCTGCTTGGCCCCCTCATTGCTGCTTTGCAGCTATATTTATTATTTAACATCTTTCCTCTGCCATTGGAGTCTATGGCAGCCCATAGAACCGTCTGGTGAAAAGTTGTGAAATTTGGCACACTGATTGGGGACTCACCAATATTTTATTTCACCAAGTTTTATGCCTCCCTGTTGAACCCTCTAGCGCCACCAACAGGCCAAAGTTGGACGTGCGTTCACGCACGTAACTTTTGACCCGTTTGCCCGATTGTCAAAAATGTGGTATCGTTGGAATCCTTGGACCAAGCCGAGGTCAACGCACTCTATGACGTCAATTTCCGCCATGATGGATTTTCCGCCATTTTGGATTTTGTCAAAAACCTTTAAAAAGTTTCACGCCTCACATAGTTTGTCCGATTTTCACGAAACTTAGCACATAACATCTTCAGACCAATCCGCACAAAAGTTATCGATTTTCATCTTCGGAACTAAAACCGTTTTCCCGTAACAGCCAAACGAAATATGCGGCGAAGCCGCCAAACAGGAAGTGAGCTCATATCTCAGCAACCCTTTCATCTGTCATAACCAAACTTAGTACATGGACTTATAACCCCATCAGTAGGGCACTCAAAAAATCTGGTGACCTTTGACCTCTAGGGGGCGCTGTAATTAAGAAATATGCCTATTGGCCTGTAGCTGCTATTGTGCTTAGAATTAAAATGCACTAGTGGTGTCTGACAATACTGTGGAAGGTCCTTAGGCCGACCCAAGCCAACTTGTGATGTCATCGTAATTGATTCGGCCGCCATATTGGATTTAATAAAAAACATGAATAAATATTCACATGTCACAAATTTCAGCTGATCCTCACCAAAATTTGCAGAGACCATCTTCAGACCATGCCTTATCAGTGTATTTTTTTCTGGAACAATTGACCGAAGCGTTTGCCTGTAACAACCAATCGAAATTTGCGGCGAAGCCGCCAAACAGGAAGTGAGCTCATATCTCAGCAATGCTTTCATGTATCAAAACCAAACTTAGTACAGGGTCCTCAGGACCCACCAGGAGGACGCTCAAGAAATTTGGTGACCTTTGACCTCTAGGGGTCTCTGTAATTGGCAAAAATGTATTTTGGCCTGTAGTTGCTGCATTATTCTGCAATGGAGGTCAATGGCAGCCCATAGAACCGTCTGGTTCATCCTGATGATGCACAAATAAGTTGGTGACCTTTGACCTCTATGGGGGCATTGAAATTACAGCAAGCATGATCATATCTCAATCGATCTTTTATTTTTGATGTGAAACTGATGACAGCGAGTTCCATCAAGTTCATTCTAATGCGTGCGTGCAAGGGTGGGGCGGGGTGGGACGGGCAGTGGCGGTGGGTTGGCTGGGTGAGGGGGCGGCGACACTCAGCCCTGGTTCAGCCCCACAAAATCAGTTATGTTTTGATGTGAAACTTGACCTTGTAACTCAGCCATTCTTGGGTTGTTTGACATGGAACTTGCTGTGACTGCTTGATGTTATATGCCTGATGCCACGGCATTGAGTTTCATGCCAAATCTGGACTGCTGACCTGCCTGCTTGGCCCCCACATTGCTGCTTGCAGCTATATTTGGGGGCCAAGCAGCGAAGCTGCGAAGGCACCCATTGTGTTTCTATTTTTTCTTATTGGGGGCCAAGCAGCGAAGCTGCGAGGACCTCATTGTGTTTCTACGTTTTCTTCCCTATTATTATTATTATTCCGTCATTGAAGTCAATGGCAGCCCATAGAACCGACTGGTGAAAAGTTTTGAAATTTGGCACAGTGATTGGACACAATCCCATGATTCATTTCACCAAGTTTCAGGTCGGCATCTCGCGCGCTCTAGCGCCACCACCAGGCCAAAGTTGGACGTGCGTTCATGCACGTAACTTTTGACCCGTTCACCCGATTGTCAAAAATTAGGTATCGTTGGAATCCTTGGACCAAGCCGAGTTCAACGCACCCTATGACGTCATTTTCCGCCATGATGGATTTTCCGCCATTTTGGATTTCATCAAAATCACTTAAAACGTATCAGAGGTCACACATTTTGTCCGATCGACACCAAACTTCACAGATATCATCTACAGATCATGCCTCATTAATGCATTGCTTTTTGTCTTCGGAACTAAAACCGTTCGCGCGTAACAGCCAATTGAAATTTGCGGCGAAGCCGCCAAACAGGAAGTGAGCTCATATCTCAGCAACCCATTGATCTATCATAACCAAACTTAGTCCATGGACTCAGGACCCAATCAGGGGGACGCTCAAGAAATCTGGTGACCTTTGACCTCTAGGGGGCGCTGTAATTAAGAAACATGCCTTTTGGCCTGTAGCAGCAGTTGTGCTTAGAATTAAAATGCACTAGTGATGTCTGGTACTACTGTTGAAGGTCCTTAGGCCGACCCAAGCCAACTTGTGATATCATCATAATTTATTCGGCCGCCATATTGGATTTAATCAAAAACACGTACAAGTTTTCGGAGGTCACAAATTTCAGCGGATCCTCACCAAAATTGGCAGAGACCATCTTCAGACCATGCCTTATCAGTGCGTTGCTTTCTGGAACAATTGACAGAAGCATTTGGCTGTAACAGCCAATCGAAACTTGCGGCGAAGCCGCCAAACAGGAAGTGAGCTCATATCTCAGCAACCCTTGCATGTATCAAAGCCAAACTTGGTGCATGGACTCGGGACCCAATCAGGGGGACACTCAAGAAATCTGGTGACCTTTGACCTCTAGGGGGCGCTGTAATTAAGAAACATGCCTTTTGCCCTGTAGCTGCTGTTGTGTTTGGAATTAAAATGCACTAGTGGTGTCTGGTAATACTGTTGGAGGTCCTTAGGCCGACCCAAGCCAATTTGTGATGTCATCGTAATTGATTCGGCCGCCATATTGGATTTAATCAAAAACATGAATAAGTATTCGCAAGTCACAAATTTCAGCTGATCCTCACCAAAATTGGCAGATACCATCGTCAGACCATGCCTCATCAGTGTATTTTTTTCTGGAACAATTGACAAAAGCATTCGCCCGTAACAGCCAATCGAAATTGGTGGCGAAGCCGCCAAACAGGAAGTGAGCTCATATCTCAGCAACCCTGCCATGTATCATAACCAAACTTACTACATATATTCATGACCCCATTAGGAGGACTCTCACAAATGTTGGTGACCTTTGACCTGTAGGGGGTGCTGCAATTAGCAATATTGCATTTTGATGTGTAGTTGCTGATGTGTTTTATCAATCTTTTATTTTTTGATGTGAAACTGATGACAACATGTTCCATCCAGTTAATTCTAATGCGTGCGTGCAAGGGCAGGGCAGGACGGGGTGGAACGGGCTGGAGTGATTAGGTGGGGGGGGGGCTGGTTGGCGGAGGCAGTGGCAATACTCAGCCCTGTTTCAGCCCTGTTGATCCCGGGTGTCTGCTGAGTTCTATCTTTTCACCGTGGCTACTCCGGCCTATTCTGCTTGGCCCCCTCATTGCTGCTTGCAGCTATATTTATTATTGGGGGCCAAGCAGCGAAGCTGCAGGGCAACCCTTAGTGTTTCTATGAATTCTTACTATTATTGGGGGCCAAGCAGCGAAGCTGCGAGGCAACCTATAGTGTTTGTTAGTTTTCTTATTATTATTTAACATCTTTCCTCTGCCATTGGAGTCTATGGCAGCCCATAGAACCGTCTGGTCAAAAGTTGTGAAATTTGGCACACTGATTGGGGACACACCAAAAATGTATTTCACCAAGTTTCATGCCTCCCTGTCGAACCCTCTAGCGCCACCAACAGGCTAAAGTTGGACGTGCGTTCACGCACGTAACTTTTGACCCGTTTGCCCGATTGTCAAAAATGTGGTATCGTTGGAATCCTTGGACCAAGCCGAGTTCAACGCACTCTATGACGTCAATTTCCGCCATGATGGATTTTCCGCCATTTTGGATTTTGTCAAAAACCTTTAAAAAGTTTCACGCCTCACATAGTTTGTCCGATTTTCACGAAACTTAGCACGTAACATCTTCAGACCAAGCTGCACAAAAGTTATCGATTTTCATCTTCGGAACTAAAACCGTTTTCCCGTAACAGCCAAACGAAATATGCGGCGAAGCCGCCAAACAGGAAGTGAGCTCATATCTCAGCAACCCTTTCATCTGTCATAACCAAACTTACTACATGGACTTATAACCCCTTCAGTAGGGCACTCAAAAAATCTGGTGACCTTTGACCTCTAGGGGGCGCTGTAATTAGCGAAAATGCATTTTGGCCTGTAGCTGTTGATGTGTTTGGAATTAAAACATACTAGTGGTGTGTGGTAGTACTTTTGGATGTCCTCAGGCTGACCCAGGCCAACTTGTGATGTCAACATAATTGATTCGGCCGCCATATTGGATTTAATCAAAAACACTAAAAAATGTTCACAGGTCACAAATTTCATCTGATTTTCACCAAAATTGGCACAGACCATCTTCAGACCAGGCCTTATCAGTGTTTAATTTTATGGAACGATTGACAAAAGCATTCGCCCGTAACAGCCAATCGAAATTGGTGGCGAAGCCGCCAAACAGGAAATAACCTTGTAACTTAGCCAATCTTGGGTTGTTTGGCATGGAACTTGCTGTTTCTGCTTAATGCTATATACCTGATGATTAGGGACAGTCCCATGATTAAAGTCACCAAGTTTCATGATGGCACCTCAAGCACTCTAGCGCCACCAATAGGCCAAAGTTGGACGTGCGTTCACGTACGTAACTTTTGAGCCGTTTGCCCGATTGTCAAAAATGAGGTATCGTTGGAATCCTTCTACCAAGCCGAGTTCAACGCACCCTATGACGTCAATTTCCGCCATGACGGATTTTCCGCCATTTTGGATTTCATCAAAATCACTTAAAACGTATCAGAGGTCACAAATTTTGTCCGATCGACACCAAACTTCACAGATATCATCTACAGACCATGCCTCATTAATGCATTGCTTTTTGTCTTCGGACCTAAAACCGTTCGCGCGTAACAGCCAATCGAAATTTGCGGCGAAGCCGCCAAACAGGATGTGAGCTCATATCTCAGCAACCCATTCATCTATCATAACCAAACTTAGTCCATGGACTCAGGACCCAATGAGGGGGGACGCTCAAGAAATTTGGTGACCTTTGACCTCTAGAGGGCTCTGTAATTGGCAAAAATGTATTTTGGCCTGTAGTTGCTGCATTATTCTGCAATGCAGGTCAATGCCAGCCCATAGAACCGTCTGGTTCATCCTGGTGATGCACAAATAATTTGGTGACCTTTGACCTCTATGGGGGCATTGAAATCACAGCAAGCATGATAATATCTCAATCGATCTTTTATTTTTGATGTGAAACTGATGACAGCGAGTTCCATCCAGTTAATTCTAAAGCGTGCGTGCAAGAGTGGGGCAGGGTGGGACGGGCAGGGGCGGTTGCGGCGGTGGGCTGGCTGGGGGAGGGGGCGGCGACACTCAGCCCTGGTTCAGCCCCACAAAATCAGTTATGTTTTGATGTGAAACTTGACCTTGTAACTCAGCCAATCTTGGGTTGTTTTGCATGGAACTTGCTGTGTCTGCTTACTGCTATATGCCTAATGCCACGGCATTGAGTTTCATGCCAAATCTGGACTGCTGGACTGCTGAACTGCCTGCTTGGCCCCCACATTGCTGCTTGCAGCTATATTTGGGGGCCAAGCAGCGAAGCTGCGAGGCAACCTATAGTGTTTGTTAGTTTTCTTATTATTATTTAACATCTTTCCTCTGCCATTGGAGTCTATGGCAGCCCATAGAACCGTCTGGTCAAAAGTTGTGAAATTTGGCACAATGATTGGGGACACACCAAAAATTTATTTCACCAAGTTTCATGCCTCCTTGTCGAACCCTCTAGCGCCACCAACAGGCTAAAGTTGGACGTGCGTTCACGCACGTAACTTTTGACCCGTTTGCCCGATTGTCAAAAATGTGGTATCGTTGGAATCCTTGGACCAAGCCGAGTTCAACGCACTCTATGATGTCAATTTCCGCCATGATGGATTTTCCGCCATTTTGGATTTTGTCAAAAACCTTTAAAAAGTTTCACGCCTCACATAGTTTGTCCGATTTTCACGAAACTTAGCACATAACATCTTCAGACCAAGCCGCACAAAAGTTATCGATTTTCATCTTCGGAACTAAAACCGTTTTCCCGTAACAGCCAAATGAAATATGCGGCGAAGCCGCCAAACAGGAAGTGAGCTCATATCTCAGCAACCCTTTCATCTGTCATAACCAAACTTAGTACATGGACTTATAACCCCATCAGTAGGGCACTCAAAAAATCTGGTGACCTTTGACCTCTAGGGGGCGCTGTACTTAAGAAATATGCCTATTGGCCTGTAGCTGCTGTTGTGCTTAGAATTAAAACGCACTAGTGGTGTCTGACAATACTGTGGAAGGTCCTTAGGCCGACCCAAGCCAACTTGTGATGTCATCATAATTGATTTGGTCGCCATATTGGATTTAATCAAAAACATGAGTAAGTATTCGCAAGTCACAAATTTCAGCTGATCCTCACCAAAATTGGCAGAGACCATCCTCAGACCATGCCTTATCAGTGTATTTTTTTCTGGAACAATTGACCAAAGCGTTTGCCTGTAACAGCCAATTGAAATTTGCGGCGAAGCCGCCAAACAGGAAGTGAGCTCATATCTCAGCAACGCTTTCATGTATCAAAACCAAACTTAGTACATGGTCCTCTGGACCCACCAGGAGGACGCTCAAGAAATTTGGTGACCTTTGACCTCTAGGGGGCTCTGTAATTGGCAAAAATGTATTTTGGCCTGTAGTTGCTGCATTATTCTTAGTCAATGGCAGCCCATAGAACCATCTGGTTCATCCTGATGATGCACAAATAATTTGGTGACCTTTGACCTCTATCGGGGCATTGAAATCACAGCAAGCATGATCATATCTCAATCGAACTTTTATTTTTGATGTGAAACTGTTGACATCGAGTTCCATCCAGTTAATTCTAATGCGTGCGTGCAAGGGTGGGGCGGGGTGGGACGGGCAGGGGCGGGCAGGGGCGATTGCAGCGGTGGGTTGGCTGGTTGAGGGGGCGGCGACACTCAGGCCTGGTTCAGCCACACAAAATCAGTTATGTTTTGATGTGAAACTTGACCTTATAACTCAGCCAATCTTGGGTTGTTTGACATGGAACTTGTTGTGACTGCTTAATGCTATATGCCTGATGCCACGGCATTGAGTTGCATGGCAAATCTGGACTTCTGGACTGCTGAACTGCCTGCTTGGCCCCCTCATTGCTGCTTGCAGCTATATTTATTATTTAACATCTTTCCTCTGCCATTGGAGTCTATGGCAGCCCATAGAACCGTCTGGTGAAAAGTTGTGAAATTTGGCACACTGATTGGGGACTCACCAATATTTTATTTCACCAAGTTTTATGCCTCCCTGTTGAACCCTCTAGCGCCACCAACAGGCCAAAGTTGGACGTGCGTTCACGCACGTAACTTTTGACCCGTTTGCCCGATTGTCAAAAATGTGGTATCGTTGGAATCCTTGGACCAAGCCGAGGTCAACGCACTCTATGACGTCAATTTCCGCCATGATGGATTTTCCGCCATTTTGGATTTTGTCAAAAACCTTTAAAAAGTTTCACGCCTCACATAGTTTGTCCGATTTTCACGAAACTTAGCACATAACATCTTCAGACCAAGCCGCACAAAAGTTATCGATTTTCATCTTCGGAACTAAAACCGTTTTCCCGGAACAGCCAAACGAAATATGCGGCGAAGCCGCCAAACAGGAAGTGAGCTCATATCTCAGCAACCCTTTCATCTGTCATAACCAAACTTAGTACATGGACTTATAACCCCATCAGTAGGGCACTCAAAAAATCTGGTGACCTTTGACCTCTAGGGGGCGCTGTAATTAAGAAATATGCCTATTGGCCTGTAGCTGCTGTTGTGCTTAGAATTAAAACGCACTAGTGGTGTCTGACAATACTGTGGAAGGTCCTTAGGCCGACCCAAGCCAACTTGTGATGTCATCGTAATTGATTTGGTCGCCATATTGGATTTAATCAAAAACATGAATAATTATTCGCAAGTCACAAATTTCAGCTGATCCACACCAAAATTGGCAGAGACCATCTTCAGACCATGCCTTATCAGTGTATTTTTTTCTGGAACAATTGACAGAAGCGTTCGCCTGTAACAGCCAATCGAAATTTGCGGCGAAGCCGCCAAACAGGAAGTGAGCTCATATCTCAGCAACGCTTTCATGTATCAAAACCAAACTTAGTACATGGTCCTCAGGACCCACCAGGAGGACGATCAAGAAATTTGGTGACCTTTGACCTCTAGGGGGCTCTGTAATTGGCAAAAATGTATTTTGGCCTGTAGTTGCTGCATTATTCTGCAATGGAGGTCAATGGCAGCCCATAGAACCGTCTGGTTCATCCTGATGATGCACAAATAATTTGGTGACCTTTGACCTCTATTGGGGCATTGAAATCACAGCAAGCATGATCATATCTCAATCGATCTTTTATTTTTGATGTGAAACTGATACAGCGAGTTCCGTTCAATTAATTCTAATGCGTGCGTGCATGGGTGGGGCAGGGTGGGACGGGCAGGGGCGATTGTGGCGGTGAGTTGGCTGGGTGAGGGGGCGGCGACACTCAGCCCTGGTTCAGCCACACAAAATCAGTTATGTTTTGATGTGAAACTTGACCTTGTAACTCAGCCAATCTTGGGTTGTTTTACATGGAACTTGCTGTGACTGCTTAATTTTATATGCCTGATGCAACGGCATTGAGTTACATGGCAAATCTGGCCTGCTCAACTGCCTGCTTGGCCCCCACATTGCTGCTTGCAGCTATATTTGGGGGCCAAGCAGCGAAGCTGCAGGGCAACCCTTAGTGTTTCTATGAATTCTTACTATTATTATTATTATTTAACATCTTTCCTCTGCCATGGGAGTCTATGGCAGCCCATAGAACCGTCTGGTAAAAAGTTGTGAAATTTGGCACACTGATTGGGGACACTCCAATATTTTATTTCACCAAGTTTCATGCCTCCCTGTCGAACCCTCTAGCGCCACCAACAGGCCAAAGTTGGATGTGCGTTCACGCACGTAACTTTTGACCCGTTTGCCCGATTGTCAAAAATGTGGTATCGTTGGAATCCTTGGACCAAGCCGAGTTCAACGCACTCTATGACGTCAATTTCCGCCATGATGGATTTTCCGCCATTTTGGATTTTGTCAAAAACCTTTAAAAAGTTTCACGCCTCACATAGTTTGTCCGATTTTCACGAAACTTAGCACGTAACATCTTCAGACCAAGCCGCACAAAAGTTATCGATTTTCATCTTCGGAACTAAAACCGTTTTCCCGTAACAGCCAAACGAAATATGCGGCGAAGCCGCCAAACAGGAAGTGAGCTCATATCTCAGCAACCCTTTCATCTGTCATAACCAAACTTACTACATGGACTTATAACCCCTTCAGTAGGGCACTCAAAAAATCTGGTGACCTTTGACCTCTAGGGGGCGCTGTAATTAGCGAAAATGCATTTTGGCCTGTAGCTGTTGATGTGTTTGGAATTAAAACATACTAGTGGTGTGTGGTAGTACTTTTGGATGTCCTCAGGCTGACCCAGGCCAACTTGTGATGTCAACATAATTGATTCGGCCGCCATATTGGATTTAATCAAAAACACTAAAAAATGTTCACAGGTCACAAATTTCATCTGATTTTCACCAAAATTGGCACAGACAATCTTCAGACCAGGCCTTATCAGTGTTTAATTTTATGGAACGATTGACAAAAGCATTCGCCCGTAACAGCCAATCGAAATTGGTGGCGAAGCCGCCAAACAGGAAATAACCTTGTAACTTAGCCAATCTTGGGTTGTTTGGCATGGAACTTGCTGTTTCTGCTTAATGCTATATACCTGATGATTAGGGACAGTCCCATGATTAAAGTCACCAAGTTTCATGATGGCACCTCAAGCACTCTAGCGCCACCAATAGGCCAAAGTTGGACGTGCGTTCACGTACGTAACTTTTGAGCCGTATGGCCAATTGTCAAAAATGAGGTATCGTTGGAATCCTTCTACCAAGCCGAGTTCAACGCACCCTATGACGTCAATTTCCGCCATGACGGATTTTCCGCCATTTTGGATTTCATCAAAATCACTTAAAACGTATCAGAGGTCACAAATTTTGTCCGATCGACACCAAACTTCACAGATATCATCTACAGACCATGCCTCATTAATGCATTGCTTTTTGTCTTCGGACCTAAAACCGTTCGCGCGTAACAGCCAATCGAAATTTGCGGCGAAGCCGCCAAACAGGATGTGAGCTCATATCTCAGCAACCCATTCATCTATCATAACCAAACTTAGTCCATGGACTCAGGACCCAATGAGGGGGGACGCTCAAGAAATTTGGTGACCTTTGACCTCTAGAGGGCTCTGTAATTGGCAAAAATGTATTTTGGCCTGTAGTTGCTGCATTATTCTGCAATGCAGGTCAATGCCAGCCCATAGAACCGTCTGGTTCATCCTGGTGATGCACAAATAATTTGGTGACCTTTGACCTCTATGGGGGCATTGAAATCACAGCAAGCATGATAATATCTCAATCGATCTTTTATTTTTGATGTGAAACTGATGACAGCGAGTTCCATCCAGTTAATTCTAAAGCGTGCGTGCAAGAGTGGGGCAGGGTGGGACGGGCAGGGGCGGTTGCGGCGGTGGGCTGGCTGGGGGAGGGGGCGGCGACACTCAGCCCTGGTTCAGCCCCACAAAATCAGTTATGTTTTGATGTGAAACTTGACCTTGTAACTCAGCCAATCTTGGGTTGTTTTGCATAGAACTTGCTGTGTCTGCTTACTGCTATATGCCTAATGCCACGGCATTGAGTTTCATGCCAAATCTGGACTGCTGGACTGCTGAACTGCCTGCTTGGCCCCCACATTGCTGCTTGCAGCTATATTTGGGGGCCAAGCAGCGAAGCTGCAGGGCAACCCTTAGTGATTCTATGAATTCTTATTATTATTATTATTTAACATCTTTCCTCTGCCATTGGAGTCTATGGCAGCCCATAGAACCGTCTGGTAAAAAGTTGTGAAATTTGGCACACTGATTGGGGACACGCCAATATTTTATTTCACCAAGTTTCATGCCTCCCTGTCGAACCCTCTAGCGCCACCAACAGGCCAAAGTTGGACGTGCGTTCACGCACATAACTTTTGACCCGTTTGCCCGATTGTCAAAAATGTGGTATCGTTGGAATCCTTGGACCAAGCCGAGTTCAACGCACTCTATGACGTCAATTTCCGCCATGATGGATTTTCCGCCATTTTGGATTTTGTCAAAAACCTTTAAAAAGTTTCACGCCTCACATAGTTTGTCCGATTTTCACGAAACTTAGCACATAACATCTTCAGACCAATCCGCACAAAAGTTATCGATTTTCATCTTCGGAACTAAAACCGTTTTCCCGTAACAGCCAAACGAAATATGCGGCGAAGCCGCCAAACAGGAAGTGAGCTCATATCTCAGCAACCCTTTCATCTGTCATAACCAAACTTAGTACATGGACTTATATCCCAATCAGTAGGGCACTCAAAAAATCTGGTGACCTTTGACCTCTAGGGGGCGCTGTAATTAAGTAATATGCCTATTGGCCTGCAGCTGCTGTTGTGCTTAGAATTAAAACACACTAGTGGTGTCTGACAATACTGTGGAAGGTCCTTAGGCCGACCCAAGCCAACTTGTGATGTCATCGTAATTGATTTGGTCGCCATATTGAATTTAATCAAAAACATGAATAAGTATTCGCAAGTCACAAATTTCAGCGGATCCTCACCAAAATTGGCAGAGACCATCTTCAGACAATGCCTTATCAGTGTATTTTTTTCTGGAACAATTGACAGAAGCGTTTGCCTGTAACAACCAACCGAAATTTGCGGCGAAGCCGCCAAACAGGAAGTGAGCTCATATCTCAGCAATGCTTTCATGTATCAAAACCAAACTTAGTACATGGCCCTCAGGACCCACCAGGAGGACGCTCAAGAAATTTGGTGACCTTTGACCTCTAGGGGTCTCTGTAATTGGCAAAAATGTATTTTGGCCTGTAGTTGCTGCATTATTCTGCAATGGAGGTCAATGGCAGCCCATAGAACCGTCTGGTTCATCCTGATGATGCACAAATAAGTTGGTGACCTTTGACCTCTATGGGGGCATTGAAATTACAGCAAGCATGATCATATCTCAATCGATCTTTTATTTTTGATGTGAAACTGATGACAGCGAGTTCAATAAGGTTCATTCTAATGCGTGCGTGCAAGGGTGGGGCGGGGTGGGACGGGCAGTGGCGGTGGGTTGGCTGGGTGAGGGGGCGGCGACACTCAGCCCTGGTTCAGCCCCACAAAATCAGTTATGTTTTGATGTGAAACTTGACCTTGTAACTCAGCCATTCTTGGGTTGTTTGACATGGAACTTGCTGTGACTGCTTGATGCTATATGCCTGATGCCACGGCATTGAGTTTCATGCCAAATCTGGACTGCTGAACTGTCTGCTTGGCCCCCACATTGCTGCTTGCAGCTATATTTATTATTATTATTTAACATCTTTCCTCTGCCATTGGAGTCTATGGCAGCCCATAGAACCGTCTGGTAAAAAGTTGTGAAATTTGGCACACTGATTGGGGACACTCCAATATTTTATTTCACCAAGTTTCATGCCTCCCTGTCGAACCCTCTAGCGCCACCAACAGGCCAAAGTTGGATGTGCGTTCACGCACGTAACTTTTGACCCGTTTGCCCGATTGTCAAAAATGTGGTATCGTTGGAATCCTTGGACCAAGCCGAGTTCAACGCACTCTATGACGTCAATTTCCGCCATGATGGATTTTCCGCCATTTTGGATTTTGTCAAAAACCTTTAAAAAGTTTCACGCCTCACATAGTTTGTCCGATTTTCACGAAACTTAGCACATAACATCTTCAGACCAAGCCGCACAAAAGTTATCGATTTTCATCTTCGGAACTAAAACCGTTTTCCCGTAACAGCCAAATGAAATATGCAGCGAAGCCGCCAAACAGGAAGTGAGCTCATATCTCAGCAACCCTTTCATCTGTCATAACCAAACTTAGTACATGGACTTATATCCCCATCTGTAGGTCACTCAAGAAATCTGGTGACCTTTGACCTCTAGGGGGCGCTGTAATTAGTGAAAATGCATTTTGGCCTGTAGCTGCTGTTGTGCTTAGAATTAAAACGCACTAGTGGTGTCTGGTAATACTGTTGGAAGTCCTTAGGCCGACCCAAGCCAACTTGTGATGTCATCGTAATTGATTCGGCCGCCATATTGGATTTAATCAAAAACATGAATAAATATTCGCATGTCACAAATTTCAGCTGATCCTCACCAAAATTGGCAGAGACCATCTTCAGACCATTCCTTATCAGTGTATTTTTTTCTGGAACAATTGACAGAAGCGTTCGCCTGTAACAGCCAATCGAAATTTGGGGCGAAGCCGCCAAACAGCAAGTGAGCTCATATCTCAGCAACCCATTCATCTATCATAACCAAACTTAGTCCATGGACTCAGGACCCAATGAGGGGGACGCTCAAGAAATTTGGTGACCTTTGACTTCTAGGGGGCTCTGTAAATGGCAAAAATGTATTTTGGCCTGTAGTTGCTGCATTATTCTGCAATGGAGGTCAATGGCAGCCCATAGAACCGTCTGGTTCATCCTGATGATGCACAAATAATTTGGTGACCTTTGACCTCTATGGGGCATTGAAATCACAGCAAGCATGATCGATCATATCTCAATCGATCTTTTATTTTTGATGTGAAACTGATACAGCAAGTTCCATTCAATTAATTCTAATGATTGCGTGCATGGGTGGGGCAGGGTGGGACGGGCAGGGGCGATTGCAGCGGTGAGTTGGCTGGTTTAGGGGGCGGCGACACTCAGCCCTGGTTCAGCCACACAAAATCAGTTATGTTTTGATGTGAAACTTGACCTTGTAACTCAGCCAATCTTGGGTTGTTTGACATGGAACTTGTTGTGACTGCTTAATGCTATATGCCTGATGCCATGGCATTGAGATGCATGGCAAATCTGGACTTCTGGACTGCTGAACTGCCTGCTTGGCCCCCTCATTGCTGCTTGCAGCTATATTTATTGGGGGCCAAGCAGCGAAGCTGCGAAGGCACCCATTGTGTTTCTTAGTTTTCTTATTATTATAAATCCTCTGCCATTGAAGTCTATGGCAGCCCATAGAACCGTCTGGTGAAAAGTTGTGAAATTTGGCACACTAATTAGGCCGTGCCCCATGATTAATTTCACCAAATTTCAAGTCCGCAACCTGAGCGCTCTAGCGCCACCAACAGGCCAAAGTTGGACATGCTTTCACGCCCGTAACTTCTGACCCGTTGGCTCGATTTTGAAAAATGAGTTATCTTTGGAATCCTTGGACCAAGCCGAGTTCAACGCATCCTATGACGTCATTTTCCGCCATGATGGATTTTCCGCCATATTGGATTTTAGTGAAAGTGAAACTAATCTTTCACAGGTCACAAATTTTGTCCGATCGTCACCAAACTTGACACACATGATCTTCCGACCATGCCTCATTAATGCATTGCTTTTTGTCTTCGGAACTAAAACCGTTCGCGCGTAACAGCCAATCGAAGTTTGTGGCGAAGCCGCCAAACAGGAAGTGAGCTCATATCTCAGCAACCCATTCATCTGTCATAACCAAACTTAGTACATGTACTCGGGACCCAATCAGGGGGACGCTCAAGAAATCTGGTGCCCTTTGACCTCTAGGGGGCGCTGTAATTAAGAAACATGCCTTTTGGCCTGTAGCTGCAGTTGTGCTTAGAATTAAAACGTACTAGTGGTGTCTGTTAATACTGTTGGAGATCCTTAGGCCGACTCAAGCCAACTTGTGATGTCATCATAATTGATTCGGCCGCCATATTGGATTTAATCAAAAACACGTACAAGTTTTCGCAGGTCACAAATTTCAGCGGATCCTCACCAAAATTGGCAGAGACCATCTTCAGACCATGCCTTATCAGTGCATTGCTTTCTGGAACAATTGACAGAAGCGTTCGCCCATAACAGCCAATCGAAATCTGTGGCGAAGCCGCCAAACAGGAAGTAAACTCATATCTCAGCAACCCTTGCATGTATCATAACCAAACTTGAAAGATGGACTCATGACCCCATCGGGAGGACGCTCAAGAAATTTGGTGACCATTGACCTTTAGGGGGCTCTGTAATTGGCAAAAATGCATTTTGGCCTGTAGTTGCTGATGTATATTATTCTGCAATGGAAATCAATGGCAGCCCATAGACCTGTCTGGTAAAAAGTTGTACAATTTGGCACACTGATGGGGGACAGTCCAATAATTAATTTCAGCAAGTTTCATGTTGGCACCTCGATTGCTCTAGCGCCACCAACAGGGCAAATTTGGACGTGTGTTCACGGACGTAACTTTTGACCCGTTGACCTGATTGTCAAAATGAGGTACCGATGTAATCCTTGAACCAAGCCAAGTTCAACACACCTTATGACGTGAATTTATGCCATGATGGATTTTCTGCCATTTTAAATTTTGTCAAAAACTTTAAAAGTTTCATGCCTCACATAGTTTGTACGATTTTCACAAAACTTAGCACATATGATCTTCAGACCAAGCCGAACAAAAGTTATTGAACAGATTTTCCAAATTCAAAAGCGTTTGGCCACGGCAGCCAATCGGAATTGGCGGCGAAGCCGCCAAACAGGATATGAGCTCATATCTCAGCAACCATTTCATCTATCATAACCAAACTTAGTATTTGGACTCATAACCCCATCAGAAGGACACTCAAAAAATCTGTTGACCTTTGACCTGTAGGGGCCTTGTAATTAGCAAAAATGCATTTTGGCATGTAGCTGTTGATGTGTTTGGAATTAAAACATACTAGTGGTGTCTAGTAGTACTGTTGGATGTCCTTAGGCCAACCCAGGCCAACTTGTGATGTCATCATAATTGATTTGGCCGCCATATTGGATTTAATAAAAAAAAACTAAAACGTTTTCACAGGTCACAAATTTCATCTGATCTTCACAAAAAAATGGCACAGGCCATCTGTAGACCCTGCCTTATCAATGCATTACTTTCTGGAACAATTGACAAAAGCATTTGCCCGTAACAGCCAATCGAAATCAGTGGCGAAGCCACCAAACAGGAAGTGAACTCATATCTCAGCAACCCTTGCATGTATCATAACCAAACTTGAAACATGGACTCATGACCCCATTAGGAGGACACTCAAGAAATTTGGGGACCTTTGATTTCTAAGGGACGTTTAGGCTTGTAATTCATATCGAACTCATATCTCAGCAACGGTTTCATGTATCAAAACCAAACGTAGTACATGGACTTTTGACTGCATAATGAAGACGCTCAACAAATTTGGTGACCTTTGTCCTCTAGGGGGCACTGCAGTTAGTAAAAATGTGTTGTAACTCTTGATGTGTTATATAGGAATATATGTTAATACTCTGGGAGCTCCTAACACATACCAACTTGTGACCTCAACATTGCTGCCATCTTGATCATCTTCAGACTCTCTTGATTTTTGAAGCCATATTCACAAGTGTTCACCCAACACAGCCCATCAAAATCCGTTGCGAAGCTGCCAAAAATGAAGTGAGCTCATATCTTCGCATGTATCAAACCTTCTCATGTATCAAAACCAAACTTCAAAAAATGGACCTATGAACCCATATGGAGGACACTCAAGAAATTTGGTGACCTCTGCCCTATACATGTCACTGCAATTAGAAAAATACATTTTAGCTTGTAACTGCTGATGTGTTTGGAATTAAAACATACTAGTAGTGTCTCTTAATGCTGTTGGAGTTCCTAGGGCCAAAACATACCAATTTGTGACCTCAACATAACTGATCTTGCCACCATCTTGGATTTTGTGCAAAACGCAAAAACATTTTCACTGGTCACAGATTTAGTCTGTTTGTCACAAAGTTCGCACAGACAATCTTCAGACTGACCATTACATATGTCTTGATTTTTGAAGCCATATTCAGAACTGTTTGCCCAACACAGCGAATCAAAATTGGCAGCGAAGCTGCCATACAGGATATATTCATATCTTAGCAACCCTTTCATGTATCAAAACTAAAGGCCGGAGGCTCAAGAAATGTGGTGATCTTTGACCTATAGGGGGCACTGCAATTATCAAAAATGCATTTTGGCTTGTAAGTCTTCATGTGTTTGGATTTAAACCTTACTGGCTATTGAAAAAGGTCCTTTGGCTGACACATGCCACCGTTTGATTTCAATGCAATTTAGTTTGATGATAGTTTATGTATAACGATGCAAAACTTCACATGTTTAAGTTCATTCATTTACAAATTCACCGAGTAATCAAAGGCCAAAAACATTTGTACTTTATTAATTACAATTTGATTATAGCATACCTAGTATTTTTTTTACAATCTTACAATCTCACATTTAGGTTAGTTAATCCCTGAGTGTGGCTAGTCTGTTAACTTTCAGGTTATTTATGGTATAAAGATGATTATGCTAAAAGTCATTACTGCAGTAATTGATAATCTGCTACAACTCTGTGGTAGACAAAACAATCTTTACACATTTTTGTTGTGTGATATACATCATCACATCTTTTCTATGCTTAATATACAGTATAAACATCTTAACATAATTACTGAATTATTCTGGTTTGTTATCAAAACATTATTAACAATTTAACAAAAGTGTTCCAATTGAAGAGGTATAAATTGCATGATGTTATGCAAACAAATACCCTGAAAACGAACCTCCTGGATATAGTATGATAGTATGACATTTATTTAGAATTATTGTATTCAATAAAGCGCCACATAAAACAATGATGGAACAAAAAGCAAAGATGTCCAAAATAGTAAACAATAAAACTGAGAAAAAACATGAAGTCATTAAATCCCCAATTACTTCTATTTCCCTTGTATTACTAAATGGTAATTAGATTAGATTCAACGTTATTGTCATTGTGCAGAGTAGAAGTACAAAGCCAACAAAATGCAGTTTGCGTCTAACCAGAAGTGCAAAAATGCAGAAAAGTGCAATGATATATACAAAGTATAGAAAGGTGGGGCATAGGCAAGGCAAGAAATATAGTGCAGTGTAGACAGTAGTATGCAGTTTGTTTACAGAAGGTGGTTTATAATAATATAAATTAGATATAAATATGTGCAGTGTATTAGCAGTTACTTTATAAGAAGAATAAATAAGGCTATGTGATATGAATAAATATGACTATGTGATATGAACATAATGCTAATAATCTACAGCACAAAGTCAATGTTCTTAACCGGGCTTGTCAGCCCTTAGTCAGTAGATGGCCACATGTACAACTCATTGCCCTTTGTAATGCTGTCCTGTAGTGCTGTTGTAGATTGTCAAGATCAGCTACGAGCCTCAGCATGTGACAAGGCCGGTGAGGGTCCATGAACTTCAACAGGCACTCTGACAAGTACAAGTCCGTCTGCACCACCACAACCACCAAGCGAAAAGGTAGATGAGTCTCAGCAGGCTCTCCGTCTGGTACAGGTGGTTCGATAGGCTGTGTGGCTTGTGAATGTCCATGAGCCTCAACAGTCCTAACTATTGGTGTGTCCCATGGAACAGACGTATGGACCAGTTCTGTGCATACCTGTGGCAGTGGCCACACCACAGCTTTGAAACATGTCAGAAGGTATATTCTTTGAAACTGGGCAAACATTATCTGTAAGGTAATTTTAGAGCAGATGTTCATTTACAATAAAAGTATACATTATTTTGTTCTACAGGTTTAAGAAAGCAAAATGTCTATTCATTAACAGTGTATACAATGTAGGCTACATCCTACTAAAATATGCATAAACATTTAGATTGCATCTTTTGGAGAAAGAAAAGCACAGATACTCACATAACTTGATAAGATCTTGATAGGCTGTGTTCCTGGAGGATGTCTGTGATCCTCAGCAGGCCCCGTGTCTGGTGCAGGTCACTCGGAAGGCTGCATGGCTGGAAGATGTGACCAATGCTGTTTATTGGGAAGGCTACGTTGCTGGTGGATGTCCGTGATACGCAACAAGACTGGTGCAGGTCACTCGGAAGGCTGCGTTGCTGGCGGATGTCCGTGATCCGCAGCAGGACTGGTGCAGGTCACTCGGAAGGCTGCATGGCTGGCAGATGTCTGTCATCCGCAGCAGGCTCTGTGACTGGTGCAGTTCATTGGGAAGACTATGTTGCAGGCGGATGTCCATGATCCGCAGCAAGACTGGTGCAGGTCACTCACAAGGCTGCGTTCCTGGAGGATGTCCGTGATCCTCATCAGGCCCCGTGTCTGGTGCAGGTCACTCGGAAGGCTGCATGGCTGGAAGATGTGACCGATGCTGTTTATTGGGAAGGCTACGTTGCTGGTGGATGTCCGTGATACGCAACAAGACTGGTGCAGGTCACTCGGAAGGCTGCAAGGCTGGTGCAAGTCACTCAGAAGACTGTGACGCGGGCGGATGTATGTGATCCTCAACAGGCCCTGTGTCTGGTGCAAGTCACTCAGAAGGCTGCGTAACTGGTGGATGTCCGTGATCAGCAGCAGGACTAGTGCAGGTCACTCGGAAGGCTGCATGACTGGCAGATGTCAGTCATCCGCAGCAGGCTCTGTGACTGGTGCAGTTCATTGGGAAGACTATGTTGCAGGCGGATGTCCATGATCCGCAGCAAGACTGGTGCAGGTCACTCGGAAGGCTGCGTAGTTGGCGGATGTCCGTGATCCACAACAGGACTGGTGCAGGTCACTCAGAAGGCTGCTTTGCTGGCAGATGTCCATGGTCTGCAGCAGGACTGGTGCAGGTCACTCAGAAGGCTGTGAGGCTGGCGGATGTATGTGATCCTCAACAGACCCTGTGTCTGGTGCAGGTCACTCCGAAGGCTGCGTTGTTGGTGGATGTTCGTGATCTGCAGCAGGACTGGTGTAAGTCACTCGGAAGGCTGCCTTGCTGGAGGATGTCCGTGATCCTCAGCATGCCCTGTGTCTGGTGCAGGTCACTCGAAAGGCTACGTTGCTGGGCCTTGGCCAACATTTTCTGTATGGTCATTTGACAGCAGATGTACATTTACAATAAAAGTCTACATGCTATTGTTACACAGGTAAATAAACCAACATGTCTTTTTCTTAAAGTTTACATCCTGTCAAAAGTGCATGAATCAGAATTAGGATGCCTGTCTTTGAAAAAAATGTACAGTCATATATATAATATAATGGGTACTCACATAATGTTAATATGTCAGAAGAGCATGACAGCATTTCCAACTCCAAACCTCTGTAGTGGTTGATTCAGTTTCGTCTTACAAAGACTCCATATTCAGTCCATTGTTTTGTGGTGGTTAATTGTACAGATCCAGCAGTGAAATTTAGCAATGTGTTAGTGAACAGATTCCATATGCCATTATAAAATGAAATTCATAGAGCATAAGTAACTTTTCTGATATAATATCAATAACTATTTTTCCTTCTTTGTAATTATCCATGCCAAAACATACTTCACAATAATTGGTCATAACATAACAAAACAAAACAAAATAAAAATAGTTCATTCAATGTATCAACAAGTAAAGTAACATGTTACACACCATCTAAATTACAGTCCTTGGTGTGATAAAAAAATACTTATAGTACAGTCGCAGCTAAAACAAATCAGTCCCACACAAAAGAACAGAACACAAAAGGACAGCCTAATACAAAATCATGCCCGAATGAAAAACAATTAACATATCACACAGGCAGAAAAATTAAAACTTAAACCATTAAATATGTCTTATTTCAAGTAGTTGTACAGGACTAATGGCTGAGAATTGTTCTGGGTTGATTAAGTAGCCAACTGAATTGTCCTCACCCAATCTAAAACTTAGAAACAAAAACAAACTTTCTTCTCTGAATTATTCATGTCAAAACATTTTTACATAAACAAAATTATTATCTAAAGTCTGTCAATATATTGTAACACATTTGAAATGATCAACTCATGCATATTTTAACTACTTTTACAATGCAATTTAGAATTTTGTAATACTAAATTGTGTAATCATGTGTATTAGACCCTGTTTACAGAACTGCATACCAAGTGGACAGTGCTAAATATGTAAATATCTTCTAACATGCATTTTCATCACTCAAACAAAAATGGTAAGGTGTTCAGTTCAATTGGTATGAAAGATATACAGTACACATTGCTAAGATGCACCTGTCAGTCTCGGTAGAACAGCCGTTTAGTCCCACACAGGAATAATGGCTGCTGTTGCTGTCTTTTTTTATTAATCCAAATAGTATTCTTCTGAATGTGTCCTTGAATTTGACTCATTTACACACATGCTTCTCTCAGCAGATTGCATTACTGTCCATGGCTTTCATGTCCTTCAACTGCCCTGGTGCTGGTGGCAACTCCACCAAACAGAATGTCCTTGGAGATCCTGCCCTTTTCCAAGAAATAGTGGTGTTGCAGCGAGATGTAGGCTGGGCCTTTGACCTGTGTTATCTTAAAGGCAACAGAACTGATTCCACAGTAAATGACAGAAATTGTCTGTAATCAGCACTATTTAAGTGATCTTGTACATATAGTATCATGACTTTACTGTGTCAAAGCATATATCACAATAAGGGTGAAGCAAAACACTTTTTGTGTCACACTACTGTATGTGTTGAAAACTGTGAGTTAGCTGCAAATTGGTGGTGATTTGGACACCTTCGATAAGCATGATAAACAGCAATTGCATGACTGTCCACTTGGTATAATTCCATAATTCATGAATGTTGAACAAAAAAGTTCCCTGTATAGGGGCCATTTTCCAAAAGAAGTTGCACTTTTAAGATTTGTGTTCTTTGTTTGTTTTCAGCATTCTTACACAATCTCGAGACAATTCATTCATACACAATTTATTCTTTCACTTCAATGAAGATTTATGGTATTGTTTTCCTTCAACTCAGTGTTGCAATAATAATACCAGTCTTCAACTGACTGTAATATCTGTGTAAAATAATATGGCTGATTTTTATTTTACTGGACTAAAATTCAACAGCTGTGTTTATTGTCCTTGACTGTTATTGTCTTAACTGTAATTCACTGATAATGTTAAGGTTTACAATAACGGTAAAGATATAAACATTCAATACACTATGTCTGTCCATTAATTATAACTTTAATTTGGATTCTTGTTAGCATTTAAAGCATTACACATAACTTGGTATAATGGTGGTGTGATACAACCAAAATGAAACAATTCGACCAACATTAACAAGAAATAGCCTAAAATGCTTTAGACAATTAAGGACCGATCCACTGACTTAAAACAAAAATAGATAATAAATCAACTGTATTGTTTTCTGATATTTACACATTCATCTGTATATATTTACCGTTATTTGCAACTTCTTTTGGAAAATGGCCCCTATACCCCTCCCATGCCCTGCAAGGTGCCGTCCAGTGTATGCTCTCTCCTTGCCACCACCCACCCACCCATCATAACCCCGCTCAGTGGACGGACTATGGAGTAAACTCATAATGACATCATAACCAGAATATAAATACTTACCTATTCAAAGACAAATATCATTAATCACAGATAACATTATTACAACAGTGAGATCAGTATGGCTTCATGAAAACTGTAGTATGTCTGCACAACTTCAACAACAACATGTTCTGTGCCTTTAGTGTAAACATGATCTATTAATGTACCTTTTTCAGTTGTAGCTGCTTGTACGTGCTGATTGTATCCATGCCGTTCCAGTAACTTGAGAATTGTAGAAGATACGAATATGTCCTCATTGAAGTCTCCCATGATGAGCTTTCTCCCTGGATGTTTCTCAAGTTCAAAGATGACCTGTAAAAACTGCTCTCGAAACATGTCAATCTTATAAGAGCTGGGCCTGTACAACACAGCAGCAGTCAAATTTGCATGAGGTATTTCAAAATACAGACATTCCAAATTGCATCTTTCTGGAATTGACACCTGCACATCAATGTTTTCTGAACAATACACACCAACTCCACCTCTTTGTTGTTGTTTCAGCGCTGCAAAGGCTGGCTCGGAATCATCGTAACAGTTTCCCCTCGGATTGTGTTTGAAGACGTATCCTGGAAGTTGTGGCTCTTCATCAGTGTCTACATTGAGCCACGTCTCTGTTAAGCAAATACAGTCAGCATTCATGAGGGCTTTATGGGATTGAACATCCTGAATGTGAGCATTCAAACTCTGTACATTGTGAAGTGCTACTGTGCACACAGGGTTCATGTTGGATGAAACAGACATTCCAAAGTTAAACTTAGGCAAGCTTTTCATAGCCGAATCTACTTTGTTATCACAAAATATGGCAGATTCTTTGAAGTCCTCAATTATCAGCCCACCGAGAGTTCTCACGCGACTCAACGCAACGTATGCTTGCCCTGGAGCAAAGATCTTCTTGAGTGATACAACAGCCCTTTCAACAGTAAGCCCTTGACATTTATGTACAGTTACTGACCAGGCCAGGCTAATCGGCAGTTGCCTTCGTACACCACCATTATTAGCCACTTGTTCCTCTTGCACTTCCACTATCGTTGAACATTCGGAAACCCTTTTTGCTTTTGACCTCTGGATCTTTCCTACATTAGGGTCTTCAAACTCCACATGGATAGCTGAAGGCATGTCATCGTCTTGTTGACTTTGAATGATTTCCACAACTGTGCCACATGCTCCGTTGACAAGGCCATCAGACACATCTATGTTTTTCTTCAACATGACCCTTGCTCCAACACCCAACGAAACACATTTAGGCAAGCAAGAGTTGAAAACTTTTGTGTGAAAGCCAACTTTCCGTTCCATTCTTCCAGTTTTGGGATTTCGGACAAAGTCTTGAGCACGTATGGTGATTGCGTCTGGGCAGATCTCTTGCAGTCTCTTCACGTTATATTCATCAACCTCTGCATTTGTAGCATACACATGAATGTCATTAGATTCCTCACCAGTTTCACGCTGCCTCAATGTGAGAACATCACGGTCGGTGAGAGGTTCATTCTTTTTACGGACTCTGAGACGATTAAGCATTTCCGCAAATGCTGCATTTTCTTGTCTAACAACTTTAGTCAGTTCTGCAACCTCAAAGTTGTTGTCCCACAGGTTGGCTCCTTTGTTTTCAGCAAAAAGAGGCGTGCCTTTCACAGGCTTGAGTTGAAAAAAATCACCCACACAAATCAGGGAAACTTTTGCAAACAAGGAATAATCACCAGTCTGCTTGATTTGACGCAGTCTACCATGAATGTAGGCCAAAAGACGGTGGTCGACCATGGACACTTCATCAATGATCAGAATTTGCAAGCTTCCCATTTTGGTTCGCAAAGAATTGACTTTCTCATCACCTAGTGGTTGATATGGCAGTTTGACATTTGCACCAATGGAGAATGTATTGTGAATTGTTGCAGCACCAATGTTATATGCAGCCACTCCTGTAGGTGCTGTTAGAAGCACAGTGAGGTCCTCAGGATTTTCAGCAATCTGTGACAACAGCCTGGTAGATTCGTAATGTATCGCTTTGATTAAATGGCTTTTCCCCGTTCCTGCTCCACCAGTAATGAATAATCGCAACGGTTCAGGATTTTGGCCAAACACTTTCTGCAAACACCACTTACGAACAGCATAGAATATGGCAGACTGTTCTTCATTTAATGATCGCAATAAATGCAATGCATCCTGTCTGGGCATTGACACGTGATTTGTTTCCAAAGTGCATGTAGTCTGTGGGTTTGCTGTCAGGTCAGGAATGAGTTTGTCATCATCATCACCTTCATCATCTGCAACCTTTTCTTTCATCAGATCCAAACAACGAAGACGCTCCCTTTCTGTTTCAGGACATATTTGAGCCCAGGCATCTTCTAAATCAATATTGTCTTCCAGCAACTGTTTAGCTCTGTCAATCTCATCACTTTCTTTTTCAAATAAAGCTTTGTTGGTATCCACAATCAACTGCACTCTTTGAACATCAACGCCACATTTCACTGCACCATTTTTATAGAAATGCTCATATGTATCAAACTGGGGCGGTTTGAGGTGACAATCTTCATAGTAAGGCAGAAACAGTTGCAGCAACGAATGGAAGTACTTTTCAGGGTTTTTTGTGGGAGAAAATCTGGGATACCTCACGACAGCAGGTTCAGTTCGGGTCCTTCGTTTCACAAAGCCACAGTTGTTATTGAGCTGTATAATGTCATGTGAATCTTTTTCAGTCGGAACCTGTGACTTTGATAGAACTCTGTATTCAGAACAAAAACTGGCCAGGCATAAATCCTCAAATTGTTCATTCTGGGGTCTGCTCTTATACCTCTCAATCACATTGGTCATCCAAATGCTGCTTTCGTCATTACACTGTTGGAATTGAGCTTTATTTTGAAGTACATGCAGAGGTAAACTCATCCTAACAGGATTATCACCAACTGGAATGAACTGTACGTCACGAGAGCATTCTTTCAAGTGCATGTGTGTTAATCGATACACTGCCTCTTGGGCTGAAACTTCTCTGTTGTGTAGGTATACACTTCCAAGCTGTTTGAATGCTGCTTTTGCATCAAGGTTGCCATTCATTGACTCGTCTTGGGCACGTTGTAAGAGCAAACCCATTTCTTGTTCTGCTTTTGTGATGTATGACAGTATGTAGACCACAACTGAAAAGGCATCTGTGACATACTGGATATCCATATTGCCTTGCCAAGCACGGAGTAAGTCTTTGTTGTACTGGTTCACCCAAATGTCTCCAGGATTTCGTTTCAGGACAATGCTTTTCTTTTTGGAACATATGTTGTACGCCTTTTCAAACAAACCTTGATCTATCCCAAGAGACTCAAAAAATGCATCGGCTGTATCAAAATTCATGTCAGGCATGGTCAACGCAGTTTTAACATTCTTTATTATGGCACTCGCACTTTTATTGTCATCATTGCCATTCAAGTCCTCACAGTTACCGCCTCTTGTGATGAAAGTACAGCTTGATGGTGGCCGTGGGAAGTTAAACCTGCACACTGTGTTTTTCTTGCGGCAAGTCTTAGAGTGTCTTGTGCTGTGCCTCTGTACGCTGCTCACAACCTCGTAAAGCTCTGCATCTGTTTCTGGTGGAATTTCACAAGTGATGTATGTATCTATGAACTGTGCCACTTCATCATCATTCTCTTTATCAATCTTGGGAGCATTTTCAACCCAAAAAAGACAGTGGACATGAGGAGAACCACGTTGTTGAAATTCAACACGATAAAAGTAGTCCTTTATTTTCCCTATGGGTTCTGCTGGCGACATGATTACATCACGGAGAAAGCAATGCCATCTGTGATCAAACATTCTTGCCGCTGTCACAGGGTTTCGACGTATGAGTCCACATTTGTCAGACCAGTCAAGATCGTCAACAGACGTTTGTTTACCTTCTATTCTTAGCATAGAGTTCAGCATTTCAGGCCACCTCAAATCTGCAGAGCTAAAAGATGCAAAGAATGTGGGTATGGAGAGTTGTCTTATCATGGCAAATAAATCTTTCTGAACTGACATCCAGTATGGAGGTGTGCCACGAATTCCTCGTAAGAACTTGTATCCTTCGTCATTGCGCAATATTTTACCCAACGACTCTGAGTTCAAAAACATGTCTGGTGATGCATCTTTCAGAGAGGAGTTGCCGCCACCTTTGCGTAATGCCACTGATACACCAGATACAACTTGATGCACCTCTGATATGTATTGTGCGTAAAAAATGAAGTCTGTGTTCTGTGCAAAACGCCCATCTGCATTCAGAATGCGTGTATTCAGGTACCGTGACAGAGTTATTTTGGACTCTCTTTTATCATGGAATGTAGGTCCACCAGATGGATACAAAACAGGAAAACATTTTGCCTCGTTGGTTTTATCGGACAACAACCTCACTGGACTGTTACCTTCACCTGGTGCCACATTAAGTATGTCCTGAAAATTCTGATCAATGATCTCTGAACCCAGATCGACAGGTTGTAATGATGTATCTGACAAAAGCCCATTCTGGTCTTTGATATAAGTCACATCTTCCTCTGCTTGCTCTTCAGGAACATTGTCATCATCACTGTTAGCAGGTGTTTCCTGTTTGGTACTTTCCTCATGCTGGTCAGTGCCATTCAGAGAGTTTACCCATTCATCATTCATAGTCACATCACCGTACCATTTATTGTTTGCCATCA
The DNA here is from genome assembly GCF_046254945.1 of Alosa pseudoharengus. Lineage (NCBI taxonomy): Eukaryota > Metazoa > Chordata > Actinopteri > Clupeiformes > Clupeidae > Alosa > Alosa pseudoharengus. The sequence continues at coordinate 164,068 of NW_027468564.1, read as the reverse complement.
AATACCTCAGTGCATTTCTGACACGATCAGTGTGCACATACATGTACTCGTAATGACCTTTATATGTCAACTTGCGTTTCAGTTTTACTCTTATCATCTTGTCATCACATTCATTTCTTGGGAGTATATTTGTCACATTTGCGTTATTAACAGGAACAGAGACGCAAGGACCATGGCAAGCTCTCTGGCGGCCTCGAGGCAAACACAACAGCTTCATGAAGGGAATGTGACGTGCAATGAGATGTTGTTCCAAAGAGTTAAGACATTTAAGTTCTGCTGGAATATCATCCAAATGCATGTTGTTGGTAACACTCTCTTCGGGAAGTTTTCCTCCGAGTATTTTATGATGACATGTATGGCAAATCCATAATTTGCTTGATGGACTATTAGACAAATGACATTTCTGTTCACATTCAACATCACACGCGTGTAAATATTGCAATGTTATGCATCTGTTAGCCAATGCAGCCACTTCTGCTCCTTTGCTTTCATAGCAATGTCTTTTACACTCAACCACCTGCTTCCTGAAGAGTAAACGATGACAGACTGAGCATACATATTCAGGACCACGACTGACCTCCTGACGAAAATGATCAATAGCCAAATCAATGTCTCCCTGTTTCTTCTGCCATGTTGAATAATTCTCACGACCTTTTTTGATTTTATTTACACGGATGTTTTCATTTTCTTGATACTTCCTCTTATTATGATCTTTAATTTTGTTCTGGAATCCAATGTTTTTCTTGTATTTTGTATGACTGTAGTCACGGACAAGATTCTGGAATGGCCCGTTTGTCTTATATTTGGCTTTGGAGTAATCACGGACACAAGTCTGAAAGGTCTCATTTGTCTTATATTTGACTCGAGAATACGTGCGCACCATTGCTTGAAAGGAAGCACTTTTCCTATATCTCATTTTAAAGTAGTCACACTTCAATTTCTTATATTCAGAATCAGACATATATTTATTTCGAGAATATGCAAGCTTTCTCTCTCTGTAATCATTGTCATCGTATCGACGGCGCTCCTTCTTTGCTTTCACATTTTCTGATTCATTGTTCAACTTTCTTTTTCGTGTTGACCTCAACTTGTCATCAATCTTTACAGGCTGGCATGTTCCTGTGCAACGTCTTGTATCTTTGTGTTGAACACATGTTACAACCTCATAATGATTGCCAGTGTGATTTAAATAAACGCAATTCTCTCTACATGTCTGTGAGTCTGCAGGTCTGTGCATATTCCATCTTCCATCATTGAAAGTAAAGATAGTTGTTTGCAACAAGTCAGCAGCAGCAAAAATATCAATTTCTTTTGCCCATGAACCACAGTAATATATCCTTGATTTAGTCACATAATCCTCCACAGATGTGTATTCATCCCTCAGATATGTTTCAAATTTGGTGCCGTTTCTCTGAAGGTGTTGCACGACAGCCCGTCTTATTTTCAAATGCTTGTCTTCATTGTGGCAAATGCTAAAGGCTAGGCTGCGGTAAAAGCAATTCCCATCAGGTTTTATACTTTTTATCTTACAGGGACATCCCATGTCATCAATATCGGTTGTTGCCATTAGGCCTACATCAACATTTCCATTTTGAAGCTCTAAACATGTACACAGTGCATCCTGGTCCTGACGAGTTAAAGGTTTAAAAGCATGTTTGGGAACTCTTACATTACTTATAATGACATCAGTTGCCTGCACATCACAGTTCAAAGGTTGAAAAGACTGTTCGTGAGCACCTGCATCAATAAGAATTACATCGTCTGTTGCAATTTTGTTTTGCTTAACACCTTTACTGGGAACTTGTCTCAAAACGTCACTGTAGAGTGGTCTACTCTTTACATTAGAACAAGCATTTGTGTCTGGTATGGTCTGTGAACATTCTGTGCCACTTGTGAAATTAGCTGCAACTGTAGATGACCCACTTACAACTCGTTCGCACACTTTATGCTTACGCTTCACATCGCTGTAGAGTGGATGGCAACTTGCAGAGCTCGTTGAACAGCTGGATGAATCGTCCATCTGGGCATCGGCATTAATTACTGTGACTCCAGTTACCTCAAACCTTGGTGTGCTTATGCCAAAAGATCGTGCAAAGTCGTAAACATATGTGACCAGGGAGTGTATAGAGCTGAAGTATGCAACACAACTTGTCCTTTCACCTTTCTGGTTGACGTTTCTGTTAGCGTGTGAATCAACAAACGCAAACCTTGCTCCTGCATTCACTACAGCACATGTGTTGGCACAAATGGTTAACAAACAAGCATCATTGCTAAACAGCGCCCGCTGCAGTGCTACATCAAAAGGCATGGCAACATCACGTAAAGCATTGTCATAGTCATCAACCTGAATAAATCCAGTGTAAGAATCAGCAAAGTTTATTGAGAAATCACAATTCCACACTTCATATTGTCTAGGCAATTCAGACACAGCAATGTAACCCCTTCCTTGGTCTCTTATTTTACCCTGTGCACTCATTGACCTGTAAAGAACAGTTCCCTTAACCAAAACATCATCAAGATCTCGAGTTTCCCAACGCCACACGTTCTTCATCTTGGACTTCAAAACAGCAGTCAAACTGATGGCACCACACTGCTTGTTACGCACATTTCCAAAACGTGAATCGCCTTGATGAAAGGACCCCATCAGCACAGATCTCTCTGGGAAGTCAACAGATTCATTAAAAGAACAACAATCAGTAGCATTATTTTCTTTCACATTACTTGACAATGAGTTTACAACAGAGTCATGGCACATATTCAGAGAGTTGGTAGAGTTTGTTTGAGAGTTGGTAGAGTTTGCTTGTATTGCGTCCGAAGACTGTAACTGGCATTGTAACTGGCATTGTAACTGGCATTGTAACTGGCAGTCCGAAGACTGTATAGCGTCCGAAGACTGTGTGTGGGCTTTTTTACGAGGACGCCCGACCTCGTCACAGGAGACCAAGTCAACCTGCGCCACCGGGGACCTCTTGCTCGGCACCTGTAACACAGAAAACCCATCATAAGGTTACCAAGTCTAACATATCATACTTCTTTAATAATTTCATCATTAAAGCAACTAATATATACATACTTTCAAAACAGTAATGTATATATTTAGATCATAAATATTCAGCAACTTCTTAAAAGGAAATATGGCGAGTTTTCATATAGATCTCCGTTTCTCATGGGTCACTGAGTACTGTTGTTATGAAACAAAATCAAAACAATTAGTTTTTCCTAGCTCGAGTTGCTACAACCAGCAGCTACCGGTAAAAAAAATTTCATTTTTTGTACCGACAATACTTGGTCACCTTGAGAAACGTAGATCTATGTAAGAACTCGCTGGATTTCTCCTTTAAATTAGACATGCAGCACATCCTTCATTAAAATCAAATACATTCAAAATGTAAGCGGCATTTCAAGCAAACATACAAACTACTGTAAATAAGAATTGGGAGAAACATAAAATGTGCTCAACATTACATGCTTCCTATTAAACACACACTCATAATACATCAGGACAGTTAAGCTCAACAGCCCGACCTCAGTAGACCTCAAGTCAGCCTGTCTCTTCTTGGCCGCCTTGGACCGCTTGCTAGGACACGGCATCTGCAAATCACACAGAAAACACATCAGAAATCTCATACAGTTACACTGAAATATTTTCAGTTCTGTTGAACGCAGGCTTGTGCACAATTCCAAATTTTAGAATTGGCCTACATTCAATTAATGAATTGGAATTTGAATTGAATTGGCCCCACCCCACAGGATGTTCAATTTGAATTGGAATGACAGGAAGTGGAATTCAATTCATGGCAACAAACAACAGGACAAATGTATTGAATCTCACATACATTCAGTTTTGGGAAGGTTAGTTTGGAAATGTAATTGGTTACTGTTTTCAATTATAAGTTGTGTGTTTGTTGCGATCATGTATGACATATATTGTGAAACTTCATTGTTAAACACTACCCTTAAATTCTGCATATGAATTTATTTGAATTTCAATTCTACTTCCTTTAATTCAAATTGTAATTCTACATCCTGTTTTTGACCTCAATTCAAGTTCAATTCAAATTCAAGAATTGAATTGGAATTTAGGAGTCATTCTCAATTCAATTCTGAATTTTGCACAAGCCTGGTTGAACAGGCAATAACAATGTACATATTTACATCATAAGGACTCTAAATTCTCAACTTAAGACATAGTCTTCTTCTACTTAATTTAAACTAAGTACATTCAAAAGTTCAACTATACAACAATTAAAAACAACAATTGAAAGCAAAAAATACTAATCTTTTCTCAGATAAAGCTTAGCATCAGATGTTTAATATGTTTCACAATAAAATCCTACACACAATAATTACTACTTACATAGTCTGCAAAACACTGACCAGATGTTCAAACATTTTAAATAATTGAAAAACAAGGTGTCGAATCACTTGTCAACTATGTCACAAGTGCAAATTACAGTCACCTCACACAGCCTTGAACTGTCGTTGACATTGGTGGCAATGCCAAAGAGCCAGTGCTGTGTCAAATTAGGCTGCTCTGCAAGTTCTGCTACCGCACAAGTAGTTTCAGTAGAAGTACTCTAGATTTTGCTATCTCAATGTACAATATTTCATATCTAACATTTATCAAAATGCTAACCTAAAAATAAACAAACAAAATAAAAAAAATAAAAACATTCAGGTGTCAACCTGTTCCACCTCACTGTTTTGATAAGATAGTGCTGTTCCTGAACATGAACATTGAATATTGGTGGCTTAGTAACACCATTTCGCTTACATCCTTAAACAGAACAGTGCCAAATGTATCAATTTGTGCTACAGCATCTCTCCACAACCTACAATTTTGCTTCTCTGATTTCATGTGCAAGGGTAGCCCACACTAACCTGACCCTAGCCAGATGAATGTCGTTCCGCTTAGCTTCACTCACATTCCCCTAGAAGTTGTACTGTTTATGTGATAGTATGCAACATAAAAGCCCTGAAACTTTTAGCACTTACCTTTACTATAGGTCAAAAAGCAATCCAAAATCTGGAAAACATTTAATATATATATATATAGGTTATGAAAAGTTACAAACTTAACTTAATGTACTTTAAACTTACAAACATGTGGTTTGGCTTGTAACCATTCTTAAAATCCACCAATAAACTCTTCCAATGTATACATAAACATGCTTGAAACATTCAGTTAACATAAAAACTAGCAGAATTGTTAAATTGAAACTAGCAAATTAGCTACCTAAAAGGCATGCAGGACCTGCCACATTCTGTATTAAGCCAGGAGGAAATCTGTATATTATGCCTTCAAAATTTACTGACAGCCTCATAACTCATAGATATGTTTCATTATAAAACATGCATATTTTCATTGAATACACACAAACTACTAATCATACAGGACTGTATGGCATTGCATTCAAGACTGTTACACCAAAATATACATCTAGTCCCATATCTAAAGCCATGATCTAAACCCAAACAAGACACCTCATAATAGTCATGGCATTGGTTGTCAGAGATAAAAACGTTATACATTTAATTTACCCCTCAAAAATACTCTTGTGCAAAAGGCCGTTTGACAAAGGCATATAACCTCCAGAAAATAATAATTTAGACCAGGTAGCGTGCAACGAAACTGTTTGTCGCCTTGTGTGACCTTTCGCAATACGCCAGTCCAAGAGTCTCTTAGCCATAACTTACCCTCATAGCAATATATTTACCGCCAGAAACATTCCCCCCTCGCGTTTGAATGCTTGCTGCCAAACCACACCAATTTAACCTAGGCTACATCAAGATTAATTAAAGATTTACGATTAATTAAATAACTGTATTTCTTAAGAATTACACATGCTTGTCTGCCTTCACAAACGGTCTTGCTGAGCCAATATCAACTCATCTTCGCTAACGTTATGTTCTCCCTTTAGCTGCAAACACTGCTAGTCTGCCTGATTTTCAATAGCAGACAACGTGAACTAGCATTCCTAACTGAGATGACTCAAAAGCCACCTCAACCGATTAATAATGTAACACGTTTTCTAACACGGTTATTCAAGAAGCAGATGTGAGTTCAAACAATACAAGGTTGACGTTAATTGCTATCCAACAACGCTAACGTTAGCCTACAGCATGGCTGAAGCATCGTCCCAGTAATAACGTTAACTGCTAATAACCTTTGACTGTATTTGATACAGCGTTATTCATTAGATAACGGCCAGTTCTCAAGACAATGCCTGCTTCAATCGGATTAACATTTTTGATTTATTAACGTTAACGTTACGAATTCACATTTACACAACCACTACCGTTCCTGCCTGAGTTTATCGTTCATAGTGTGACACGAACACGTTAACAAATGTAACAAAGGTGGCTATCTAGAGGCATATCAGCTTAACATATTTTAATATTTTCGTGAGTTTATTCTGTTATAAATAACGTTACCTCAAAACCAAATATACCGACATATCAATTAATTTTCACGAGACATTACAGACACGTCTTACCTTCAGCCAGCAATCACCGAAAAGGAAGATGGCTCGTGATTACAGGCGAACTATTCGATATTACTCGTCACAATAAAAGTCCCTAAACCTTTTTCAACTTAATTTGCCATCTCCTGATATCAAAATATTCAAAAGATAACCAAATGTACCATACACACAGTGGATTAAATAAAATTACTAAAAATGAACATTTCAGTTAGGCTACCAGCTAAATAAAAGCACCCGATTTTGCATGAGACTTCTATTCTGCATGGTTTATGGCAAATATACTAAATGTGTTTCTCTTTAGGCTATTCATTTTATAAAAAATCAATTCATGTTGTTTGACTAGAGTGGCTACTTATGTAAGTATAACCAACCATTGCAAATCCCTGCACTGTCATATTCGCACTTTGCCCACAGCTAACAGCCTACGAAAGAGCTTTGCTGCCACCAACTGGACAATAAAAATACCAGATTATTTAATATGGAGAGTCAAACTCAAAAACACTATTGCATAAACTATAGAAACACAAAGTATAGCTTTGCTTAACCTAAGTCTGCTTAGCTTAATATATCACGCAGTGTTGCATCTAAAATGCATCTACAATTTTTAGTTATTACGGCTTTTCAGTTTTGTCGTAGGCTAGATAAATCATGTAATAGTCAAATGTAAAATCAATTTAAAAATCTTCCACATCAAGTCACACCGATATCTGCCTGAGGTCTTGTAGGCCTACTTTATGAATGAACTATCCTTCGCTTTAAATAGGCTACAGCTTCGTAGCCCGGCTACCTTTAGTCAATAAACTAAAAGGCAAAACCCCAAAAGCATTAATTATATAATGGCCTATACAGTAGTCATGTAGACTATGAAGCTTTTATTGTTTTAAAATCAATTAGTTCATATTGACTACTAAGGCTACGCTAAATTAATCCTGCTTGTGGCCCTCGATTGACATGGCAACAAACCTGTGCATTGTTTTTCTATGTAGGAGTTCAGTGGGATTCATGTGATGATGGCACTACAGATGACCTAATACTAAATGAGGTCTACATATGATAATACAAGCCAAATAAACTCAATTTAGACTGAGACTTTGCATTACCTATACACATTTGCGTCCTTTTTTCATTGTTCTTTCATTCAATTCAAGGTTTACCGCTAGGCAATATGAGAAAATTCAATTAATTCTGTGCATTCAATAGGCTATTAAAATTTTCACAACTCAAAGACCAAAAGCTAAGCTTCATCAAAATGTGTTAGTCTAACTGTGACCATTTTCACCTTTGAGTCAAAACGCAAAACAATTGCTTAATCAAACACGAAACTTTATTAATGAAATGAACAGGCAAGAACACCAGTTTAAGTCCCAAAAAACATGAAATGCCAAAAGCGCTCGCAACATAAGTCAAACATTTCAAACATTTTCAAACAACCGCATGGATTTTCCCCCTAAAACACATAGCCATGGCAAAAAAAAACACCCATCAGTCAAAGTCCTTGGACTGGGCCATCAATTGCTCCAGCACATTTGGGTCCGCGTCCTGGGCCAACAATTGCTCCGGCACATTTGAGTCCGTTCTCGCGTCCGGGGCATTCCCCGGATCGCTTGGCTCGGTTTCTTTCGCGGCGCCGCGGACTTCTTCTGCTTGTTTCCCGAACCGCACAACCAGACCCCCTTCGTTCACGGTCACGTCCAACTCGGACAGTGACATCACCTGGTCCTCCAAAGCTCGCCCGTCGTGAGCGCTGCAGGTGAGGTAGTTGTCCCTGACGTAATTGAACACTGAGGAATTTGTCAGGGTCATGGTGCGCTCCTCCCCGTGTCCCCCGATCACGACCAGCACTCCAGAATAAGAAATGGTGTAGGAGTTTGCACGCTGGAGGAGACCGCAGCGGTCGCAGCGGTGAGTGGGCGACCTGGGGGCCACGTTTTCCTGGCTTGCGTGACACCTCTGGCATCTCAGCTTGGCGACGATTTGCACCCCCGTCACAGGTCCGCTCACGGTCTGACTGGCCCTGGCGGACAAAGACCTCAGCGACGCGGGCTGCCCCACCTCCGCGATGGCCGTGATCACCGTGGATGGAGTGGTCGTCAGGACGGTCCGGTCCTCCTCCTTCCTGGTGGACAAAGTGGCGAAGCGGTACGATCTGCCCTCCTGCACGGACAAGATGTGGCGTTCCCACACGGTGAGCGCTGTCTGCCCGGTGGAGTCGCAGATCTCGAACGATTTCAGTTCGCAGGGCAGGCCGTTGACTGGAACGATCCTGCTGGCCGTGGCCTGGAGCATCTTGGCCTCGATCACGCCCACCTGTTGAAAACAACACAGGCACAAACAAAAGTCGCATTAGGGTACTACAGTCCGAGCCTCTCGCCAAACGCCTTCTCATTTTCACTCAGCTCAAAGGCTTTCCAGAAGCGCGACACTTACTCGCTGCCTCGGACCAAGACCCAAAACCTCCTCGACGGTCATCTTGCCAGCGGACCGAGGCTCCCTCCGCAGGAATGGCAGGTCATCCGACGCCTCCACTCTGCTGCCGTGGGACAGGATCACGTCGTACCCCCCGGGATTGCCGTAGCCTGTGGACACAGAATTAAAAGAAATGTGCGTTTAAAAGCTGACCGCAAATCACTGTCGGCCTGTTTAAAAAACAGCGGTGGAAGGGTAGGACGATACTTACTGACGCTCTTTCGCGTGTCCACCAGCTTGACCGCCTGCTTGTTGTCCACGGCTACGACGAAGTCGTTCCTCTTCTCCATGGAGAAACAGACCACTCGGTTGAATTCTTCGTGTCCGGTCTGTATGGTGCACTCGAAGTACCGGACACTCTGACGTGACGTCTTGACCGGTGACAGCGCGTGGAGGTAGCCGACCACGGTCTCGCCTTCTCTCTTCACCTGCTTCGCCGGGCTGGACATGTTCCGATGGATGACGACCACTGTGCGATCCGACTTCAACTTTGCTTGCTTCTTCTCCGACTAAACCGGACTGTCTGTTCTTGCAGCTTTTCAAGGGACAACGCAGACACTGCTTTGAAACATTGTTTCTTTCCGTCCAGACGGTCAGGACTCCAATCAGAATCTCGCCTCCTCTAATCACCAGAAAACGTTTCAATTGCAGCTGCCCCTCTCAGGCCTGACCTTTACACCAGCCTGGCTAATTATGTTTTTTTTTTTTAATATGTGTGTGTGTGTGGGGGGGGCGCAGACAGAAAAGATGCATGGACAAACATCGCCTCTGACAGCGCCAAAAACCTTCACAAGATGTTATTTGTCGATTTGTGACCTAACAAACACTGTAAAGTAAATGTCCCCAAATGTTTTGCTTTGATTATAAAATGAGCAAAGGCGCATCAGCTGAAATACCTGAGGTTATCAGCTGATGAGTGTAGCGCTACCGGACATGGCTGCTGAAAATGCCAGCGCATCTATTTTGTCAAAGAATGTTTTCGACCATGCACTGTTACCCAAAGTAAATCTGTTACAGCCTAACACTTATATTTATTGTGTAGACTTTAACGAATAAATATTAGTCACCAATTTTCTATCACGATTCATCATGTCCAAAATGCCAATCAAACTCAGCTTGACCTCGAGCCAATAATATTTAAAAGTACAGAGAAATCAACAGGCTAAAGTCATAAGCTTGTTCAACACCAACATCTTAAAACGACTGAATATTTATGTTTCTAACTTCACATCTACTCTTCATTTTCTGCCAAACACCTGTTTATGCCTTTATGTGAGAATAGGTGTCCCACTGTTTAAACTTTAGGCCTACAGAGTGGTGTGTGATGCACGAAATCAATCTGACCAAGTGCATTCTTAATAGACGGGGAAACCGTTTAGTTCTACATGTGTGACCTAAATCAAGCCAAATAAACAATATTTAGACCATCACTTTGCATTATAGTAGCCTATCCATTTGCGTCAATACCCATTTTATTCATTGTTCATTCATTCAATTCAAGGTTTACCGCTAGGGTAACATGAGACAATTCCAGTCATTCTGTGCATTCAGGCTATTCATATTTTCACAACTCAAAGACCAAAAGCTAAGGCTTCGTCAAAATGTGTTAGGCTAACTGACCATTTTCACCTTTGAGACAAAACGCAAAACAATTGCTTAATCAAACACGAAACTTTATTAATGAAATGAACAGTAAACACCAGTTAAGTAAAAAAAAAAAATCATGAAATGCCAAAAGCGCTCGCAACATAAGTCAAACATTTCGAACGTTTCCAAAAAATTACACAAGAGCAGTGAAGAACACCAAAGGCACAGGACAGACCAACAGCGCATGCAAAAAATAAGTCAAACGCTTCAAACATGTCCAAACAATCACATGGCATTTTTTCCTAAAACATATATGCATGCCAACAGCAGTAACAACAACAAAAAAACACCACTCACGATTCAAAGTCCTTGAACTGGGCCAAACATTACTCCGGCACATTTGAGTCCGTTCTCGCGTTCGGGGCATTCCCCTGATCGCTTGGCTCGGTTTCTTTCGCGGCGCCGCGGACTTCTTCTGCTTGTTTCCCGAACCGCACAACCAGACCCCCTTCGTTCACGGTCACGTCCAACTCGGACAGTGACATCACCTGGTCCTCCAAAGCTCGCCCGTCGTGAGCGCTGCAGGTGAGGTAGTTGTCCCTGACGTAATTGAACACTGAGGAATTTGTCAGGGTCATGGTGCGCTCCTCCCCGTGTCCCCCGATCACGACCAGCACTCCAGAATAAGAAATGGTGTAGGAGTTTGCACGCTGGAGGAGACCGCAGCGGTCGCAGCGGTGAGTGGACGACCTGGGGGCCACGTTTTCCTGGCTTGCGTGACACCTCTGGCATCTCAGCTTGGCGACGATTTGCACGCCCGTCACAGGTCCGCTCACGGTCTGACTGGCCCTGGCGGACACAGACCTCAGCGACGCGGGCTGCCCCACCTCCGCGATGGCCGTGATCACCGTGGATGGAGTGGTCGTCAGGACGGTCCGGTCCTCCTCCTTCCTGGTGGACAAAGTGGCGAAGCGGTACGATCTGCCCTCCTGCACGGACAAGATGTGGCGTTCCCACACGGTGAGCGCTGTCTGCCCGGTGGAGTCGCAGATCTCGAACGATTTCAGTTCGCAGGGCAGGCCGTTGACTGGAACGATCCTGCTGGCCGTGGCCTGGAGCATCTTGGCCTCGATCACGCCCACCTGTTGAAAACAACACAGGCACAAACAAAAGTCGCATTAGGGTACTACAGTCCGAGCCTCTCGCCAAACGCCTTCTCATTTTCACTCAGCTCAAAGGCTTTCCAGAAGCGCGACACTTACTCGCTGCCTCGGACCAAGACCCAAAACCTCCTCGACGGTCATCTTGCCAGCGGACCGAGGCTCCCTCCGCAGGAATGGCAGGTCATCCGACGCCTCCACTCTGCTGCCGTGGGACAGGATCACGTCGTACCCCCCGGGATTGCCGTAGCCTGTGGACACAGAATTAAAAGAAATGTGCGTTTAAAAGCTGACCGCAAATCACTGTCGGCCTGTTTAAAAAACAGCGGTGGAAGGGTAGGACGATACTTACTGACGCTCTTTCGCGTGTCCACCAGCTTGACCGCCTGCTTGTTGTCCACGGCTACGACGAAGTCGTTCCTCTTCTCCATGGAGAAACAGACCACTCGGTTGAATTCTTCGTGTCCGGTCTGTATGGTGCACTCGAAGTACCGGACACTCTGACGTGACGTCTTGACCGGTGACAGCGCGTGGAGGTAGCCGACCACGGTCTCGCCTTCTCTCTTCACCTGCTTCGCCGGGCTGGACATGTTCCGATGGATGACGACCACTGTGCGATCCGACTTCAACTTTGCTTGCTTCTTCTCCGACTAAACCGGACTGTCTGTTCTTGCAGCTTTTCAAGGGACAACGCAGACACTGCTTTGAAACATTGTTTCTTTCCGTCCAGACGGTCAGGACTCCAATCAGAATCTCGCCTCCTCTAATCACCAGAAAACGTTTCAATTGCAGCTGCCCCTCTCAGGCCTGACCTTTACACCAGCCTGGCTAATTATGTTTTTTGATGTTTATAATTCTCTTTTCTTTTTTATTGGCTATGCCATATCGGTCAACTTTATCCGGGATGCGCCCGCAAAAAAGACAACGATGGTCTTTTACTGTGTCAATATGGTTAAATTAGACCTACACTTACATTTCTCGATCTGTGACTTAGTACGGTTTTTAAAAGTAAATGTCCACAAATGTTAGGTCTACAACATAAGGAGACGCGCAACAGTTGAGACGACCGAGGCTATCAGCTGAGAGCAGTGCTGAAAGGGCAACGAGCCTGCTGTGCCTACGCTATCCGAGCCTATACTTTTCCAAATTGCTGCCCGCTGTTACCCCAAGCACACGTTACAGCCTAATTTCTGGACACTGGACACAAATATAGGCCTATACATTTTTTTACAGTTTAGACAAATCAAGTCAAGGGATCGACCGACATAGCCCACTGGTCCTAGTATAGCAACAGAGACAACGCTCAAACAAGTCAGGAAAATACAGTCCAGTCCAACATGGTAGTATCAATAATTCACACAGAGTAAGGTAGCTTTATGTAGTGAGGGAACATGTGACATGGATAACAGGCTGTCAACAGGTGCATATTGTGATTGAATGATTAGGTGAAGGTGGTTAACAAAAGGTTCACTCAAAATGTGAACCAGTTTCGCGACCTGACCGATGATGTGCGAACACACTGTTAGAACAGCCGATTAAAAATAAGCAAACATTCTGCATTTGTCACATAGGTCTTCAGGCCAAATGCACAGTTCGACAATATGACAAAATAGATTGAATGAATAAATCACGTAGGCTATCCTAGAGAGCGGAATGCCCTAAGAAGCCATCAGCTGTGTAGCCTAACTTATGATTGGCTAAACAGATAGATAACGAATGACGCAACTGCGGAATTCCCTACGAACGCGACGGTGTAGGCTAGGCTACTCAGCATTGACGCTAGACCCGCTGCTAGGTTGCTCTTTGTAATGTCCCAATTTCGTAAGCCCGAATTGCGAAACACATTCACATTAAATACATAAATAAAATTTAGCCTACATAACTTAAAACATTAACATCAACTGAAAAATATAGTTTTTCACACAGAAAAAAGTAAAATACAAATAGGCTAATACAAACACATCAGTCTTAATAATAGGCTACAAACATACAACCAGTCAATCTAATTGAGTGGAAAGGTAGGCTACAACACAAAGGAAATCCTTGTTAACTAAAACATCAGACAAAATTCCATGATGTCGTGTCAACTTGTTTTACTCGTAATTATGATTTTGGGTTTTTTCTTAACCAGTAAGTGGCACTAGGAGGCAAGTTAAAATTCAGTGAAATTTGCAGAACAGCGTCTCATTGAGATGTAATTGGCCTACGTGCAAACTGTTGATCGTCTGATCTTGTTTCAGAAAATGTTTTATGTTTGCACATGTAATTTGTACAATTTAGGCTATACGACACATGCACATTTATGGTGTACTTCAGACTGAGCAACCAGTTTAATAATAAAACAATTTGAATATTGTTTGCACATCAAATATAATATTCATAGAAATGGTAGCCTACTATGAACTGCTTGAAAATTTTACAACGAGCAATATATTTTGGTAGCCAACTCTAGTTCCATTCAATACACATCTAATGTCTGACTAAACTATCTGTTTGAATTGTAATGAATTTAATTGCTGTCATCCCAATTCCAATTCACCATACTGTGCAGCAGATCCAATTCAATCATGGATTGAATAGAGGCAAGTTCTGACATTCTGATTTGTGCCCAGAAATAAATGTTTGGCCTAAACTTCTTTAAGTCTTTGGATTAACAACTTACAATCGAGGCCAAAATTATTAGCCCCCTTGTGAAATCAGACATAATCCTTTGTTTATTCATGAAACACATAATAGAAATACATAGTTTATATGGTTATAAAAGTGCAAAGACAGCATGCCCACAAAGTTTGATGATATTTTTTTACTCATGCTCTGATTTGTGACAAGAAAAGGAAAACATGACATGTTCAAAATGAACCCCCAGACCATTAATAGTCAATAGTGTAGCCTTCCTTTGCTTCAACTGACAACAACTTCTTTGGATAGTCTTTTAGGTTGGCACATATCTCTTTAGACACTCTTGAGTTCCAGCTTGTCCAAACTGCATGGTTTTCTTGCATGGACTCTTGCTTTAAGCACATCAGACAGACAATAAGGTTGAGGTCTGGTCTCTGTGTAAGCCACTCCAAGACCTTGATTTTGGTATCCTTTAGGACATTTTGGACCACTTTTTACATATGCTTTGGATCATTATCATGCTGAAAAACCCAGCGATGACCTAAGCCTAGACTAAGAGTACACGTCTTGGTGTTATCCCTCAAAATGTCAACATAATCTTTCTTTTTCATGATCCCATGCACCCAACCAAGGCTTCATGTGCCTTACACAGCAAAACAGCCCCATGATGTTCCCACCACCATGCTTCACTATGGAACTGTAATTTAATATAGGCCTTGCCCTTTTTTCGCCAAACATAGGCAACATGCATGTGCCCAAACAGCTCCAGTTTAATCTCATCAGACCAAAGGACAGTTTTCCAAAATTAATTTTTAACTTTTAAATATGCATAGGAAAAGTTTAGTCTGAGAAATTCAGTGACCTATGACCTCTAGGATAGCGCTAATTAGCAAAAATGCAAGTTGGCTTGTAACTTTTGACATGCTAGACATGAAACTTGCTCTGACGGCTTACGGCCATATGTCTGATTGCAGCATTGAGTTGCCGTGGCTACTCCGGCCTATTCTGCTTGGCCCCCTCATTGCTGCTTGCAGCTATATTTATTGGGGGCCAAGCAGCGAAGCTGCGAGGCAACCATTGTGTTTGTTAGTTTTCTTATTGGGGGCCAAGCAGCGAAGCTGCGCGGCAACCCATAGTGATTCTACCTTTTCTTATTGGGGGCCAAGCAGCGAAGCTGCGAAGGCACCCATTGTGTTTCTATGATTTCTTATTATTATTTAACATCTTTCTTCCCGAATGGGAGTCTATGGCAGCCCATAGAACCGTCTGGTAAAAAGTTGTGAAATTTGGCACACCGATTGGGTACAGTCCCATGTTTAAGTTCACCAAGTTTCATGTCAGCAGCTTGAGCACTCTAGCGCCACCAACAGGCCAAAGTTAGACATGCGTTCACGCACGTAACTTTTGACCCGTATGCCCGATTGTCAAAAATGAGGTATCGTTGGAATCCTTGGACCAAGCCGAGTTCAACGCACCCTATGACGTCATTTTCCGCCATGATGGATTTTCCGCCATATTGGATTTTAGTGAAAGTGAAACTAATCTTTCACAGGTCACAAATTTTGTCCGATCGTCACCAAACTAGACACACATGATCTTCAGGCCATGCCTCATTAACGCATTGCTTTTTGTCTTCGGAACTAAAACCGTTCGCGCGTACCAGCCAATCAAAATTTGCGGCAAAGCCGCCAAACAGGAAGTGAGCTCATATCTCAGCAACCCATAAATCTATCATAACCAAACTTAGTACATGGACTCAGTACCCAATTAGGGGGACGCTCAAGAAATCTGGTGACCTTTGAACTCTAGGGGGCGCTGTAATTAAGAAACATGCCTTTTGGCCTGTAGCTGCTGTTGTGTTTGGAATTAAAATGTACTAGTGGTGTCTGGTAATACTGTTGGAGGTCCTTAGGCCGACCCAAGCCAACTTGTGATGTCATCGTAATTGATTCGGCCGCCATATTGGATTTAATCAAAAACACGTACAAGTTTTCGCAGGTCACAAATTTCAGCGGATCCTCACCAAAATTGGCAGAGACTATCTTCAGACCATGCCCTATCAGTGTATTGCTTTCTGGAACAATTGACAGAAGCATTCGCCCGTAACAGCCAATCAAAATTGGTGGCGAAGCCGCCAAACAGGAAGTGAGGTCATATCTCAGCAACCCTGCCATGTATCATAACCAAACTTACTACATAGATTCATGACCCCATTAGGAGGACGCACAAAACATTTGGTGACCTTTGACCTGTAGGCAGTTCTGCAATTAGCAATATTGTATTTTGATCTGTAGTTGCTTGTGTTTTAGCAATCTTTTATTTTTTGATGTGAAACTGATGACAACATGTTCCATCCAGTTAATTCTAATGCGTGCGTGCAACGGCGGGGCGGGACGTGGTGGGGGGGGGATAGGAGTGATTAGGTGGGGGGGCTGGCTGGCGGAGGCGTCAGCGGCAATACTCAGCCCTGTTTCAGCCCAGAAAGAATATGTTTTGATGTGAAAGTTGTTGAAAGTGTTGATCGCGGGTGTCTGCTGAGTTCTATCTTGTCGCCGTAGCTACTCCGGCCTATTCTGCTTGGCCCCCTCATTGCTGCTTGCAGCTATATTTATTATTATTATTACACATCTTTCCGCTGCCATTGAAGTCTATGGCAGCCCATAGAACCGTACAGTAAAAAGTTGTGAAATTTGGCACATTGATTCGGGACAGTATAAAAATGAGTTTGAGCTAGTTTTATGCCTGAACCACAGACAGTCTAGCGCCACCAATGTGTCAAAGTTGACATTGCATCCATGCAATTAACTTTTGAACCGTATGCCCGATTTTGAATGTCGTAACATATTTGGAAGCCTTGGATGAGGCTGAACTCAACGCACCCAATGACGTCAATTTCCGCCATGTTGGATCTTCCGCCATATTGTATTTCATCAAAAACACTTAAAAGTCATGAAAGTTCGCAAAGTTTGTCCGATTTTCACGAAACTTGACGCAGATGATCTACAGACCATGACTCATAAATGCATTGCTTTTTGGAACAATATTCAAAACCCGTTGCCTGTGACGACCAATCAAGTTTGGCGGCGAAGCCGCCAAACAGGAAGTGAAGTAATATCTCAGCAATACTTTCACGTATCAAAATCAAACTCAGTATAGGGTATCAAGACCCAATTAGGAGGAGGCTCAATAAATTTGGTGACTTTTGACCTATAGGTGGCGCTATAATTACCAAAATTACGTTTTAGCCTGTAACGGGTCATGTGTTTGGAATTAAAGCATATTAGTGATATCTGTTAATACCTTGAGAGGTCCTTAGGCCGAAACATGCCAACATGTGACGTCAACATAATTTATTCGACCGCCATATTGGATGTCATCAAAAACACTTAAAAGGCATCAAAGGTCAGAAAGTTTCTCCGATTTTCACGAAACTTGACGCAGATGATCGTCAGACCATGACTCATAAACGCATTGCTTTTTGGAGACATATTCAAAACCGGTTGCCTGAGACGACCAATCAAGTTTGGCGGCGAAGCCGCCAAACAGGAAGTGAAGTAATATCTCAGCAATACTTTCACGTATCAAAATCAAACTCAGTATAGGGTATCAAGACCCAATTAGGAGGAGGCTCAATAAATTTGGTGACTTTTGACCTATAGGTGGCGCTATAATTACCAAAATTACGTTTTAGCCTGTAACGGGTGATGTGTTTGGAATTAAAACTTACTATTGGTGTCTGTTAATGTTAATGTTAATATACTAGTGATGTCTCTGGGAGGTCCTAAGGCTGACAGATGTGATTTTGTGATGTCAACATAATTGATCTGGCCGCCATATTGGATTTAATCAAAATCACTTAAAAGGCATCAAAGGTCACAAAGTTCATCCGATTTTCATGAAACTTGGTTCAGATGATCTTCAGACCATGACTCACAAACGCATTGCTTTTTGGACCCATATTCAAAACCCATCGCCCGTCTTGACCAATCAAGTTTGGCGGCGAAGCCGCCAAACAGGAAGTGAAGTGATCTCAGCAAGGCTTTTGCGTATCAACACCAAACTCAGTACAGGGTCTCAGGACCCAATTAGGAGGAGGCTCAATAAATTTGATGACTTTTGACCTATAGGTGGCGCTATAATCACAAGAAGTGGGCTCATATTTCAGCAATGCTTTCACATATTGAAACCAAACTTAGTATATGGACTTGGGACCTCATCCTGAGGACAGACAATAATTTTAGCAACGTTTGACCACTAGGGGTGCTATAATTTGCAACACTTTCTCGTATCGACACCAAACTTGGTACCTGGACTCGGGACCACATCCTGAATAAGGACAATACATTTAGTGACCTTTGACCACTAGGGGCGCTATAATTAGAAAAACTTTATCGTATCGACACCAAACTTGGTACATGGACTCGGGAACACATCCTGAAGACGCACAATATATTTAGTGAGCTTTGACCACTAGGGGTGCTACAATTATCAACACTTTCTTGTATCGACACCAAACTTGGTATGTGGACTTGTGACTACAACCTGACTACGCACAATAAATTTGGTGATGTTTGAGGTATGCATATGTGTGGGGGGTTATTGGGGTGTGTGGGGGAAGAAGTTTATCTGTGTATATGTGTGTGTGTGGGACAGGGGGGGTTAATTGGGTGTGTGTATAATGTAGCAACATTGGGTTGCCATGACAACTCCTGCTCAACTGCTTGGCCCCCTCATTGCTGCTTGCAGCTATATTTAGGGGTCCGAGCAGCGTAGCTGCAGGAACCCTATTGTTTCTGTACCGTTCATTTTTTGACCAAAATTCTGTAAAAGTCATACTGCAGCCTAAACCGTAACTCCAAAACTCTTGAAATTTTCAGGTATGGTTACCAGTACCCCCCTCTACCTATAACCCAAAATTTGGGGTACTGCACCCAAAGGTGGCGCTATTGAAAAAAAAAAATAATTATGCTTATTTCTCCTTACCAGATTCACCTAGACTCAAAATTCTTTCAGAATATTAATCTCTAAACTCAGATGCATCTTTTTGGCCCTGGTCTTATGGTCTACAAATGTTTACTTTTTCCACAATTTCATGGAAAAGCCAAACATTATAAAAAGTTTCACACTCTTCAAAAATAATCGAATCTTCACCAAAATTCTCACAGACAATGTTTAGACCAAGCCTCACAAAAGTTATCGCTCAGAATTTTGATATTTTGTTCCATTTCAGAGATATAGGCCAATAAAGTTAGACCACTTAGGCCTTTTTTCCTAGATCACCTATATACCTATAAACCGTAAGTCCTAGAAACTTGACATTTTCAAGTATTGTTACCAGTACCCCCCACTACCCATAACCCAAATTTGGTGTACTGCACCCAAAGGTGGCGCTCTTGTCAAAAACGCTTATTTCTCCTTACCAGATTCACCTAGACTCAAAATTCTTTCATCATATTAATCTCTACATTCAGATGCACCTTTTTCACCCTGGTCTTATGCTCTAAAAATGTTTACTTTTGCCACAATTTCAGAGAAAAGCCAAACATCATAAAAAGTTTCACAGGCTTCAAAAATTATCAAATCTTCACCAAAATTCTCACAGACAATGTTTAGACAAAGCCTCACAAAAGTTATCAAAAGAATTTGGATACGTTGTTCCATTTCAGAGATATAGGCCAATAAAGTTCGACCACTCAGCCCATTTCTCCTATATCACCTATATTCCTATATGAGTAATTTTTTTTTCTTGGATAACAACCATACAACCATCATTAGGTGGATACCATTAACAGTGCACATTTTCAGATATGTACTCTTTTTTATAAAGCCCTTAATTCTATTGTCAAATGTATGCTAGGAATTTTCTTGATGTTGTGTGTTTGCCAACACACATTTTCACCATTTGAATGTGACTGCTCAATGTGTATGATTGTCAGTGGCTGAGTGGGATAATGCCTAGTGCTGGTGTTTGTTAGGTTGAGAGTTCGAATCCTGCTAGAGCTTTAGGCTCAAGATGCACATGCTATTGGTTATTGAAGATTCACACTATTGAACAGCACCTGAATGACATCAGACAATTAACATTCACACTCATTAGTTGCCAAGAATCAGAATGCCGACACACTCTATGACATATAGGGGAACTTCTTTGTTTACTATTTTTCCTTCATCATTAAGTCTATCATATTTATATTTCATCCATTACTGTTCTTCTCTATAAATGTCTAATTGCCCCAGAATATCCAAAAGTTTTCAGGTATACTCTTTCAGGAAAGCCCTTCATTTTATTGTCAAATGTATACTTGGAGTTTTTCTTGTGTGTTTACCAACACACATTTTCACCATTTGAATGTGACTGCTGAATGTGTATGATTGTCAGTGGCAGAGTGGGATAATGCCTAGTGCTGGTGTTTGTTAGGTTGAGAGTTCGAATCCTGCTAGAGCTTTAGGCTCAAGATGCACATGCTATTGGTTATTGAAGATTCCCACTATTGAACAGCACCTGAATGACATCAGACAATTAACATTCACACTCATTAGTTGCCAAGAATCAGAATGCCGACACACTCTATGACATATAGGGGAACTTCTTTGTTTACTATTTTTCCTTCATCATTAAGTCTATCATATTTATATTTCATCCATTACTGTTCTTCTCTATAAATGTCTAATTGCCCCAGAATATCCAAAAGTTTTCAGGTGTACTTTTTCAGGAAAGCCCTTCATTTTATTGTCAAATATATACTCGGAGTTTTTCTTGTGTGTTTACCAACACACATTTTCACCATGTGAATGTGACTACCCAATATGTAGGATTGTCAGTGGCTCAGTGGGATAATGCCTAGTGCTGGTGTTTGTTAGGTTGAGGGTTCGAATCCCCGGTAGTGCTTTAGGCTCTAGCTCGAATACTATTGGTTATTGAAGATTCACACCATTGAACAGCACCTGAATGACATCAGGCAATCAACCTTCACACTCATCAGTTGCCAAGAATCAGAATGCCGAGACACTCTATGACATTCAGGGGAACTTCTTTGTTTACTATTTTTCCTTCATCATTAAGTCTATCATATTTATATTTAATCTATTAGCGTTCATCTCTACAAATGTCTTATCGCCCCTCCATGCTTGGAGTTTTTCTTTTTTGTTTACCAATACACATTTTCACCATGTGAAAATCCAGAAACATGTATGATTGACAGTGGCTCAGTGGGATAATGCCTTGTACTGGTGATCCTTAGGTTGAGAGTTCAAATCCCACTTGAAGCATTAGTGAGTTGTGGATGTTAGCATACTACAATAGAATGCTGTTGGGTTGTGGAGGATAACACACTATAACATTACAGCTACTTGTCAATATGGACTTGTAGTGCAGGGCAAGTATTACTGTATAATTATAAGCTGTAGCCTATAATTATTTGTTATTCTTATAATATTTGTCATTTCTTATACATATTTAGTCGGCTCTTCCACTTGACAGAACAACTCAATATCGGTTAAGGATGTCACGCATGAAACAATGCTGCAGAAACATGAAAATACGACTGAGTTTAGTAGGCTATAATTTTCAGTTCCTGTTTATCTATTGCACAATGGGTAATAATTTAAAGGAATCATGTTGCAATCTTGTAAATAGTGACCCTGCAAGATCCCTAGTCATTGCAAAATCATAGTCTGTGACTTAAAACTCTACTACTTGTCTTTAGATGTGAGAGGGTCTGAGACTGTAGTCTTTCAAAAATCTTTCCCAAATCTTTGCAAATCTTTCCAAAGTTTACCCGCTGGGAAACCCTGTAGCTCCGGAGCAGGGGCTCAGACCAGGATAAATTGTTTGCTCGCCCTCAGTTCGCTCTTTTGTTCATCTCAACCCAGCACTCCAGTGTGTCCTGCTCTGTGTGCGTCTTTGAGTTAACGTAAGTCATCACTTTAATCACCCTCACTATGACTTTTGTGATGTTTATCAGTTTGTAGAGTAGCTCTGCCATCATGTGTAAAGTTAAGGTCTTTGTTTGTTGGTTTGGTGTGTTGGAGTCCCATGTGAGAGATGATTAGGTGATGTTGGTTGACTTGGGATGTCAAGTATTGTTTAGTTGTACCTTATATAGCCATATGATTTCAGTTTATTGTTCAAATGTCAATTGGTTTGTTTGTGAGTTGGGATCTGTACTGATTTACCCCATTTCACTGATTACTCCATTTTCTGTTTGTTTCCTCTTTGATGCAGCACACATACAAGTAAAGAACAAAAGAACAGATGCATTGAAACTCAAATAAAGTTAACTTGTGTTGCACCGAAACCTGCCATCTCCGTGTCATCACTCCATACCATTGAGCCTTCTGAGTCACACCATTGAACAGCACCTGAATGACATCAGGCAATTAACATTCACACTCATTACACACTGCTGTTGTTTGTTAGGTTGAGAGTTCGAATCCTGCTAGAGCTTGAAGCTCAAGATGCACATGCTATTCGTTATTGAAGATTGACACCATTGAACAGCACCTGAATGACATCAGGCAATTAACATTCACACTCATTAGTTGCCAAGAATCAGAATGCCGACACACTCTATGACATATAGGGGAACTTCTTTGTTTACTATTTTTCCTTCATCATTAAGTCTATCATATTTATATTTCATCCATTACTGTTCTTCTCTATAAATGTCTAATTGCCCCAGAATATCCAAAAGTTTTCAGGTGTACTCTTTCAGGAAAGCCCTTCATTTTATTGTCAAATGTATACTTGGAGTTTTTCTTGTGTGTTTACCAACACACATTTTCACCATGTGAATGTGACTGCCTAATATGTCGGATTGTTAGTGGCTCAGAGGGATAATGCCTAGTGCTGGTGTTTGTTAGGTTGAGAGTTCGAATCCTGCTAGAGCTTTAGGCTCAAGATGCACATGCTATTGGTTATTGAAGAGTCACACCATTGAACAGCACCTGAATGACATCAGGCAATCAACATTCACACTCATTAGTTGCCAAGAATCAGAATGCCGACACACTCGAAGACATATAGGGGAACTTCTTTGTTTACTATTTTTCCTTCATCATTAAGTCTATCATATTTATATTTCATCCATTACTGTTCTTCTCTACAAATGTCTAATTGTCCCAGAATTTCCAAACGTTTTCAGGTGTTCTCTTTCAGGAAAGCCCTTCATTTTATTGTCAAATGTATACTTGGAGTTTTTCTTGTGTGTTTACCAATACACATTTTCACCATGTGAATGTGACTGGCAAAGATGTAGGATTGACAGTGGCTTAGTGGGATAATGCTGGTCATACTGGTCATCCTTATGTTGAGTGTTCAAATCCCACCTGAAGCATTAGTGTTAAAATACTGTTGGGTTGTGGAGGTTAGCATACTAGAATAGAATGCTGTTGGGTTGTGGAGGTTAGCACACTATAACATTACAGCATTACAGCTACTTGTCAATATGGACTTGTAGTGCAAGGCAAGTATAACTGTATAATTATACGCTGTTTATCTTATTGACTCCGACACAGAACCCACCACCACAAATACAATTCAATTCTGTGGGAAACACTGCCTTCCATTATCAAACCCTTCATCTTATCCACAACAAATAAATAGTCCTGTAGAATCAAGTATTGTTAGAATACTGTTGGGTTGTGGAGGTTAGCACACTATAATGTTACAGCACAGGGTAATCCTAATTTTATGCATCAAATTTATTCCAATCCAACTCAAAAGTTTTGAACGACACAAAGTGAAGGTTTTATCCAGATCAAAACCAAGAATAGATTATGTGATCTAATCCAATTTCAGGATCCTTGTTTCCCTTTGAACAACCCATTTTCAAGATTTGATCCAATCCGATAGCTGAAATCCGGTAACTGAAATCCGATAACCGAAATCCGATCACGTTTCTTTTGAACAATTGTGCCCAAACAATCAAAGCATATGTAAAACTAAAAAGCTATGCCATCATGTTCGTTTTGCTTGGACCCCGTAAATCACCGCTTGCGGTTATATTTATTATTATTATTATTATAACGAAACGCTAATTTGCCATTAAACCATACAGTAAAAAGTTGGGATATTCGGCACATTGATTCGGTTCAGTCATATCTTTAATTTATCAAAGTTTCAAGTCTGCACTTTGAGTGCTCTAGCGCCACCAACATTTCAAATTTTTTATTACATCTATGCACATAACGTTTGAATGGTACACCACATTTTGAACATTAAGGTATATTTGGAATCCTTGGATGAGACCGGACTCAACGCAGATGTCAATTTATGGGGTAAACGTAATTGATCAGGCTGCCATATTGGATTTAATCAAAAACACCTAAAAGGCATCAAAGTTGGCAAAGTTTGTCCGATTTTCACGAAACTTGACGCAGATGATCATCAGACCATGACTCACAAATGCATTGCTTTTTGGAGCCATATTTAAAACCCGTCGCCCGTCGTGACCAATCAAGTTTGGCGGCGAAGCCGCCAAACAGGAAGTGAAGTGGTCTCAGCAAGGCTTTCGTGTATCAACACCAAACTCAGTACAGGGTCTCAGTACCCAATAAGGAGGAGGCTCAATAAATTTGATGACTTTTGACCTATAGGTGGCGCTATAATTAGCAAAATTACATTTTAGCCTGTAACGGGTAATGTGTTTGGAATTAAATCATATTAGTGATATCTGTTAATACCTTGAGAGGTCCTTAGGCCGCCACATGCCAACATGTGACGTCAACATAAATGATCCAACCGCCATATTGGATGTCATCAAAAACACTTAAAAGGCATCAAAGGTCACAAAGTTTCTCCGATTTTCACGAAACTTCATGCAGATGATCGTCAGACCATGTCTCATAAACGCATTGCTTTTTGGAGACATATTCAAAACCGGTTGCCCGTGACAACCAATCAAGTTTGGCGGCGAAGCCGCCAAACAGGAAGTGAAGTGATATCTCAGCAATGCTTTCACATATCAAAACCAAACTAGGTATATAGGTTCAGGACTCAATCAGGAGGACACTCAAGAAATGTGGTAAATTTTGACCACTATGTGGCGCTATAATCACAGGAAGTGGGCTCATATTTCTGCAATGCTTTCACGTATCGAAACCAAACTTGGCTCATTGACTCGGGACCACATCCTGAGGACATACAATAATTTTAGCGACCTTTGACCACTAGGGGTGCTATAATTTGCAACACTTTCTCGTATTAACACCAAACTTGGTATATGGACTCGTGACTACAACCTGAGGACGCACAATAAATGTGGTGACTTTTGACCACTAGGGGTGCTATAATTATCAACACTTTCTCGTATCGACACCAAACTTGGTATGTGGACTCGTGACTACAACCTGACTATGCACAATACATTTGGTGATGTTTGAGGTATGCATATGTATGGGGGGTTATTGGGGTGTGTGGGAGAGGAAGTTTATCTTTGTATATGTGTGTGTGTGGGACGGGTGGTTAATTGGGTGTGTGTATAATGTAGCAACATTGGGTTGCCATGACAACTCCTGCTCAACTGCTTGGCCCCCACATTGCTGCTTGCAGCTATATTTATTATTCCTCTGCCATTGAAGTCAATGGCAGCCCATAGAACCGTCTGGTGAAAAGTTGTGAAATTTGGCACACCGATTTGGGACAGTCCCATGATTCATTTCACCAAGTTTCATGTTGGCACCTCAAGCGCTCTAGCGCCACCAACAGGCCAAAGTTGGACTTGCGTTCACGCACGTAACTTCTGACCCGTTGACCCAATTTTCAAAAATGAGGTATCGTTGGATTCCTTGGACCAAGCCGAGTTCAACGCACCCTATGACGTCATTTTCCGCCATGATGGATTTTCCGCCATATTGGATTTTAGTGAAAGTGAAACTAAAACTTCACAGGTCACAAATTTTGTCCGATCGACACCAAACTTGACATACATGATCGATCTTCAGACCAAGCCTCACAAAAGTTGTGGTGTTTTGTCTCCGGAACTAAAACCATTCATCCATAATATCCAATCGAAATTTGCGGCGAAGCCGCCAAACAGGAAGTGACCTCATATCTCAGCAACCCTTGCATGTATCAAAGCCAAACTTGGTGCATGGACTCAGGACCCAATCAGGAGGACGCTCAATAAATCTGGTGACCTTTGACCTCTAGGGGACGCTGCAATTAAGAATCAAGCCTTTTGGCCTGTAGCTGCTGTTGTGCTTAGAATTAAAATGCACTAGTGGTGTCTGACAATACTGTTGAAGGTCCTTAGGTCAACAGAAGACAACTTGTGACATCAACATAATTGATTTGGCCGCCATATTGGATTTAATCAAAAACATGAATAAGTATTCGCAAGTCACAAATTTCAGCTGATCCTCACCAAAATTGGCAGAGACCATCTTCAGACCATGCCTTGTCAGTATATTTTTTTCTGGAACAATTAACAGAAGCGTTCGCCTGTAACAGCCAATCGAAATTTGCGGCGAAGCCGCCAAACAGGAAGTGAGCTCATATCTCAGCAACGCTTTCATGTATCAAAACCAAACTTAGTACATGGCCCTCAGGACCAACCAGGAGGACGCTCAAGAAATTTGGTGACCTTTGACCTCTAGGGGGCTCTGTAATTGGCAAAAATGTATTTTGGCCTGTAGTTGCTGCATTATTCTGCAATGCAGGTCAATGCCAGCCCATAGAACCGTCTGGTTCATCCTGATGATGCACAAATAATTTGGTGACCTTTGACCTCTATGGGGCATTGAAATCACAGCAATCAATCAATCTTTTATTTTTGATGTCAAACTGATGACAGCGAGTTCCATCCAATTAATTCTAAAGCGTGCGTGCAAGAGTGGGGCAGTGTGGGACGGGCAGGGGCGGTTGCGGCGGTGGGCTGGCTGGGGGAGGGGGCGGCGACACTCAGCCCTGGTTCAGCCCCACAAAATCAGTTATGTTTTGATGTGAAACTTGACCTTGTAACTCAGCCAATCTTGGGTTGTTTGACATGGAACTTGCTGTGACTGCTTAATGCTATATGCCTGATTCCACGGCATTGAGTTGCATGGCAAATCTGGCCTGCTGAACTGCCTGCTTGGCCCCCACATTGCTGCTTGCAGCTATATTTGGGGGCCAAGCAGCGAAGCTGCGCGGCAACCCATAGTGATTCTACGTATTCTTATTATTATTATTATTATTATTATAACGAAACGCTCATTTGCCATTGAACCGTACAGTAAAAAGTTGAGAAATTCGGCACATTGATTCGGTTCAGTCATATCTTTAATGTATCAAAGTTTCAAGTCTGCACTTTGAGTGCTCTAGCGCCACCAACGTTTCAAAGTTTGAATTGCATCTATACATTTACCGTACATCACATTTTGAACATTAAGGTATATTTGGAATCCTTGGATGAGACCGAACTCAACGCAGATGTGAATTTATGAGGTAAACGTAATTGATCAGGCTGCCATATTGGATTTAATCAAAAACACCTAAAAGGCATCAAAGTTCGCAAAGTTTGTCCGATTTTCACGAAACTTGACGCAGATGATCTTCAGACTATGACTCACAAATGTTATTGCTTTTCGGAGCCATATTCAAAACCCATCGCCCGTCGTGACCAATCAAGTTTGGCGGCGAAGCCGCCAAACAGGAATTGAAGTGATCTCAGCAAGGCTTTCGCGTATCAACACCAAACTCAGTACAGGGTCTCAGGACTCAATTAGGAGGAGGCTAAATAAATTTGATGACTTTTGACCTATAGGTGGCGCTATAATTAGCAAAATTACGTTTTGGCCTGTAACGAGTCATGTGTTTGGAATTAAAGCATATTAGTGATATCTGTTAATACCTTGAGAGGTCCTTAGGCCGAAACATGCCAACATGTGACGTCAACATAATTCATTCGACCGCCATATTGGATGTCATCAAAAACACTTAAAAGGCACCAAAGGTCAGAAAGTTTCTCCGATTTTCACGAAACTTGACGCAGATGATCGTCAGACCATGACTCATAAACGCATTGCTTTTTGGAGACATATTCAAAACCGGTTGCCTGTGACGACCAATCAAGTTTGGCGGCGAAGCCGCCTAACAGGAAGCGAAGTAATATCTCAGTAAAGCTTTAACGTATCAACACCAAACTCAGTAGAGGGCCTCAGGACCCAATTAGGAGGAGGCTCAATACATTTGATGACTTTTGACCTATAGGTGGCGCTATAATCACATGAAGTGGGCTCATATTTCAGCAATGCTTTCACATATTGAAACCAAACTTAGTATATGGACTTGGGACCTCATCCTGAGGACAGACAATAATTTTAGCAACCTTTGACCACTAGGGGTGCTATAATTTGCAACACTTTCTCGTATTAACACCAAACTTGGTATATGGACTCGTGACTACAACCTGAGGACGCACAATAAATGTGGTGACTTTTGACCACTAGGGGTGCTATAATTATCAACACTTTCTCGTATCGACACCAAACTTGGTATGTGGACTCGTGACTACAACCTGACTATGCACAATACATTTGGTGATGTTTGAGGTATGCATATGTATGGGGGGTTATTGGGGTGTGTGGGAGAGGAAGTTTATCTTTGTATATGTGTGTGTGTGGGACGGGTGGTTAATTGGGTGTGTGTATAATGTAGCAACATTGGGTTGCCATGACAACTCCTGCTCAACTGCTTGGCCCCCACATTGCTGCTTGCAGCTATATTTATTATTATTATTATTCCTCTGCCATTGAAGTCAATGGCAGCCCATAGAACCGTCTGGCAAAAAGTTCTGAAATTTGGCACACTGATTAGGGACAGTCCCATGATTAATGTCACCAAGTTTCATGATGGCACCTCAAGCACTCTAGCGCCACCAACAGGCCAAAGTTGGACGTGCGTTCACGCACGTAAATTTTGACCCGTATGGCCGATTGTCAGAAATGAGGTATCGTTGGAATCCTTGGAGCAAGCCGAGTTCAACGCACCCTATGACGTCATTTTCCGCCATGATGGATTTTCCGCCATTTTGGATTTCATCAAAAAAACTTAAAATGTATCAGGGGTCACATACTTTCTCTGATTCCCACCAAATTTGACACAGATCAACTTCAGACTAAGCCTCACAAAAGTTGTGGTGTTTTGTCTTCGGAACTATAACCGTTCACCCGTAATATCCAATCGAAATTTGTGGTAAAGCCGCCAAACAGGAAGTGAGCTCATATCTCAGCAACCCATTCATCTATCATAACCAAACTAAGTACATAGATTCAGGACCCAATCAGGGGGACGCTCAAGAAATCTGGTGACCTTTGACCTCTAGGGGGCGCTGTAATTAAGAAACATGCCTTTTGGCCTGTAGCTGCAGTTGTGGTTAGAATTAAAACACACTAGTGGTGTCTGGTAATACTGTTGAAGGTCCTTAGGCCGACCCAAGCCAACTTGTGATGTCATCGTAATTGATTCGGCCGCCATATTGGATTTAATCAAAAACATGAATAATTATTCGCAAGTCACAAATTTCAGCTGATCCACACCAAAATTGGCAGAGACCATCTTCAGACCATGCCTTATCAGTGTATTTTTTTCTGGAACAATTGACAGAAGCGTTCGCCTGTAACAGCCAATCGAAATTTGCGGCGAAGCCGCCAAACAGGAAGTGAGCTCATATCTCAGCAACGCTTTCATGTATCAAAACCAAACTTAGTACATGGTCTTCTGGACCCACCAGGAGGACGCTCAAGAAATTTGGTGACCTTTGACCTCTAGGGGGCTCTGTAATTGGCAAAAATGTATTTTGGCCTGTAGTTGCTGCATTATTCTTAGTCAATGGCAGCCCATAGAACCATCTGGTTCATCCTGATGATGCACAAATAATTTGGTGACCTTTGACCTCTATCGGGGCATTGAAATCACAGCAAGCATGATCATATCTCAATCGAACTTTTATTTTTGATGTGAAACTGTTGACATCGAGTTCCATCCAGTTAATTCTAATGTGTGCGTGCAAGGGTGGGGCGGGGTGGGACGGGCAGGGGCGATTGCAGCGGTGGGTTGGCTGGTTGAGGGGGCGGCGACATTCAGGCCTGGTTCAGCCACACAAAATCAGTTATGTTTTGATGTGAAACTTGACCTTATAACTCAGCCAATCTTGGGTTGTTTGACATGGAACTTGTTGTGACTGCTTAATGCTATATGCCTGATGCCACGGCATTGAGTTGCATGGCAAATCTGGACTTCTGGACTGCTGAACTGCCTGCTTGGCCCCCTCATTGCTGCTTGCAGCTATATTTATTATTATTATTTAACATCTTTCCTCCGCCATGGGAGTCTATGGCAGCCCATAGAACCGTCTGGTCAAAAGTTGTGAAATTTGGCACACTGATTGGGGACACTCCAATATTTTATTTCACCAAGTTTCATGCCTCCCTGTCGAACCCTCTAGCGCCACCAACAGGCCAAAGTTGGACATGCGTTCACGCACGTAACTTTTGACCCGTTGACCCGATTGTCAAAAATGTGGTATCGTTGGAATCCTTTGACCAAGCCGAGTTCAACGCACCCTATGACGTCAATTTCCGCCATGATGGATTTTCCGCCATTTTGGATTTTGTCAAAAACCTTTAAAAAGTTTCACGCATCACATAGTTTGTCCGATTTTCACGAAACTTAGCACATAACATCTTCAGACCAAGCCGCACAAAAGTTATCGATTTTCATCTTCAGAACTAAAACGGTTTGCCCGTAAAAGCCAAACGAAATATGCGGCGAAGCCGCCAAACAGGAAGTGAGCTCATATCTCAGCAACCCTTTCATCTGTCATAACCAAACTTAGTACATGGACATATAACCCCATCAGTAGGGCACTCAAAAAATCTGGTGACCTTTGACCTCTAGGGGGCGCTGTAATTAAGAAATATGCCTATTGGCCTGTAGCTGCTATTGTGCTTAGAATTAAAACGCACTAGTGGTGTCTGACAATACTGTGGAAGGTCCTTAGGCCGACCCAAGCCAACTTGTGATGTCATCGTAATTGATTTGGTCGCCATATTGAATTTAATCAAAAACATGAATAAGTATTCGCAAGTCACAGATTTCAGCTGATCCTCACCAAAATTGGCAGAGACCATCTTCAGACCATGCCTTATCAGTGTATTTTTTTCTGGAACAATTGATAGAAGCGTTTGCCTGTAACAGCCAATCGAAATTTGCGGCGAAGCCGCCAAACAGGAAGTGAGCTCATATCTCAGCAACGCTTTCATGTATCAAAACCATACTTAGTACATGGTCCTCAGGACCCACCAGGAGGACGCTCAAGAAATTTGGTGACCTTTGACCTCTAGGGGGCTCTGTAATTGGCAAAAATGTATTTTGGCCTGTAGTTGCTGCATTATTCTGCAATGGAGGTCAATGGCAGCCCATAGAACCGTCTGGTTCATCCTGATGATGCACAAATAAGCTGGTGACCTTTGACCTCTATGGGGGCATTGAAATTACAGCAAGCATGATCATATCTCAATCGATCTTTTATTTTTGATGTGAAACTGATGACAGCGAGTTCCATAAGGTTCATTCTAATGCGTGCGTGCAAGGGTGGGGCGGGGTGGGACGGGCAGTGGCGGTGGGTTGGCTGGGTGAGGGGGCGGCGACACTCAGCCCTGGTTCAGCCCCACAAAATCAGTGATGTTTTGATGTGAAACTTGACCTTGTAACTCAGCCATTCTTGGGTTGTTTGACATGGAACTTGCTGTGACTGCTTGATGCTATATGCCTGATGCCACGGCATTGAGTTTCATGCAAATCTGGACTGCTGAACTGCCTGCTTGGCCCCCACATTGCTGCTTGCAGCTATATTTGGGGGCCAAGCAGCGAAGCTGCGAAGGCACCCATTGTGTTTCTATTTTTTCTTGTTATTATTATTATTATTATTATTCCTCTGCCATTGAAGTCAATGGCAGCCCATAGAACCGTCTGGCAAAAAGTTCTGAAATTTGGCACACTGATTAGGGACAGTCCCATGATTAATGTCACCAAGTTTCATGATGGCACCTCAAGCACTCTAGCGCCACCAACAGGCCAAAGTTGGACGTGCGTTCACGCACGTAACTTTTGAACCGTATGGCCGATTGTCAAAAATGAGGTATCGTTGGAATCCTTGGAGCAAGCCGAGTTCAACGCACCCTATGACGTCATTTTCCGCCATGATGGATTTTCCGCCATTTTGGATTTCATCAAAAAAACTTAAAATGTATCAGGGGTCACATACTTTCTCTGATTCCCACCAAATTTGACACAGATCATCTTCAGACCAAGCCTCACAAAAGTTATCACTTTTTGTCTTCGGAAGTATTACCGTTCGCCCATAAAAGCCAATCAAAATTTGTGGCAAAGCCGCCAAACAGGAAGTGAGCTCATATCTCAGCAACCCTTGCATGTATCAAAACCAAACTTGGTACATTGACTCATGACCCCATCAGGAGGACCCTCAAGAAATTTGGTGACCTTTGACCTCTAGGGGGCGCTGTAATTCACAAACATGCCTTTTGGCCTGTAGCTGCTTCTGTGCTTAGAATTAAATTGTACTAGTGGTGTCTGGTAATACTGTGAAAGGTCCTTAGGTCAACTGAGGACAACTTGTCACATCAATATAATTTATTCGGCCGCCATATTTGATTTGATCAAAAACACCAACAATTTCGCACAGGTCACAAATTTCATCTGATCTTCACCAAAATTGGCACAGACCATCTTCAGACCATGCCTTGTCACTTCATTTATTTCTGTAACAATTGATAGAATCGTTCGCCCGTCACATCCAATCGAAATTTGTGGCGAAGCCGCCAAACAGGAAGTGAGCTCATATCTCAGCAATCGTTGCATGTATCAAAACCAAACTTGGTACATGGACTCATGACCCCATCAGGTGAATGCCGAAGAAATTGTGTGACCTATGACCTCTAGGGTCACTGCAATGAGCAATAATGCATTTTGCCTTGTAACTTTTGACGTGCTAGACGTGAAACTTGCTTTGACAGCTTATGGCCATACGTCTGATTGCAGCATTGAGCTAACAGCATTTCGTTGCCATGGTTACTCCGGCCTATCTGCTTGGCCCCCTCATTGCTGCTTGCAGCTATATTTGGGGGCCAAGCAGCGAAGCTGCAGGGCAACCCTTAGTGTTTCTATGAATTCTTACTATTATTATTATTATTATTTAACATCTTTCCTCTGCCATTGGAGTCTATGGCAGCCCATAGAACCGTCTGGTAAAAAGTTGTGAAATTTGGCACACTGATTGGGGACACGCCAATATTTTATTTCACCAAGTTTCATGCCTCCCTGTCGAACCCTCTAGCGCCACCAACAGGCCAAAGTTGGATGTGCGTTCACGCACGTAACTTTTGACCCGTTTGCCCGATTGTCAAAACTGTGGTATCGTTGGAATCCTTGGACCAAGACGAGTTCAACGCACTCTATGACGTCAATTTCCGCCATGATGGATTTTCCGCCATTTTGGATTTTGTCAAAAACCTTTAAAAAGTTTCACGCCTCACATAGTTTGTCCGATTTTCACGAAACTTAGCACATAACATCTTCAGACCAAGCCGCACAAAAGTTATCGATTTTCATCTTCGGAACTAAAACCGTTTTCCCGTAACAGCCAAACGAAATATGCGGCGAAGCCGCCAAACAGGAAGTGAGCTCATATCTCAGCAACCCTTTCATCTGTCATAACCAAACTTAGTACATGGACTTATGTCCCCATCTGTAGGGCACTCAAGAAATCTGGTGACCTTTGACCTCTAGGGGGCGCTGTAATTAGTGAAAATGCATTTTGGCCTGTAGCTGCTGTTGTGCTTAGAATTAAAACGCACTAGTGGTGTCTGGTAATACTGTTGGAAGTCCTTAGGCCGACCCAAGCCAACTTGTGATGTCATCGTAATTGATTCGGCCGCCATATTGGATTTAATCAAAAACATGAATAAATATTCGCATGTCACAAATTTCAGCTGATCCTCGCCAAAATTGGCAGAGACCATCTTCAGACCATTCCTTATCAGTGTATTTTTTTTTAGAACAATTGACAGAAGCGTTCGCCTGTAACAGCCAATCGAAATTTGCGGCGAAGCCGCCAAACAGGAAGTGAGCTCATATCTCAGCAACCCATTCATCTATCATAACCAAACTTAGTCCATGGACTCAGGACCCAATGAGGGGGACGCTCAAGAAATTTGGTGACCTTTGACCTCTAGGGGGCTCTGTAAATGGCAAAAATGTATTTTGGCCTGTAGTTGCTGCATTATTCTGCAATGGAGGTCAATGGCAGCCCATAGAACCGTCTGGTTCATCCTGATGATGCACAAATAATTTGGTGACCTTTGACCTCTATGGGGCATTGAAATCACAGCAAGCATGATCATATCTCAATCGATCTTTTATTTTTGATGTGAAACTGATACAGCAAGTTCCATTCAATTAATTCTAATGATTGCGTGCATGGGTGGGGCAGGGTGGGACGGGCAGGCGCGATTGCAGCGGTGAGTTGGCTGGTTTAGGGGGCGGCGACACTCAGCCCTGGTTCAGCCACACAAAATCAGTTATGTTTTGATGTGAAACTTGACCTTGTAACTCAGCCAATCTTGGGTTGTTTTGAATAGAACTTGCTGTGACTGCTTAATTCTATATGCCTGATGCCACAGCATTGAGTTGCATAGCAAATCTGGCCTGCTGAACTGCCTGCTTGGCCCCCACATTGCTGCTTGCAGCTATATTTATTATTATTGGGGGCCAAGCAGCGAAGCTGCAGGGCAACCCTTAGTGTTTCTATGAATTCTTACTATTATTATTATTATTTAACATCTTTCCTCTGCCATGGGAGTCTATGGCAGCCCATAGAACCGTCTGGTAAAAAGTTGTGAAATTTGGCACACTGATTGGGGACACTCCAATATTTTATTTCACCAAGTTTCATGCCTCCCTGTCGAACCCTCTAGCGCCACCAACAGGCCAAAGTTGGACGTGCGTTCACGCACGTAACTTTTGAACCGTATGGCCGATTGTCAAAAATGAGGTATCGTTGGAATCCTTGGAGCAAGCCGAGTTCAACGCACTCTATGACGTCAATTTCCGCCATGATGGATTTTCCGCCATTTTGGATTTCATCAAAAAAACTTAAAATGTATCAGGGGTCACATACTTTCTCTGATTCCCACCAAATTTGACACAGATCATCTTCAGACCAAGCCTCACAAAAGTTATCACTTTTTGTCTTCGGAAGTATTACCGTTCGCCCATAAAAGCCAATCAAAATTTGTGGCAAAGCCGCCAAACAGGAAGTGAGCTCATATCTCAGCAACCCTTGCATGTATCAAAACCAAACTTGGTACATTGACTCATGACCCCATCAGGAGGACCCTCAAGAAATTTGGTGACCTTTGACCTCTAGGGGGCGCTGTAATTCACAAACATGCCTTTTGGCCTGTAGCTGCTTCTGTGCTTAGAATTAAATTGTACTAGTGGTGTCTGGTAATACTGTGAAAGGTCCTTAGGTCAACTGAGGACAACTTGTCACATCAATATAATTTATTCGGCCGCCATATTTGATTTGATCAAAAACACCAACAATTTCGCACAGGTCACAAATTTCATCTGATCTTCACCAAAATTGGCACAGACCATCTTCAGACCATGCCTTGTCACTTCATTTATTTCTGTAACAATTGATAGAATCGTTCGCCCGTCACATCCAATCGAAATTTGTGGCGAAGCCGCCAAACAGGAAGTGAGCTCATATCTCAGCAATCGTTGCATGTATCAAAACCAAACTTGGTACATGGACTCATGACCCCATCAGGTGAATGCCGAAGAAATTGTGTGACCTATGACCTCTAGGGTCACTGCAATGAGCAATAATGCATTTTGCCTTGTAACTTTTGACGTGCTAGACGTGAAACTTGCTTTGACAGCTTATGGCCATACGTCTGATTGCAGCATTGAGCTAACAGCATTTCGTTGCCATGGTTACTCCGGCCTATCTGCTTGGCCCCCTCATTGCTGCTTGCAGCTATATTTGGGGGCCAAGCAGCGAAGCTGCAGGGCAACCCTTAGTGTTTCTATGAATTCTTACTATTATTATTATTATTATTTAACATCTTTCCTCTGCCATTGGAGTCTATGGCAGCCCATAGAACCGTCTGGTAAAAAGTTGTGAAATTTGGCACACTGATTGGGGACACGCCAATATTTTATTTCACCAAGTTTCATGCCTCCCTGTCGAACCCTCTAGCGCCACCAACAGGCCAAAGTTGGATGTGCGTTCACGCACGTAACTTTTGACCCGTTTGCCCGATTGTCAAAACTGTGGTATCGTTGGAATCCTTGGACCAAGACGAGTTCAACGCACTCTATGACGTCAATTTCCGCCATGATGGATTTTCCGCCATTTTGGATTTTGTCAAAAACCTTTAAAAAGTTTCACGCCTCACATAGTTTGTCCGATTTTCACGAAACTTAGCACATAACATCTTCAGACCAAGCCGCACAAAAGTTATCGATTTTCATCTTCGGAACTAAAACCGTTTTCCCGTAACAGCCAAACGAAATATGCGGCGAAGCCGCCAAACAGGAAGTGAGCTCATATCTCAGCAACCCTTTCATCTGTCATAACCAAACTTAGTACATGGACTTATGTCCCCATCTGTAGGGCACTCAAGAAATCTGGTGACCTTTGACCTCTAGGGGGCGCTGTAATTAGTGAAAATGCATTTTGGCCTGTAGCTGCTGTTGTGCTTAGAATTAAAACGCACTAGTGGTGTCTGGTAATACTGTTGGAAGTCCTTAGGCCGACCCAAGCCAACTTGTGATGTCATCGTAATTGATTCGGCCGCCATATTGGATTTAATCAAAAACATGAATAAATATTCGCATGTCACAAATTTCAGCTGATCCTCGCCAAAATTGGCAGAGACCATCTTCAGACCATTCCTTATCAGTGTATTTTTTTTTAGAACAATTGACAGAAGCGTTCGCCTGTAACAGCCAATCGAAATTTGCGGCGAAGCCGCCAAACAGGAAGTGAGCTCATATCTCAGCAACCCATTCATCTATCATAACCAAACTTAGTCCATGGACTCAGGACCCAATGAGGGGGACGCTCAAGAAATTTGGTGACCTTTGACCTCTAGGGGGCTCTGTAAATGGCAAAAATGTATTTTGGCCTGTAGTTGCTGCATTATTCTGCAATGGAGGTCAATGGCAGCCCATAGAACCGTCTGGTTCATCCTGATGATGCACAAATAATTTGGTGACCTTTGACCTCTATGGGGCATTGAAATCACAGCAAGCATGATCATATCTCAATCGATCTTTTATTTTTGATGTGAAACTGATACAGCAAGTTCCATTCAATTAATTCTAATGATTGCGTGCATGGGTGGGGCAGGGTGGGACGGGCAGGCGCGATTGCAGCGGTGAGTTGGCTGGTTTAGGGGGCGGCGACACTCAGCCCTGGTTCAGCCACACAAAATCAGTTATGTTTTGATGTGAAACTTGACCTTGTAACTCAGCCAATCTTGGGTTGTTTTGAATAGAACTTGCTGTGACTGCTTAATTCTATATGCCTGATGCCACAGCATTGAGTTGCATAGCAAATCTGGCCTGCTGAACTGCCTGCTTGGCCCCCACATTGCTGCTTGCAGCTATATTTATTATTATTGGGGGCCAAGCAGCGAAGCTGCAGGGCAACCCTTAGTGTTTCTATGAATTCTTACTATTATTATTATTATTTAACATCTTTCCTCTGCCATGGGAGTCTATGGCAGCCCATAGAACCGTCTGGTAAAAAGTTGTGAAATTTGGCACACTGATTGGGGACACTCCAATATTTTATTTCACCAAGTTTCATGCCTCCCTGTCGAACCCTCTAGCGCCACCAACAGGCCAAAGTTGGACGTGCGTTCACGCACGTAACTTTTGAACCGTATGGCCGATTGTCAAAAATGAGGTATCGTTGGAATCCTTGGAGCAAGCCGAGTTCAACGCACTCTATGACGTCAATTTCCGCCATGATGGATTTTCCGCCATTTTGGATTTCATCAAAAAAACTTAAAATGTATCAGGGGTCACATACTTTCTCTGATTCCCACCAAATTTGACACAGATCATCTTCAGACCAAGCCTCACAAAAGTTATCACTTTTTGTCTTCGGAAGTATTACCGTTCGCCCATAAAAGCCAATCAAAATTTGTGGCAAAGCCGCCAAACAGGAAGTGAGCTCATATCTCAGCAACCCTTGCATGTATCAAAACCAAACTTGGTACATTGACTCATGACCCCATCAGGAGGACCCTCAAGAAATTTGGTGACCTTTGACCTCTAGGGGGCGCTGTAATTCACAAACATGCCTTTTGGCCTGTAGCTGCTTCTGTGCTTAGAATTAAATTGTACTAGTGGTGTCTGGTAATACTGTGAAAGGTCCTTAGGTCAACTGAGGACAACTTGTCACATCAATATAATTTATTCGGCCGCCATATTTGATTTGATCAAAAACACCAACAATTTCGCACAGGTCACAAATTTCATCTGA
Organism: Alosa pseudoharengus; assembly: GCF_046254945.1. NCBI lineage: Eukaryota > Metazoa > Chordata > Actinopteri > Clupeiformes > Clupeidae > Alosa > Alosa pseudoharengus. The sequence goes on along the minus strand of NW_027468564.1, from coordinate 125,185 downwards.
TCTTCACCAAAATTGGCACAGACCATCTTCAGACCATGCCTTGTCACTTCATTTATTTCTGTAACAATTGATAGAATCGTTCGCCCGTCACATCCAATCGAAATTTGTGGCGAAGCCGCCAAACAGGAAGTGAGCTCATATCTCAGCAATCGTTGCATGTATCAAAACCAAACTTGGTACATGGACTCATGACCCCATCAGGTGAATGCCGAAGAAATTGTGTGACCTATGACCTCTAGGGTCACTGCAATGAGCAATAATGCATTTTGCCTTGTAACTTTTGACGTGCTAGACGTGAAACTTGCTTTGACAGCTTATGGCCATACGTCTGATTGCAGCATTGAGCTAACAGCATTTCGTTGCCATGGTTACTCCGGCCTATCTGCTTGGCCCCCTCATTGCTGCTTGCAGCTATATTTGGGGGCCAAGCAGCGAAGCTGCAGGGCAACCCTTAGTGTTTCTATGAATTCTTACTATTATTATTATTATTATTTAACATCTTTCCTCTGCCATTGGAGTCTATGGCAGCCCATAGAACCGTCTGGTAAAAAGTTGTGAAATTTGGCACACTGATTGGGGACACGCCAATATTTTATTTCACCAAGTTTCATGCCTCCCTGTCGAACCCTCTAGCGCCACCAACAGGCCAAAGTTGGATGTGCGTTCACGCACGTAACTTTTGACCCGTTTGCCCGATTGTCAAAACTGTGGTATCGTTGGAATCCTTGGACCAAGACGAGTTCAACGCACTCTATGACGTCAATTTCCGCCATGATGGATTTTCCGCCATTTTGGATTTTGTCAAAAACCTTTAAAAAGTTTCACGCCTCACATAGTTTGTCCGATTTTCACGAAACTTAGCACATAACATCTTCAGACCAAGCCGCACAAAAGTTATCGATTTTCATCTTCGGAACTAAAACCGTTTTCCCGTAACAGCCAAACGAAATATGCGGCGAAGCCGCCAAACAGGAAGTGAGCTCATATCTCAGCAACCCTTTCATCTGTCATAACCAAACTTAGTACATGGACTTATGTCCCCATCTGTAGGGCACTCAAGAAATCTGGTGACCTTTGACCTCTAGGGGGCGCTGTAATTAGTGAAAATGCATTTTGGCCTGTAGCTGCTGTTGTGCTTAGAATTAAAACGCACTAGTGGTGTCTGGTAATACTGTTGGAAGTCCTTAGGCCGACCCAAGCCAACTTGTGATGTCATCGTAATTGATTCGGCCGCCATATTGGATTTAATCAAAAACATGAATAAATATTCGCATGTCACAAATTTCAGCTGATCCTCGCCAAAATTGGCAGAGACCATCTTCAGACCATTCCTTATCAGTGTATTTTTTTTTGGAACAATTGACAGAAGCGTTCGCCTGTAACAGCCAATCGAAATTTGCGGCGAAGCCGCCAAACAGGAAGTGAGCTCATATCTCAGCAACCCATTCATCTATCATAACCAAACTTAGTCCATGGACTCAGGACCCAATGAGGGGGACGCTCAAGAAATTTGGTGACCTTTGACCTCTAGGGGGCTCTGTAAATGGCAAAAATGTATTTTGGCCTGTAGTTGCTGCATTATTCTGCAATGGAGGTCAATGGCAGCCCATAGAACCGTCTGGTTCATCCTGATGATGCACAAATAATTTGGTGACCTTTGACCTCTATGGGGCATTGAAATCACAGCAAGCATGATCATATCTCAATCGATCTTTTATTTTTGATGTGAAACTGATACAGCAAGTTCCATTCAATTAATTCTAATGATTGCGTGCATGGGTGGGGCAGGGTGGGACGGGCAGGCGCGATTGCAGCGGTGAGTTGGCTGGTTTAGGGGGCGGCGACACTCAGCCCTGGTTCAGCCACACAAAATCAGTTATGTTTTGATGTGAAACTTGACCTTGTAACTCAGCCAATCTTGGGTTGTTTTGAATGGAACTTGCTGTGACTGCTTAATTCTATATGCCTGATGCCACAGCATTGAGTTGCATAGCAAATCTGGCCTGCTGAACTGCCTGCTTGGCCCCCACATTGCTGCTTGCAGCTATATTTATTATTATTGGGGGCCAAGCAGCGAAGCTGCAGGGCAACCCTTAGTGTTTCTATGAATTCTTACTATTATTATTATTATTTAACATCTTTCCTCTGCCATGGGAGTCTATGGCAGCCCATAGAACCGTCTGGTAAAAAGTTGTGAAATTTGGCACACTGATTGGGGACACTCCAATATTTTATTTCACCAAGTTTCATGCCTCCCTGTCGAACCCTCTAGCGCCACCAACAGGCCAAAGTTGGATGTGCGTTCACGCACGTAACTTTTGACCCGTTTGCCCGATTGTCAAAAATGTGGTATCGTTGGAATCCTTGGACCAGGCCGAGTTCAACGCACTCTATGACGTCAATTTCCGCCATGATGGATTTTCCGCCATTTTGGATTTTGTCAAAAACCTTTAAAAAGTTTCACGCCTCACATAGTTTGTCCGATTTTCACGAAACTTAGCATGTAACATCTTCAGACCAAGCCGCACAAAAGTTATCGATTTTCATCTTCGGAACTAAAACCGTTTTCCCGTAACAGCCAAACGAAATATGCGGCGAAGCCGCCAAACAGGAAGTGAGCTCATATCTCTGCAACCCTTTCATCTGTCATAACCAAACTTAGTACATGGACTTATATCCCCTTCAGTAGGGCACTCAAAAAATCTGGTGACCTTTGACCTCTAGGGGGCGCTGTAATTAGCGAAAATGCATTTTGGCCTGTAGCTGTTGATGTGTTTGGAATTAAAACATACTAGTGGTGTGTGGTAGTACTTTTGGATGTCCTCAGGCTGACCCAGGCCAACTTGTGATGTCAACATAATTGATTCGGCCGCCATATTGGATTTAATCAAAAACACTAAAAAATTTTCACAGGTCACAAATTTCATCTGATTTTCACCAAAATTGGCACAGACCATCTTCAGACCAGGCCTTATCAGTGTTTAATTTTATGGAACGATTGACAAAAGCATTCGCCCGTAACAGCCAATCGAAATTGGTGGCGAAGCCGCCAAACAGGAAATAACCTTGTAACTTAGCCAATCTTGGGTTGTTTGGCATGGAACTTGCTGTTTCTGCTTAATGCTATATACCTGATGATTAGGGACAGTCCCATGATTAAAGTCACCAAGTTTCATGATGGCACCTCAAGCACTCTAGCGCCACCAATAGGCCAAAGTTGGACGTGCGTTCACGTACGTAACTTTTGAGCCGTATGGCCAATTGTCAAAAATGAGGTATCGTTGGAATCCTTCTACCAAGCCGAGTTCAACGCACCCTATGACGTCAATTTCCGCCATGACGGATTTTCCGCCATTTTGGATTTCATCAAAATCACTTAAAACGTATCAGAGGTCACAAATTTTGTCCGATCGACACCAAACTTCAAAGATATCATCTACAGACCATGCCTCATTAATGCATTGCTTTTTGTCTTCGGACCTAAAACCGTTCGCGCGTAACAGCCAATCGAAATTTGCGGCGAAGCCACCAAACAGGATGTGAGCTCATATCTCAGCAACCCATTCATCTATCATAACCAAACTTAGTCCATGGACTCAGGACCCAATGAGGGGGACGCTCAAGAAATTTGGTGACCTTTGACCTCTAGGAGGCTCTGTAAATGGCAAAAATGTATTTTGGCCTGTAGTTGCTGCATTATTCTGCAATGGAGGTCAATGGCAGCCCATAGAACCGTCTCGTTCATCCTGATGATGCACAAATAATTTGGTGACCTTTGACCTCTATGGGGGCATTGAAATCACAGCAAGCATGATCGATCATATCTCAATCGATCTTTTATTTTTGATGTGAAACTGATACAGCGAGTTCCATTCAATTAATTCTAATGCGTGCGTGCATGGGTGGGGCAGGGTGTGACGGGCAGGGGCGATTGCGGCGGTGAGTTGGCTGGTTGAGGAGGCGGCGACACTCAGCCCTGGTTTAGCCACACAAAATCAGTTAAGTTTTGATGTGAAACTTGACCTTGCAACTCAGCCAATCTTGGGTTGTTTTGCATTGAACTTGCTGTGACTGCTTAATTCTATATGCCTGATGCCACGGCATTGAGTTGCATGGCAAATCTGGCCTGCTGAACTGCCTGCTTGGCCCCCACATTGCTGCTTGCAGCTATATTTATTATTATTATTTAACATCTTTCCTCCGCCATGGGAGTCTATGGCAGCCCATAGAACCGTCTGGTAAAAAGTTGTGAAATTTGGCACACTGATTGGGGACACGCCAATATTTTATTTCACCAAGTTTCATGCCTCCCTGTCGAACCCTCTAGCGCCACCAACAGGCCAAAGTTGGACGTGCGTTCACGCACGTAACTTTTGACCCGTTTGTCCGAATGTCAAAAATGTGGTATCGTTGGAATCCTTGGACCAAGCCGAGTTCAACGCACCCTATGACGTCAATTTCCGCCATGATGGATTTTCCGCCATTTTGGATTTTGTCAAAAACCTTTAAAAAGTTTCACGCCTCACATAGTTTGTCCGATTTTCACGAAACTTAGCACATAACATCTTCAGACCAAGCCGCACAAAAGTTATCGATTTTCATCTTCGGAACTAAAACCGTTTTCCCGTAACAGCCAAACGAAATATGCGGCGAAGCCGCCAAACAGGAAGTGAGCTCATATCTCACCAACCCTTTCATCTGCCATAACCAAACTTAGTACATGGACTTATATCCCCATCAGTAGGGCACTCGAAAAATCTGGTGACCTTTGACCTCTAGGGGGCGCTGTGATTAAGAAATATGCCTATTGGCCTGTAGCTGCTGTTGTGCTTAGAATTAAAACGCACTAGTGGTGTCTGACAATACTGGGGAAGGTCCTTAGGCCGACCCAAGCCAATTTGTGATGTCATCGTAATTGATTTGGTCGCCATATTGGATTTAATCAAAAACATGAATAATTATTTGTAAGTCACAAATTTCAACTGATCCACACCAAAATTGGCAGAGACCATCTTCAGACCATGCCTTATCAGTGTATTTTTTTCTGGAACAATTGACAGAAGCGTTTGCCTGTAACAGCCAATCGCAATTTGCGGCGAAGCCGCCAAACAGGAAGTGAGCTCATATCTCAGCAACGCTTTCATGTATCAAAACCAAACTTAGTACATGGTCCTCCGGCCCCACCAGGAGGACGCTCAAGAAATTTGGTGACCTTTGACCTCTAGGGGGCTCTGTAATTGGCAAAAATGTATTTTGGCCTGTAGTTGCTGCATTATTCTGCAATGGAGGTCAATGGCAGCCCATTGAACCATCTGGTTCATCCTGATGATGCACAAATAATTTGGTGACCTTTGACCTCTATTGGGGCATTGAAATCACAGCAAGCATGATCATATCTCAATCGATCTTTTATTTTTGATGTGAAACTGTTGACAGCGAGTTCCATCCAGTTAATTCTAATGCGTGCGTGCAAGGGTGGGGCGGGGTGGGACGGGCAGGGGCGGGCAGGGGCGATTGAAGCGGTGGGTTGGCTGGGTGAGGGGGCGGCGACACTTAGCCCTGGTTCAGCCACACAAAATCAGTTATGTTTTGATGTGAAACTTGACCTTGTAACTCAGCCAATCTTGGGTTGTTTGACATGGAACTTGTTGTGACTGCTTAATGCTATATGCCTGATGCCACGGCATTGAGTTGCATGGCAAATCTGGACTTCTGGACTGCTGAACTGCCTGCTTGGCCCCCTCATTGCTGCTTGCAGCTATATTTATTTAACATCTTTCCTCTGCCATTGGAGTCTATGGCAGCCCATAGAACCGTCTGGTAAAAAGTTGTGAAATTTGGCACACTGATTGGGGACACTCCAATATTTTATTTCACCAAGTTTCATGCCTCCCTGTCGAACCCTCTAGCGCCACCAACAGGCCAAAGTTGGATGTGCGTTCACGCACGTAACTTTTGACCCGTTTGCCCGATTGTCAAAAATTTGGTATCGTTGGAATCCTTGGACCAAGCCGAGTTCAACGCACTCTATGACGTCAATTTCCGCCATGATGGATTTTCCGCCATTTTGGATTTTGTCAAAAACCTTTAAAAAGTTTCACGCCTCACATAGTTTGTCCGATTTTCACGAAACTTAGCACATAACATCTTCAGACCAAGCCGCACAAAAGTTATCAATTTTCATCTTCGGAACTAAAACCGTTTTCCCGTAACAGCCAAACGAAATATGCGGCGAAGCCGCCAAACAGGAAGTGAGCTCATATCTCAGCAACCCTTTCATCTGTCATAACCAAACTTAGTACATGGACTTATATCCCCATCTGTAGGGCACTCAAGAAATCTGGTGACCTTTGACCTCTAGGGGGCGCTGTAATTAGTGAAAATGCATTTTGGCCTGTAGCTGCTGTTGTGCTTAGAATTAAAACGCACTAGTGGTGTCTGGTAATACTGTTGGAAGTCCTTAGGCCGACCCAAGCCAACTTGTGATGTCATCGTAATTGATTCGGCCGCCATATTGGATTTAATCAAAAACATGAATAAGTATTCGCAAGTCACAGATTTCAGCTGATCCTCACCAAAATTGGCAGAGACCATCTTCAGACCATGCCTTATCAGTGTATTTTTTTCTGGAACAATTGATAGAAGCGTTTGCCTGTAACAGCCAATCGAAATTTGCGGCGAAGCCGCCAAACAGGAAGTGAGCTCATATCTCAGCAACGCTTTCATGTATCAAAACCATACTTAGTACATGGTCCTCAGGACCCACCAGGAGGACGCTCAAGAAATTTGGTGACCTTTGACCTCTAGGGGGCTCTGTAATTGGCAAAAATGTATTTTGGCCTGTAGTTGCTGCATTATTCTGCAATGGAGGTCAATGGCAGCCCATAGAACCGTCTGGTTCATCCTGATGATGCACAAATAAGCTGGTGACCTTTGACCTCTATGGGGGCATTGAAATTACAGCAAGCATGATCATATCTCAATCGATCTTTTATTTTTGATGTGAAACTGATGACAGCGAGTTCCATAAGGTTCATTCTAATGCGTGCGTGCAAGGGTGGGGCGGGGTGGGACGGGCAGTGGCGGTGGGTTGGCTGGGTGAGGGGGCGGCGACACTCAGCCCTGGTTCAGCCCCACAAAATCAGTGATGTTTTGATGTGAAACTTGACCTTGTAACTCAGCCATTCTTGGGTTGTTTGACATGGAACTTGCTGTGACTGCTTGATGCTATATGCCTGATGCCACGGCATTGAGTTTCATGCCAAATCTGGACTGCTGAACTGCCTGCTTGGCCCCCACATTGCTGCTTGCAGCTATATTTGGGGGCCAAGCAGCGAAGCTGCAGGGCAACCCTTAGTGATTCTATGAATTGGGGGCCAAGCAGCGAAGCTGCAGGGCAACCCTTAGTGATTCTATGTTTTCTTCCCTATTATTATTATTATTATTACGCTTCCGCCATTGAAGTCTATGGCAGCCCATAGAACCGACTGGTCAAAAGTTCTGAAATTTGGCACGCTTATTGGGGACAGTCCAACTATTAATTTCACCAAGTTTCCTGTCGGCAACTCGAACCCTCTAGCGCCACCAACAGGCCAAAGTTGGACATGCGTTCACGCACGTAACTTTTGACCCGTTGACCCGATTGTCAAAAATGTGGTATCGTTGGAATCCTTTGACCAAGCCGAGTTCAACGCACCCTATGACGTCAATTTCCGCCATGATGGATTTTCCGCCATTTTGGATTTTGTCAAAAACCTTTAAAAAGTTTCACGCCTCACATAGTTTGTCCGATTTTCACGAAACTTAGCACATAACATCTTCAGACCAAGCCGCACAAAAGTTATCGATTTTCATCTTCGGAACTAAAACTGTTTGCCTGTAACAGCCAAACGAAATATGCGGCGAAGCCGCCAAACAGGAAGTGAGCTCATATCTCAGCAACCCTTTCATCTGTCATAACCAATCTTAGTACATGGACTTATAACCCCATCAGTAGGGCACTCAAAAAATCTGGTGACCTTTGACCTCTAGGGGGCGCTGTAATTAAGAAATATGCCTATTGGCCTGTAGCTGCTGTTGTGCTTAGAATTAAAATGCACTAGTGGTGTCTGACAATACTGTGGAAGGTCCTTAGGCCGACCCAAGCCAACTTGTGATGTCATCGTAATTGATTTGGTCGCCATATTGAATTTAATCAAAAACATGAATAAGTATTCGCAAGTCACAAATTTCAGCTGATCCTCACCAAAATTGGCAGAGACCATCTTCAGACCATGCCTTATCAGTGTATTTTTTTCTAGAACAATTGATAGAAGCGTTTGCCTGTAACACCCAATCGAAATTTGCGGCGAAGCCGCCAAACAGGAAGTGAGCTCATATCTCAGCAACGCTTTCATGTATCAAAACCATACTTAGTACATGGTCCTCAGGACCCACCAGGAGGACGCTCAAGAAATTTGGTGACCTTTGACCTCTAGGGGGCTCTGTAATTGGTAAAAATGTATTTTGGCCTGTAGTTGCTGCATTATTCTGCAATGGAGGTCAAAGGCAGCCCATAGAACCGTCTGGTTCATCCTGATGATGCACAAATAAGCTGGTGACCTTTGACCTCTATGGGGGCATTGAAATTACAGCAAGCATGATCATATCTCAATCGATCTTTTATTTTTGATGTGAAACTGATGACAGCGAGTTCCATAAGGTTCATTCTAATGCATGCGTGCAAGGGTGGGGCGGGGTGGGACGGGCAGTGGCGGTGGGTTGGCTGGGTGAGGGGGCGGCGACACTCAGCCCTGGTTCAGCCCCACAAAATCAGTTATGTTTTGATGTGAAACTTGACCTTGTAACTCAGCCATTCTTGGGTTGTTTGACATGGAACTTGCTGTGACTGCTTGATGCTATATGCCTGATGCCACGGCATTGAGTTTCATGCCAAATCTGGACTGCTGAACTGCCTGCTTGGCCCCCACATTGCTGCTTGCAGCTATATTTGGGGGCCAAGCAGCGAAGCTGCGAAGGCACCCATTGTGTTTCTATTTTTTCTTATTATTATTATTATTATTATTATTATTATTCCTCTGCCATTGAAGTCAATGGCAGCCCATAGAACCGTCTGGCAAAAAGTTCTGAAATTTGGCACAGTGATTGGAGACAGTCCAATGATTCATTTCAGCAAGTTTCATGTGGGCAGCTCTAGCGCTCTAGCGCCACCAACAGGCCAAAGTTGGACTTGCGTTCATGCACGTAACTTCTGACCCGTTGACCCTATTGTTAAAAATGAGGTATCGTTGGAATCCTTGGACCAAGCCGAGTTCAACGCACCCTATGACGTCATTTTCCGCCATGATGGATTTTCCGCCATTTTGGATTTTATCAAAAACACTTAAAAGTCTTCACAGGTCACAAATTTTGTCTGATCGACACCAAACCTGACACACTTGATCTTCAGACGAAGCCTCACAAAATTTATTCCTTTTCGTCTTCGGAATTCAAACCGTTCGCCCATAACAGCCAATCGAAGTTTGCGGCGAAGCCGCCAAACAGGAAGTGACCACATATCTCAGCAACCCATTCACCTATCATAACCAAACTTAGTACATGGACTCAGGACCCAATCAGGGGGACGCTCAAGAAATCTGGTGACCTTTGACCTCTAGGGGGCGCTGTAATTAAGAAACATGCCTTTTGGCCTGTAGCTGCAGTTGTGCTTAGAATTAAAACGCACTAGTGGTGTCTGGTAATACTGTTGGAGGTCCTTAGGCCGACCGATGTCGACTTGTGATGTCATCGTAATTGATTCGGCCGCCATATTGGATTTAATCAAAAACACGTACAAGTTTTCGCAGGTCACAAATTTCAGCGGATCCTCACCAAAATTGGCAGAGACCATCTTCAGACCATGCCTTATCAGTGCATTGCTTTTTGGAACAATTGACAGTAGCATGCGGCTGTAACAGCCAATCGAAACTTGCGGCGAAGCCGCCAAACAGGAAGTGAGCTTATATCTCAGCAACCCTTGCATGTATCAAAGCCAAACTTGGTGCATGGACTCAGGACCCAATCAGGGGGACGCTCAAGGAATCTGGTGACCTTTGACCTCTAGGGGGCGCTATAATTAAGAAACATGCCTTTTGGCCTGTAGCTGCTGTTGTCCTTAGAATTATAATGCACTAGTGGTTTCATGTAATACTGTTGGAGGTCCTTAGGCTGACCCAGCACAACTTGTGATGTCATCGTAATTGATTCGGCCGCCATATTGGATTTAATCAAAAACATCAAAAAGTTTTCGCGGGTCGCAAATTTCATCTGATCTTCACCAAAATTGGCACAGACCATTTTTAGACCATAACCTATCAATATATTGCTCTCTGGAACAATTGACTAAAGCATTCTCCCGTAACAGCCAATCGAAATTGGTGGCGAAGCCGCCAAACAGGAAGTGAGCTCATATCTCAGCAACCCTGCCTTGTATTATAACCAAACTTACTACATATATTCATGACCCCATTAGGAGGACGCTCAAACAATTTGGTGACCTTTGACCTGTAGGGGGTGCTGCAATTAGCAATATTGCATTTTGATGTGTAGTTGCTGATGTGTTTTATCAATCTTTTATTTTTTGATGTGAAACTGATGACAACATGTTCCATCCAGTTAATTCTAATGCGTGCATGCAAGGGCAGGGCAGGGCAGGACGGGGTGGGACCGGCTGGGGTGATTAGGTGGGGGGGGGGGCTGGCTGGCGGAGGCGGTGGCAATACTCAGCCCTATTTCAGCCCTGTTGATCCCGGGTGTCTGCTGAGTTCTATTTTGTCACCGTGGCTACTCCGGCCTATACTGCTTGGCCCCCTCATTGCTGCTTGCAGCTATATTTGGGGGCCAAGCAGCGAAGCTGCGAAGGCACCCATTGTGTTTCTATCTTTTCTTATTATTATTATTCCTTCTTCCGCCATGGAAGTCAATGGCAGCCCATAGAACCGTCTGGTAAAAAGTTCTGAAATTTGGCACACTGATTGGAGACAGTCCAATGATTCATGTCACCAAGATTCATGTCGGCACCACTCGCGCTCTAGCGCCACCAACAGGCCAAAGTTGGACTTGCGTTCACGCACGTAACTTTTGACTCGTCAGTCCGATTTTCAAAAATGAGGTATTGCTGGAATCCTTGGACCATGCCGAGTTCAACGCACCCTATGACGTCATTTTCCGCCATGATGGATTTTCCGCCATTTTGGATTTCATCAAAATCACTTAAAATGTATCAGAGGTCACAAATTTTGTTCGATCGACACCAAACTTCAAAGATATCATCTACACACCATGCCTCATTAATGCATTGCTTTTTGTCTCCGGAACTAAAACCGTTCGCGCGTAACAGCCAATCGAAATTTGTGGCGAAGCCGCCAAACAGGAAGTGAGCTCATATCTCAGCAACCCATTGATCTATCATAACCAAACTAAGTAAATGGACTCAGGACCCAATCAGGGTGACGCTCAAGAAATCTGGTGACCTTTGACCTCTAGGGGGCGCTGTAATTAAGAAACATGCCTTTTGGCCTGTAGCTGCAGTTGTGCTTAGAATTAAAATGCACTAGTGGTGTCTGGTAATACTGTTGGAGGTCCAAAGGCTAACCCAAGCCAACTTGTGATGTCATCGTAATTGATTCGGCCGCCATATTGGATTTAATCAAAAACACGTACAAGTTTTCGCAGGTCACAAATTTCAGCGGATCCTCACCAAAATTGGCAGAGACCATCTTCAGACCGTGCCTTATCAGTGCATTGCTTTCTGGAACAATTGATAGAAGCGTTTGCCTGTAACACCCAATCGAAATTTGCGGCGAAGCCGCCAAACAGGAAGTGAGCTCATATCTCAGCAACGCTTTCATGTATCAAAACCATACTTAGTACATGGTCCTCAGGACCCACCAGGAGGACGCTCAAGAAATTTGGTGACCTTTGACCTCTAGGGGGCTCTGTAATTGGTAAAAATGTATTTTGGCCTGTAGTTGCTGCATTATTCTGCAATGGAGGTCAAAGGCAGCCCATAGAACCGTCTGGTTCATCCTGATGATGCACAAATAAGCTGGTGACCTTTGACCTCTATGGGGGCATTGAAATTACAGCAAGCATGATCATATCTCAATCGATCTTTTATTTTTGATGTGAAACTGATGACAGCGAGTTCCATAAGGTTCATTCTAATGCATGCGTGCAAGGGTGGGGCGGGGTGGGACGGGCAGTGGCGGTGGGTTGGCTGGGTGAGGGGGCGGCGACACTCAGCCCTGGTTCAGCCCCACAAAATCAGTTATGTTTTGATGTGAAACTTGACCTTGTAACTCAGCCATTCTTGGGTTGTTTGACATGGAACTTGCTGTGACTGCTTGATGCTATATGCCTGATGCCACGGCATTGAGTTTCATGCCAAATCTGGACTGCTGAACTGCCTGCTTGGCCCCCACATTGCTGCTTGCAGCTATATTTGGGGGCCAAGCAGCGAAGCTGCGAAGGCACCCATTGTGTTTCTATTTTTTCTTATTATTATTATTATTATTATTATTATTATTCCTCTGCCATTGAAGTCAATGGCAGCCCATAGAACCGTCTGGCAAAAAGTTCTGAAATTTGGCACAGTGATTGGAGACAGTCCAATGATTCATTTCAGCAAGTTTCATGTGGGCAGCTCTAGCGCTCTAGCGCCACCAACAGGCCAAAGTTGGACTTGCGTTCATGCACGTAACTTCTGACCCGTTGACCCTATTGTTAAAAATGAGGTATCGTTGGAATCCTTGGACCAAGCCGAGTTCAACGCACCCTATGACGTCATTTTCCGCCATGATGGATTTTCCGCCATTTTGGATTTTATCAAAAACACTTAAAAGTCTTCACAGGTCACAAATTTTGTCTGATCGACACCAAACCTGACACACTTGATCTTCAGACGAAGCCTCACAAAATTTATTCCTTTTCGTCTTCGGAATTCAAACCGTTCGCCCATAACAGCCAATCGAAGTTTGCGGCGAAGCCGCCAAACAGGAAGTGACCACATATCTCAGCAACCCATTCACCTATCATAACCAAACTTAGTACATGGACTCAGGACCCAATCAGGGGGACGCTCAAGAAATCTGGTGACCTTTGACCTCTAGGGGGCGCTGTAATTAAGAAACATGCCTTTTGGCCTGTAGCTGCAGTTGTGCTTAGAATTAAAACGCACTAGTGGTGTCTGGTAATACTGTTGGAGGTCCTTAGGCCGACCGATGTCGACTTGTGATGTCATCGTAATTGATTCGGCCGCCATATTGGATTTAATCAAAAACACGTACAAGTTTTCGCAGGTCACAAATTTCAGCGGATCCTCACCAAAATTGGCAGAGACCATCTTCAGACCATGCCTTATCAGTGCATTGCTTTTTGGAACAATTGACAGTAGCATGCGGCTGTAACAGCCAATCGAAACTTGCGGCGAAGCCGCCAAACAGGAAGTGAGCTTATATCTCAGCAACCCTTGCATGTATCAAAGCCAAACTTGGTGCATGGACTCAGGACCCAATCAGGGGGACGCTCAAGGAATCTGGTGACCTTTGACCTCTAGGGGGCGCTATAATTAAGAAACATGCCTTTTGGCCTGTAGCTGCTGTTGTCCTTAGAATTATAATGCACTAGTGGTTTCATGTAATACTGTTGGAGGTCCTTAGGCTGACCCAGCACAACTTGTGATGTCATCGTAATTGATTCGGCCGCCATATTGGATTTAATCAAAAACATCAAAAAGTTTTCGCGGGTCGCAAATTTCATCTGATCTTCACCAAAATTGGCACAGACCATTTTTAGACCATAACCTATCAATATATTGCTCTCTGGAACAATTGACTAAAGCATTCTCCCGTAACAGCCAATCGAAATTGGTGGCGAAGCCGCCAAACAGGAAGTGAGCTCATATCTCAGCAACCCTGCCTTGTATTATAACCAAACTTACTACATATATTCATGACCCCATTAGGAGGACGCTCAAACAATTTGGTGACCTTTGACCTGTAGGGGGTGCTGCAATTAGCAATATTGCATTTTGATGTGTAGTTGCTGATGTGTTTTATCAATCTTTTATTTTTTGATGTGAAACTGATGACAACATGTTCCATCCAGTTAATTCTAATGCGTGCATGCAAGGGCAGGGCAGGGCAGGACGGGGTGGGACCGGCTGGGGTGATTAGGTGGGGGGGGGGGCTGGCTGGCGGAGGCGGTGGCAATACTCAGCCCTATTTCAGCCCTGTTGATCCCGGGTGTCTGCTGAGTTCTATTTTGTCACCGTGGCTACTCCGGCCTATACTGCTTGGCCCCCTCATTGCTGCTTGCAGCTATATTTCTTATTATTATTATTATTTAACATCTTTCCTCTGCCATTGGAGTCTATGGCAGCCCATAGAACCGTCTGGTAAAAAGTTGTGAAATTTGGCACACTGATTGGGGACACGCCAATATTTTATTTCACCAAGTTTCATGCCTCCCTGTCGAACCCTCTAGCGCCACCAACAGGCCAAAGTTGGACGTGCGTTCACACACGTAACTTTTGACCCGTTTGCCCGATTGTCAAAAATGTGATATCGTTGGAATCCTTGGACCAAGCCGAGTTCAACGCACTCTATGACGTCAATTTCCGCCATGATGGATTTTCCGCCATTTTGGATTTTGTCAAAAACCTTTAAAAAGTTTCACGCCTCACATAGTTTGTCCGATTTTCATGAAACTTAGCACATAACATCTTCAGACCAAGCCGCACAAAAGTTATCGATTTTCATCTTCGGAACTAAAACCGTTTTCCCGTAACAGCCAAACGAAATATGCGGCGAAGCCGCCAAACAGGAAGTGAGCTCATATCTCAGCAACCCTTTCATCTGTCATAACCAAACTTAGTACATGGACTTATAACCCCATCAGTAGGGCACTCAAAAAACCTGGTGACCTTTGACCTCTAGGGGGCGCTGTAATTAAGAAATATGCCTATTGGCCTGTAGCTGCTATTGTGCTTAGAATTAAAATGCACTAGTGGTGTCTGACAATACTGTGGAAGGTCCTTAGGCCGACCCAAGCCAACTTGTGATGTCATCGTAATTGATTCGGCCGCCATATTGGATTGAATAAAAAACATGAATAAATATTCGCATGTCACAAATTTCAGCTGATCCTCACCAAAATTGGCAGAGACCATCTTCAGACCATGCCTTATCAGTGTATTTTTTTCTGGAACAATTGACCGAAGCGTTTGCCTGTAACAACCAATTGAAATTTGCGGCGAAGCCGCCAAACAGGAAGTGAGCTCATATCTCAGCAATGCTTTCATGTATCAAAACCAAACTTAGTACATGGTCCTCAGGACCCACCAGGAGGACGCTCAAGAAATTTGGTGACCTTTGACCTCTAGGGGTCTCTGTAATTGGCAAAAATGTATTTTGGCCTGTAGTTGCTGCATTATTCTGCAATGGAGGTCAATGGCAGCCCATAGAACCGTCTGGTTCAACCTGATGATGCACAAATAAGTTGGTGACCTTTGACCTCTATGGGGGCATTGAAATTACAGCAAGCATGATCATATCTCAATCGATCTTTTATTTTTGATGTGAAACTGATGACAGCGAGTTCCATCAAGTTCATTCTAATGCGTGCGTGCAAGGGTGGGGCGGGGTGGGACGGGCAGTGGCGGTGGGTTGGCTGGGTGAGGGGGCGGCGACACTCAGCCCTGGTTCAGCCCCACAAAATCAGTTATGTTTTGATGTGAAACTTGACCTTGTAACTCAGCCATTCTTGGGTTGTTTGACATGGAACTTGCTGTGACTGCTTGATGTTATATGCCTGATGCCACAGCATTGAGTTTCATGCCAAATCTGGACTGCTGAACTGCCTGCTTGGCCCCCACATTGCTGCTTGCAGCTATATTTGGGGGCCAAGCAGCGAAGCTGCAGGGCAACCCTTAGTGTTTCTATGAATTCTTACTATTATTGGGGGCCAAGCAGCGAAGCTGCAGGGCAACCCTTAGTGTTTCTATGAATTCTTACTATTATTATTATTATTTAACATCTTTCCTCTGCCATGGGAGTCTATGGCAGCCCATAGAACCGTCTGGTAAAAAGTTGTGAAATTTGGCACACTGATTGGGGACACTCCAATATTTTATTTCACCAAGTTTCATGCCTCCCTGTCGAACCCTCTAGCGCCACCAACAGGCCAAAGTTGGATGTGCGTTCACGCACGTAACTTTTGACCCGTTTGCCCGATTGTCAAAAATGTGGTATCGTTGGAATCCTTGGACCAAGCCGAGTTCAACGCACTCTATGACGTCAATTTCCGCCATGATGGATTTTCCGCCATTTTGGATTTTGTCAAAAACCTTTAAAAAGTTTCACGCCTCACATAGTTTGTCCGATTTTCACGAAACTTAGCACGTAACATCTTCAGACCAAGCCGCACAAAAGTTATCGATTTTCATCTTCGGAACTAAAACCGTTTTCCCGTAACAGCCAAACGAAATATGCGGCGAAGCCGCCAAACAGGAAGTGAGCTCATATCTCAGCAACCCTTTCATCTGTCATAACCAAACTTACTACATGGACTTATAACCCCTTCAGTAGGGCACTCAAAAAATCTGGTGACCTTTGACCTCTAGGGGGCGCTGTAATTAGCGAAAATGCATTTTGGCCTGTAGCTGTTGATGTGTTTGGAATTAAAACATACTAGTGGTGTGTGGTAGTACTTTTGGATGTCCTCAGGCTGACCCAGGCCAACTTGTGATGTCAACATAATTGATTCGGCCGCCATATTGGATTTAATCAAAAACACTAAAAAATTTTCACAGGTCACAAATTTCATCTGATTTTCACCAAAATTGGCACAGACCATCTTCAGACCAGGCCTTATCAGTGTTTAATTTTATGGAACGATTGACAAAAGCATTCGCCCGTAACAGCCAATCGAAATTGGTGGCGAAGCCGCCAAACAGGAAGTAACCTTGTAACTTAGCCAATATTGGGTTGTTTGGCATGGAACTTGCTGTTTCTGCTTAATGCTATATACCTGATGATTAGGGACAGTCCCATGATTAAAGTCACCAAGTTTCATGATGGCACCTCAAGCACTCTAGCACCACCAACAGGCCAAAGTTGGACGTGCGTTCACGTACGTAACTTTTGAGCCGTATGGCCAATTGTCAAAAATGAGGTATCGTTGGAATCCTTCGACCAAGCCGAGTTCAACGTACCCTATGACGTCAATTTCCGCCATGACGGATTTTCCGCTATTTTGGATTTCATCAAAATCACTTAAAACGTATCAGAGGTCACAAATTTTGTCCGATCGACACCAAACTTCACAGATATCATCTACAGACCATGCCTCATTAATGCATTGCTTTTTGTCTTCGGAACTAAAACCGTTCGCGCGTAACAGCCAATCGAAATTTGCGGCGAAGCTGCCAAACAGGAAGTGAGCTCATATCTCAGCAACGCTTTCATGTATCAAAACCAAACTTAGTACATGGTCCTCAGGACCCATCAGGAGGACGCTCAAGAAATTTGGTGACCTTTGACCTCTAGGGGGGCTCTGGAATTGGCAAAAATGTATTTTGGCCTGTAGTTGCTGCATTATTCTGCAATGGAGGTCAATGGCAGCCCATAAAACCGTCTGGTTCATCCTGATGATGCACAAATAATTTGTTGACCTTTGACCTCTATGGGGGCATTGAAATCACAGCAAGCATGGTCATATCTCAATCGATCTTTTATTTTTGATGTGAAACTGATGACAGCGAGTTCCATCCAGTTAATTCGAATGCGTGCATGCAAGAGTGGGGCAGGGTGTGACGGGCAGGGGCGATTTCGGCGGTGGGCTGGCTGGGTGAGGGGGTGGCGACACTCAGCCCTGGTTTATCCACACAAAATCAGTTATGTTTTGATGTGAAACTTGACCTTGTAACTCAGCCAATCTTGGGTTGTTTGGCATGGAACTTGCTGTGACTGCTTAATGCTAAATGCCTGATACCAAAGCATTGAGTTTCATGCCAAATCTGGACTGCTGAACTGCCTGCTTGGCCCCCACATTGCTGCTTGCAGCTATATTTGGGGGCCAAGCAGCGAAGCTGCGAAGGCACCCATTGTGTTTCTATGATTTCTTATTATTATTGGGGGCCAAGCAGCGAAGCTGCGCGGCAACCCTTAGTGATTCTACCTTTTCTTATTGGGGGCCAAGCAGCGAAGCTGCGAAGGCACCCATTGTGTTTCTAGCTTTTCCTATTATTATTACACATCTTTCTTCCGCCATTGAAGTCTATGGCAGCCCATAGAACCGTCTGGTGAAAAGTTGTGAAATTTGGCACACTAATTAGGCTGAATCTCATGATTAATTTCACCAAGTTTCATGTCGGCACCTCCAGCGCTCTAGCGCCACCAACAGGCCAAAGTTGGACTTGCGTTCACGCACCTAACTTCTGACCCGTATGGCCGATTGTCAAAAATGAGGTATCGTTGGAAGCCTTAGGCCAAGCCGAGTTCAACGCACCCTATGACGTCATTTTCCGCCATGATGGATTTTCCGCCATATTGGATTATAGTGAAAGTGAAACTAAAACTTCACAGGTCACAAATTTTGTCCGATTGTCACCAAACTTGACACACATGATCTTCAGACCAAGCCGCACAAAAGTTGTGGTGTTTTGTCTTCGGAACTATAACTGTTCACCCGTAATATCCAATCGAAATTTGCGGCGAAGCCGCCAAACAGGAAGTGAGCTCATATCTCAGCAACCCATTCATCTATCATAACCAAACTTAGTCCATGGACTCAGGACCCAATCAGGGGGACGCTCAAGAAATCTGGTGACCTTTGACCTCTAGGGGGCGCTGTAATTAAGAAACATGCCTTTTGGCCTGTAGCAGCAGTTGTGCTTAGAATTAAAACGCACTAGTGGTGTCTGGTACTATTGTTGAAGGTCCTTAGGCCAACCAAAGCCAACTTGTGATGTCATCATAATTGATTTGGCCGCCATATTGGATTTAATCAAAAACACGTACAAGTTTTAGGAGGTCACAAATTTCAGCGGATCCTCAGCAAAATTGGCAGAGACCATCTTCAGACCATGCCTTATCAGTGCGTTGCTTTCGGGAACAATTGACAGAAGCATTTGGCTGTAACAGCCAATCGAAATTTGTGGCGAAGCCGCCAAACAGGAAGTGAGCTCATATCTCAGCAACCCTTGCATGTATCAAAGCCAAACTATGTGCATGAACTCAAGACCCAATCAGGGGAACACTCAAGAAATCTGGTGACCTTTGACCTCTAGGGGGCGCTGTAATTAAGAAACATGCCTTTTGGCCTGTAGCTGCTGTTGTGCTTAGAATTAAAATGCACTAGTGGTTTCAGGTAATACTGTTGGACGTCCTTAGGGCAACCCAGGCCAACTTGTGATGTCATCATAATTGATTCGGCCGCCATGTTGGATTTAATCAAAAACATCAAAAAGTTTTCACAGGTCACAAATTTCATCTGATCTTCACCAAAATTGGCACAGACCATCTTCAGACCATAACCTATCAATATATTGCTTTCTGGAACAATTGACAAAAGCATTCTTCCGTAACAGCCAATCAAAAATGATGGCGAAGCCGCCAAACAGGAAGTGAGCTCATATCTCAGCAACCCTGCCATGTATCATAACCAAACTTACTACATAGATTCATGACCCCATTAGGAGGACACACAAAACATTTGGTGACCTTTGACCTGTAGAGGTTGCTGCAATTTGCAATATTTCATTTTGATCTGTAGTTGCTGATGTGTTTCATCGATCCTTTATTTTTTGATGTGAAACTGATGACAACATGTTCCATCCAGTTCATTCTAATGCGTGCGTGCAAGGGCGGGGAGGGGCAGGACAAGGTGGGACGGGCAGGGGTGATTAGGTGGGGGGCTGGCTGGCGGAGGCAGTCGCAATTCTCAGCCCTGTTTCAGCCCTACAAAATCAGTTATGTTTTGATGTGACACTAGTTGAAAGTGTTGATCGCGGATGTCTGCTGAGTTCTATCTTGTCGCCATGGCTACTCCAGCCTATTCTGCTTGGCCCCCTCATTGCTGCTTGCAGCTATATTTATTATTATTATTTAACATCTTTCCTCTGCCATTGGAGTCTATGGCAGCCCATAGAACCGTCTGGTAAAAAGTTGTGAAATTTGGCACACTGATTGGGGACACTCCAATATTTTATTTCACCAAGTTTCATGCCTCCCTGTCGAACCCTCTAGCGCCACCAACAGGCCAAAGTTGGATGTGCGTTCACGCACGTAACTTTTGACCCGTTTGCCCGATTGTCAAAAATTTGGTATCGTTGGAATCCTTGGACCAAGCCGAGTTCAACGCACTCTATGACGTCAATTTCCGCCATGATGGATTTTCCGCCATTTTGGATTTTGTCAAAAACCTTTAAAAAGTTTCACGCCTCACATAGTTTGTCCGATTTTCACGAAACTTAGCACATAACATCTTCAGACCAAGCCGCACAAAAGTTATCAATTTTCATCTTCGGAACTAAAACCGTTTTCCCGTAACAGCCAAACGAAATATGCGGCGAAGCCGCCAAACAGGAAGTGAGCTCATATCTCAGCAACCCTTTCATCTGTCATAACCAAACTTAGTACATGGACTTATATCCCCATCTGTAGGGCACTCAAGAAATCTGGTGACCTTTGACCTCTAGGGGGCGCTGTAATTAGTGAAAATGCATTTTGGCCTGTAGCTGCTGTTGTGCTTAGAATTAAAACGCACTAGTGGTGTCTGGTAATACTGTTGGAAGTCCTTAGGCCGACCCAAGCCAACTTGTGATGTCATCGTAATTGATTCGGCCGCCATATTGGATTTAATCAAAAACATGAATAAGTATTCGCAAGTCACAGATTTCAGCTGATCCTCACCAAAATTGGCAGAGACCATCTTCAGACCATGCCTTATCAGTGTATTTTTTTCTGGAACAATTGATAGAAGCGTTTGCCTGTAACAGCCAATCGAAATTTGCGGCGAAGCCGCCAAACAGGAAGTGAGCTCATATCTCAGCAACGCTTTCATGTATCAAAACCATACTTAGTACATGGTCCTCAGGACCCACCAGGAGGACGCTCAAGATATTTGGTGACCTTTGACCTCTAGGGGGCTCTGTAATTGGCAAAAATGTATTTTGGCCTGTAGTTGCTGCATTATTCTGCAATGGAGGTCAATGGCAGCCCATAGAACCGTCTGGTTCATCCTGATGATGCACAAATAAGCTGGTGACCTTTGACCTCTATGGGGGCATTGAAATTACAGCAAGCATGATCATATCTCAATCGATCTTTTATTTTTGATGTGAAACTGATGACAGCGAGTTCCATAAGGTTCATTCTAATGCGTGCGTGCAAGGGTGGGGCGGGGTGGGACGGGCAGTGGCGGTGGGTTGGCTGGGTGAGGGGGCGGCGACACTCAGCCCTGGTTCAGCCCCACAAAATCAGTGATGTTTTGATGTGAAACTTGACCTTGTAACTCAGCCATTCTTGGGTTGTTTGACATGGAACTTGCTGTGACTGCTTGATGCTATATGCCTGATGCCACGGCATTGAGTTTCATGCCAAATCTGGACTGCTGAACTGCCTGCTTGGCCCCCACATTGCTGCTTGCAGCTATATTTGGGGGCCAAGCAGCGAAGCTGCAGGGCAACCCTTAGTGATTCTATGAATTGGGGGCCAAGCAGCGAAGCTGCAGGGCAACCCTTAGTGATTCTATGTTTTCTTCCCTATTATTATTATTATTATTACGCTTCCGCCATTGAAGTCTATGGCAGCCCATAGAACCGACTGGTCAAAAGTTCTGAAATTTGGCACGCTTATTGGGGACAGTCCAACTATTAATTTCACCAAGTTTCCTGTCGGCAACTCGAACCCTCTAGCGCCACCAACAGGCCAAAGTTGGACATGCGTTCACGCACGTAACTTTTGACCCGTTGACCCGATTGTCAAAAATGTGGTATCGTTGGAATCCTTTGACCAAGCCGAGTTCAACGCACCCTATGACGTCAATTTCCGCCATGATGGATTTTCCGCCATTTTGGATTTTGTCAAAAACCTTTAAAAAGTTTCACGCCTCACATAGTTTGTCCGATTTTCACGAAACTTAGCACATAACATCTTCAGACCAAGCCGCACAAAAGTTATCGATTTTCATCTTCGGAACTAAAACTGTTTGCCTGTAACAGCCAAACGAAATATGCGGCGAAGCCGCCAAACAGGAAGTGAGCTCATATCTCAGCAACCCTTTCATCTGTCATAACCAATCTTAGTACATGGACTTATAACCCCATCAGTAGGGCACTCAAAAAATCTGGTGACCTTTGACCTCTAGGGGGCGCTGTAATTAAGAAATATGCCTATTGGCCTGTAGCTGCTGTTGTGCTTAGAATTAAAATGCACTAGTGGTGTCTGACAATACTGTGGAAGGTCCTTAGGCCGACCCAAGCCAACTTGTGATGTCATCGTAATTGATTTGGTCGCCATATTGAATTTAATCAAAAACATGAATAAGTATTCGCAAGTCACAAATTTCAGCTGATCCTCACCAAAATTGGCAGAGACCATCTTCAGACCATGCCTTATCAGTGTATTTTTTTCTAGAACAATTGATAGAAGCGTTTGCCTGTAACACCCAATCGAAATTTGCGGCGAAGCCGCCAAACAGGAAGTGAGCTCATATCTCAGCAACGCTTTCATGTATCAAAACCATACTTAGTACATGGTCCTCAGGACCCACCAGGAGGACGCTCAAGAAATTTGGTGACCTTTGACCTCTAGGGGGCTCTGTAATTGGTAAAAATGTATTTTGGCCTGTAGTTGCTGCATTATTCTGCAATGGAGGTCAAAGGCAGCCCATAGAACCGTCTGGTTCATCCTGATGATGCACAAATAAGCTGGTGACCTTTGACCTCTATGGGGGCATTGAAATTACAGCAAGCATGATCATATCTCAATCGATCTTTTATTTTTGATGTGAAACTGATGACAGCGAGTTCCATAAGGTTCATTCTAATGCATGCGTGCAAGGGTGGGGCGGGGTGGGACGGGCAGTGGCGGTGGGTTGGCTGGGTGAGGGGGCGGCGACACTCAGCCCTGGTTCAGCCCCACAAAATCAGTTATGTTTTGATGTGAAACTTGACCTTGTAACTCAGCCATTCTTGGGTTGTTTGACATGGAACTTGCTGTGACTGCTTGATGCTATATGCCTGATGCCACGGCATTGAGTTTCATGCCAAATCTGGACTGCTGAACTGCCTGCTTGGCCCCCACATTGCTGCTTGCAGCTATATTTGGGGGCCAAGCAGCGAAGCTGCGAAGGCACCCATTGTGTTTCTATTTTTTCTTATTATTATTATTATTATTTATTATTATTATTATTCCTCTGCCATTGAAGTCAATGGCAGCCCATAGAACCGTCTGGCAAAAAGTTCTGAAATTTGGCACAGTGATTGGAGACAGTCCAATGATTCATTTCAGCAAGTTTCATGTGGGCAGCTCTAGCGCTCTAGCGCCACCAACAGGCCAAAGTTGGACTTGCGTTCATGCACGTAACTTCTGACCCGTTGACCCTATTGTTAAAAATGAGGTATCGTTGGAATCCTTGGACCAAGCCGAGTTCAACGCACCCTATGACGTCATTTTCCGCCATGATGGATTTTCCGCCATTTTGGATTTTATCAAAAACACTTAAAAGTCTTCACAGGTCACAAATTTTGTCTGATCGACACCAAACCTGACACACTTGATCTTCAGACGAAGCCTCACAAAATTTATTCCTTTTCGTCTTCGGAATTCAAACCGTTCGCCCATAACAGCCAATCGAAGTTTGCGGCGAAGCCGCCAAACAGGAAGTGACCACATATCTCAGCAACCCATTCACCTATCATAACCAAACTTAGTACATGGACTCAGGACCCAATCAGGGGGACGCTCAAGAAATCTGGTGACCTTTGACCTCTAGGGGGCGCTGTAATTAAGAAACATGCCTTTTGGCCTGTAGCTGCAGTTGTGCTTAGAATTAAAACGCACTAGTGGTGTCTGGTAATACTGTTGGAGGTCCTTAGGCCGACCGATGTCGACTTGTGATGTCATCGTAATTGATTCGGCCGCCATATTGGATTTAATCAAAAACACGTACAAGTTTTCGCAGGTCACAAATTTCAGCGGATCCTCACCAAAATTGGCAGAGACCATCTTCAGACCATGCCTTATCAGTGCATTGCTTTTTGGAACAATTGACAGTAGCATGCGGCTGTAACAGCCAATCGAAACTTGCGGCGAAGCCGCCAAACAGGAAGTGAGCTTATATCTCAGCAACCCTTGCATGTATCAAAGCCAAACTTGGTGCATGGACTCAGGACCCAATCAGGGGGACGCTCAAGGAATCTGGTGACCTTTGACCTCTAGGGGGCGCTATAATTAAGAAACATGCCTTTTGGCCTGTAGCTGCTGTTGTCCTTAGAATTATAATGCACTAGTGGTTTCATGTAATACTGTTGGAGGTCCTTAGGCTGACCCAGCACAACTTGTGATGTCATCGTAATTGATTCGGCCGCCATATTGGATTTAATCAAAAACATCAAAAAGTTTTCGCGGGTCGCAAATTTCATCTGATCTTCACCAAAATTGGCACAGACCATTTTTAGACCATAACCTATCAATATATTGCTCTCTGGAACAATTGACTAAAGCATTCTCCCGTAACAGCCAATCGAAATTGGTGGCGAAGCCGCCAAACAGGAAGTGAGCTCATATCTCAGCAACCCTGCCTTGTATTATAACCAAACTTACTACATATATTCATGACCCCATTAGGAGGACGCTCAAACAATTTGGTGACCTTTGACCTGTAGGGGGTGCTGCAATTAGCAATATTGCATTTTGATGTGTAGTTGCTGATGTGTTTTATCAATCTTTTATTTTTTGATGTGAAACTGATGACAACATGTTCCATCCAGTTAATTCTAATGCGTGCATGCAAGGGCAGGGCAGGGCAGGACGGGGTGGGACCGGCTGGGGTGATTAGGTGGGGGGGGGGGCTGGCTGGCGGAGGCGGTGGCAATACTCAGCCCTATTTCAGCCCTGTTGATCCCGGGTGTCTGCTGAGTTCTATTTTGTCACCGTGGCTACTCCGGCCTATACTGCTTGGCCCCCTCATTGCTGCTTGCAGCTATATTTGGGGGCCAAGCAGCGAAGCTGCGAAGGCACCCATTGTGTTTCTATCTTTTCTTATTATTATTATTCCTTCTTCCGCCATGGAAGTCAATGGCAGCCCATAGAACCGTCTGGTAAAAAGTTCTGAAATTTGGCACACTGATTGGAGACAGTCCAATGATTCATGTCACCAAGATTCATGTCGGCACCACTCGCGCTCTAGCGCCACCAACAGGCCAAAGTTGGACTTGCGTTCACGCACGTAACTTTTGACTCGTCAGTCCGATTTTCAAAAATGAGGTATTGCTGGAATCCTTGGACCATGCCGAGTTCAACGCACCCTATGACGTCATTTTCCGCCATGATGGATTTTCCGCCATTTTGGATTTCATCAAAATCACTTAAAATGTATCAGAGGTCACAAATTTTGTTCGATCGACACCAAACTTCAAAGATATCATCTACACACCATGCCTCATTAATGCATTGCTTTTTGTCTCCGGAACTAAAACCGTTCGCGCGTAACAGCCAATCGAAATTTGTGGCGAAGCCGCCAAACAGGAAGTGAGCTCATATCTCAGCAACCCATTGATCTATCATAACCAAACTAAGTAAATGGACTCAGGACCCAATCAGGGTGACGCTCAAGAAATCTGGTGACCTTTGACCTCTAGGGGGCGCTGTAATTAAGAAACATGCCTTTTGGCCTGTAGCTGCAGTTGTGCTTAGAATTAAAATGCACTAGTGGTGTCTGGTAATACTGTTGGAGGTCCAAAGGCTAACCCAAGCCAACTTGTGATGTCATCGTAATTGATTCGGCCGCCATATTGGATTTAATCAAAAACACGTACAAGTTTTCGCAGGTCACAAATTTCAGCGGATCCTCACCAAAATTGGCAGAGACCATCTTCAGACCGTGCCTTATCAGTGCATTGCTTTCTGGAACAATTGACAGAAGCATTCGGCTGTAACAGCCAATCGAAATTTGTGGCGAAGCCGCCAAACAGGAAGTGAGCTCATATCTCAGCAACGCTTTCATGTATCAAAACCAAACTTAGTACATGTACCTAAGACCCCATTGGGAGGACGCTCAAGAAATTTGGTGACATTTGACCTCTAGGGGGCTCCGTTTGGCAAAAATGCATTTTGGCCAGTAGTTGCTGATGCGCATTATTTTGCAATGGAAGTCAATGGCAGCCCATAGAACCGTCTGGTAAAAAGTTATACAATTTTGCACACTAATTGGGGACAGTCCAATAATTAATTTCACCAAGTTTCATGCCGGCACCTCAAGCGCTCTAGCGCCACCAACAGGCCAAAGTTGGATTTGTGTTCATGGACGTAACTTTTGACCTGTTGACTCGAATGGCAAAATGAGGCATCATTGGAATCCTTGGGCCAAGCCGAGTTCAACACTCCCTATGACGTCAATTTTTGACCTCTCTGTTTAAATCACAGCAAGTGTGATCATATCTCAGTCAATCTTTTATTTTTGATGTGAAACTGATGACAGCAAGTTCCATCCAGTTCATTCTAAAGCGTGCGTGCAAGGGTGGGGCGGGGTGGGATGGGCAGGGGCGGTTGCGGCGGTGGGCTGGCTGTGGAAGGGGGTGGCGAGACTCAGCCCTGATTCAGCTCCACAAAATCAGTTATGTTTTGATGTGAAACTTGACCTTGTAACTCAGCCAATCTTGGGTTGTATGGCATGGAACTTGCTGTGACTGCTTAAGGCTATATGTCTGATGCAACGGCTTTGACTTACATGGCAAATCTGGCCTGCTGAACTGCCTGCTTGGCCCCCACATTGCTGCTTGCAGCTATATTTCTTATTATTATTATTATTTAACATCTTTCCTCTGCCATTGGAGTCTATGGCAGCCCATAGAACCGTCTGGTAAAAAGTTGTGAAATTTGGCACACTGATTGGGGACACGCCAATATTTTATTTCACCAAGTTTCATGCCTCCCTGTCGAACCCTCTAGCGCCACCAACAGGCCAAAGTTGGACGTGCGTTCACACACGTAACTTTTGACCCGTTTGCCCGATTGTCAAAAATGTGATATCGTTGGAATCCTTGGACCAAGCCGAGTTCAACGCACTCTATGACGTCAATTTCCGCCATGATGGATTTTCCGCCATTTTGGATTTTGTCAAAAACCTTTAAAAAGTTTCACGCCTCACATAGTTTGTCCGATTTTCATGAAACTTAGCACATAACATCTTCAGACCAAGCCGCACAAAAGTTATCGATTTTCATCTTCGGAACTAAAACCGTTTTCCCGTAACAGCCAAACGAAATATGCGGCGAAGCCGCCAAACAGGAAGTGAGCTCATATCTCAGCAACCCTTTCATCTGTCATAACCAAACTTAGTACATGGACTTATAACCCCATCAGTAGGGCACTCAAAAAACCTGGTGACCTTTGACCTCTAGGGGGCGCTGTAATTAAGAAATATGCCTATTGGCCTGTAGCTGCTATTGTGCTTAGAATTAAAATGCACTAGTGGTGTCTGACAATACTGTGGAAGGTCCTTAGGCCGACCCAAGCCAACTTGTGATGTCATCGTAATTGATTCGGCCGCCATATTGGATTGAATAAAAAACATGAATAAATATTCGCATGTCACAAATTTCAGCTGATCCTCACCAAAATTGGCAGAGACCATCTTCAGACCATGCCTTATCAGTGTATTTTTTTCTGGAACAATTGACCGAAGCGTTTGCCTGTAACAACCAATTGAAATTTGCGGCAAAGCCGCCAAACAGGAAGTGAGCTCATATCTCAGCAATGCTTTCATGTATCAAAACCAAACTTAGTACATGGTCCTCAGGACCCACCAGGAGGACGCTCAAGAAATTTGGTGACCTTTGACCTCTAGGGGTCTCTGTAATTGGCAAAAATGTATTTTGGCCTGTAGTTGCTGCATTATTCTGCAATGGAGGTCAATGGCAGCCCATAGAACCGTCTGGTTCAACCTGATGATGCACAAATAAGTTGGTGACCTTTGACCTCTATGGGGGCATTGAAATTACAGCAAGCATGATCATATCTCAATCGATCTTTTATTTTTGATGTGAAACTGATGACAGCGAGTTCCATCAAGTTCATTCTAATGCGTGCGTGCAAGGGTGGGGCGGGGTGGGACGGGCAGTGGCGGTGGGTTGGCTGGGTGAGGGGGCGGCGACACTCAGCCCTGGTTCAGCCCCACAAAATCAGTTATGTTTTGATGTGAAACTTGACCTTGTAACTCAGCCATTCTTGGGTTGTTTGACATGGAACTTGCTGTGACTGCTTGATGTTATATGCCTGATGCCACAGCATTGAGTTTCATGCCAAATCTGGACTGCTGAACTGCCTGCTTGGCCCCCACATTGCTGCTTGCAGCTATATTTGGGGGCCAAGCAGCGAAGCTGCAGGGCAACCCTTAGTG
This sequence comes from Alosa pseudoharengus, assembly GCF_046254945.1. Taxonomy (NCBI): domain Eukaryota; kingdom Metazoa; phylum Chordata; class Actinopteri; order Clupeiformes; family Clupeidae; genus Alosa; species Alosa pseudoharengus. Next base: position 96,523 of record NW_027468564.1, on the reverse strand, counting down.
TTTCTATGAATTCTTACTATTATTATTATTATTATTTAACATCTTTCCTCTGCCATTGGAGTCTATGGCAGCCCATAGAACCGTCTGGTAAAAAGTTGTGAAATTTGGCACACTGATTGGGGACACTCCAATATTTTATTTCACCAAGTTTCATGCCTCCCTGTCGAACCCTCTAGCGCCACCAACAGGCCAAAGTTGGACATGCGTTCACGCACGTAACTTTTGACCCGTTTGCCCGATTGTCAAAAATGTGGTATCGTTGGAATCCTTTGACCAAGCCGAGTTCAACGCATCCTATGACGTCAATTTCCGCCATGATGGATTTTCCGCCATTTTGGATTTTGTCAAAAACCTTTAAAAAGTTTCACGCCTCACATAGTTTGTCCGATTTTCACGAAACTTAGCACATAACATCTTCAGACCAAGCCGCACAAAAGTTATCGATTTTCATCTTCGGAACTAAAACGGTTTGCCCGTAAAAGCCAAACGAAATATGCGGCGAAGCCGCCAAACAGGAAGTGAGCTCATATCTCAGCAACCCTTTCATCTGTCATAACCAAACTTAGTACATGGACTTATAACCCCATCAGTAGGGCACTCAAAAAATCTAGTGACCTTTGACCTCTAGGGGGCGCTGTAATTAAGAAATATGCCTATTGGCCTGTAGCTGCTATTGTGCTTAGAATTAAAACGCACTAGTGGTGTCTGACAATACTGTGGAAGGTCCTTAGGCTGACCCAAGCCAACTTGTGATGTCATCGTAATTGATTTGGTCGCCATATTGAATTTAATCAAAACCATGAATAAGTATTCGCAAGTCACAAATTTCAGCTGATCCTCACCAAAATTGGCAGATACCATCTTCAGACCATGCCTTATCAGTGTATTTTTTTCTGGAACAATTGATAGAAGCGTTTGCCTGTAACAGCCAATCGAAATTTGCGGCGAAGCCGCCAAACAGGAAGTGAGCTCATATCTCAGCAACGCTTTCATGTATCAAAACCATACTTAGTACATGGTCCTCAGGACCCACCAGGAGGACGCTCAAGAAATTTGGTGACCTTTGACCTCTAGGGGGCTCTGTAATTGGCAAAAATGTATTTTGGCCTGTAGTTGCTGCATTATTCTGCAATGGAGGTCAATGGCAGCCCATTGAACCGTCTGGTTCATCCTGATGATGCACAAATAAGCTAGTGACCTTTGACCTCTATGGGGGCATTGAAATTACAGCAAGCATGATCATATCTCAATCGATCTTTTATTTTTGATGTGAAACTGATGACAGCGAGTTCCATAAGGTTCATTCTAATGCGTGCGTGCAAGGGTGGGGCGGGGTGGGACGGGCAGTGGCGGTGGGTTGGCTGGGTGAGGGGGCGGCGACACTCAGCCCTGGTTCAGCCCCACAAAATCAGTTATGTTTTGATGTGAAACTTGACCTTGTAACTCAGCCATTCTTGGGTTGTTTGACATGGAACTTGCTGTGACTGCTTGATGCTATATGCCTGATGCCACGGCATTGAGTTTCATGCCAAATCTGGACTGCTGAACTGCCTGCTTGGCCCCCACATTGCTGCTTGCAGCTATATTTGGGGGCCAAGCAGCGAAGCTGCAGGGCAACCCTTAGTGATTCTATGATTTCTTATTATTATTGGGGGCCAAGCAGCGAAGCTGCAGGGCAACCCTTAGTGATTCTATGTTTTCTTCCCTATTATTATTATTATTATTACGCTTCCGCCATTGAAGTCTATGGCAGCCCATAGAACCGACTGGTCAAAAGTTCTGAAATTTGGCACGCTCATTGGGGACAGTCCAACTATTAATTTCACCAAGTTTCCTGTCGGCAACTCGAACCCTCTAGCGCCACCAACAGGCCAAAGTTGGACATGCGTTCACGCACGTAACTTTTGACCCGTTGACCCGATTGTCAAAAATGTGGTATCGTTGGAATCCTTTGACCAAGCCGAGTTCAACGCACCCTATGACGTCAATTTCCGCCATGATGGATTTTCCGCCATTTTGGATTTTGTCAAAAACCTTTAAAAAGTTTCACGCCTCACATAGTTTGTCCGATTTTCACGAAACTTAGCACATAACATCTTCAGACCAAGCCGCACAAAAGTTATCGATTTTCATCTTCGGAACTAAAACTGTTTGCCTGTAACAGCCAAACGAAATATGCGGCGAAGCCGCCAAACAGGAAGTGAGCTCATATCTCAGCAACCCTTTCATCTGTCATAACCAAACTTAGTACATGGACTTACAACCCCATCAGTAGGGCACTCAAAAAATCTGGTGACCTTTGACCTCTAGGGGGCGCTGTAATTAAGAAATATGCCTATTGGCCTGTAGCTGCTATTGTGCTTAGAATTAAAACGCACTAGTGGTGTCTGACAATACTGTGGAAGGTCCTTAGGCCGACCCAAGCCAACTTTTGATGTCATCGTAATTGATTCGGCCGCCATATTGGATTTAATCAAAAACACGTACAAGTTTTCGCAGGTCACAAATTTCAGCGAATCCTCACCAAAATTGGCATAGACCATCTTCAGACCATGCCTTATCAGTGTATTTTTTTCTGGAACAATGGACAGAAGCGTTCTCCTGTAACAGCCAATCGAAATTTGCGGCGAAGTCGCCAAACAGGAAGTTAGATCATATCTCAGCAACGCTTTCATGTATCAAAACCAAACTTAGTACATGGCTCTCAGGACCAACCAGGAGGACACTCAATAAATTTGGTGACCTTTGACCTCTAAGGGGGCTCTGTAATTGGCATAAATGTGAAACTGATGACAGCGAGTTCCATCCAGTTAATTCTAATGCGTGCGTGCAAGGGTGGGGCGGGGTGGGACGGGCAGGGGCGATTGCGGCGGTGGGTTGGCTGGGTTTGGGGGTGGCAACACTCAGCCCTGGTTTAGCCACACAAAATCAGTTATGTTTTGAGGTTAAACTTGACCTTGTAACTCAGCCAATCTTGGGTTGTTTGGCATGGAACTTGCTGTGACTGCTTAATGCTATATGCCTGATGGCAAAGCATTGAGTTTCATGCCAAATCTGGACTGCTGAACTGCCTGCTTGGCCCCCACATTGCTGCTTGCAGCTATATTTGGGGGCCAAGCAGCGAAGCTGCAGGGCAACCCTTAGTGATTCTATGTTTTCTTCCCTATTATTGGGGGCCAAGCAGCGAAGCTGCAGGGCAACCCTTAGTGATTCTATGTTTTCTTCCCTATTATTATTATTGGGGGCCAAGCAGCGAAGCTGCAGGGCAACCCTTAGTGATTCTATGTTTTCTTCCCTATTATTATTATTATTACGCTTCCGCCATTGAAGTCTATGGCAGCCCATAGAACCGACTGGTCAAAAGTTCTGAAATTTGGCACGCTTATTGGGGACAGGCCAACTATTAATTTCACCAAGTTTCCTGTCGGCAACTCGAACCCTCTAGCGCCACCAACAGGCCAAAGTTGGACATGCGTTCACGCACGTAACTTTTGACCCGTTGACCCGATTGTCAAAAATGTGGTATCGTTGGAATCCTTGGACCAAGCCGAGTTCAACGCACTCTATGACGTCAATTTCCGCCATGATGGATTTTCCGCCATTTTGGATTTTGTCAAAAACCTTTAAAAAGTTTCACGCCTCACATAGTTTGTCCGATTTTCACGAAACTTAGCACATAACCTCTTCAGACCAAGCCGCACAAAATGTATCGATTTTCATCTTCGGAACTAAAACTGTTTGCCCGTAACAGCCAAACGAAATATGCGGCGAAGCCGCCAAACAGGAAGTGAGCTCATATCTCAGCAACCCTTTCATCTGTCATAACCAAATTTAGTACATGGACTTATAACCCCATCAGTAGGGCACTCAAAAAATCTGGTGACCTTTGACCTCTAGGGGGCGCTGTAATTAAGAAATATGCCTATTGGCCTGTAGCTGCTGTTGTGCTTAGAATTAAAATGCACTAGTGGTGTCTGACAATACTGTGGAAGGTCCTTAGGCCGACCCAAGCCAACTTGTGATGTCATCGTAATTGATTTGGTCGCCATATTGGATTTAATCAAAAACATGAATAATTATTCGCAAGTCACAAATTTCAGCTGATCCACACCAAAATTGGCAGAGACCATCTTCAGACCATGCCTTATCAGTGTATTTTTTTCTGGAACAATTGACAAAAGCGTTTGCCTGTAACAGCCAATCGAAATTTGCGGCGAAGCCGCCAAACAGGAAGTGAGCTCATATCTCAGCAACGCTTTCATGTATCAAAACCAAACTTAGTACATGGTCCTCTGGACCCACCAGGAGGACGCTCAAGAAATTTGGTGACCTTTGACCTCTAGGGGGCTCTGTAATTGGCAAAAATGTATTTTGGCCTGTAGTTGCTGCATTATTCTGCAATGGAGGTCAATGGCAGCCCATAGAACCATCTGGTTCATCCTGATGATGCACAAATAATTTGGTGACCTTTGACCTCTATTGGGGCATTGAAATTACAGCAAGCATGATCATATCTCAATCGATCTTTTATTTTTGATGTGAAACTGTTGACAGCGAGTTCCATGCAGTTAATTCTAATGCGTGCGTGCAAGGGTGGGGCGGGGTGGGGCGGGGTGGGACGGGCAGGGGCGGGCAGGGGCGATTGCAGTGGTGGGTTGGCTGGGTGAGGGGGCGGCGACACTCAGCCCTGGTTCAGCCACAAAAAATCAGTTATGTTTTGATGTGAAACTTGACCTTGTAACTCAGCCAATCTTGGGTTGTTTTGCATGGAACTTGCTGTGACTGCTTAATTCTATATGCCTGATGCCACAGCATTGAGTTGCATAGCAAATCTGGCCTGCTGAACTGTCTGCTTGGCCCCCACATTGCTGCTTGCAGCTATATTTGGGGGCCAAGCAGCGAAGCTGCGAAGGCACCCATTGTGTTTGTTAGTTTTCTTATTATTATTGGGGGCCAAGCAGCGAAGCTGCGCGGCAACCCTTAGTGATTCTACCTTTTCTTATTATTATTATTATTATTACACATCTTTCCGCTGTCATTGAAGTCTATGGCAGCCCATAGAACCGTACAGTAAAAAGTTGTGAAATTTGGCACATTGATTCGGGACAGTATAAAAATTAATTTGAGCAAGTTTTATGCCTGAACCACAGAGAGTCTAGCGCCACCAATGGGTCAAAGTTGACATTGCATCCATGCAATTAACTTTTGAACCGTATGCCCGATTTTGAATATCGCAATATCTTTGGAAGTCTTGGATGAGGCCGAACTCAACGCACCCCATGACGTCAATTTCCGCCATGTTGGATCTTCCGCCATATTGTATTTCATCAAAAACACTTAAAAGGCATCAAAGTTCGCAAAGTTTGTCCGATTTTCACGAAACTTGACGCAGATGATCGTCAGACCATGACTCATAAACGCATTGCTTTTTGGAGACATATTCAAAACCGGTTGCCTGTGACGACCAATCAAGTTTGGCGGCGAAGCCGCCAAACAGGAAGTGAAGTGATATCTCAGCAAGGCTTTTGCGTATCAACACCAAACTCAGTACAGGGTCTCAGTACCCAATTAGGAGGAGGCTCAATAAATTTGATGACTTTTGACCTATAGGTGGCGCTATAATTAGCAAAATTATGTTTTAGCCTGTAACGGGTCATGTGTTTAGAATTAAAGCATATTAGTGATATCTGTTAATACCTTGAGAGGTCCTTAGGCCGAAACATGCCAACATGTGACGTCAACATAATTTATTCGACCGCCATATTGGATGTCATCAAAAACACTTAAAAGGCATCAAAGGTCAGAAAGTTTCTCCGATTTTCACGAAACTTGACGCAGATGATCGTCAGACCATGACTCATAAACGCATTGCTTTTTGGAGACATATTCAAAACCGCTTGCCTGTGACGACCAATCACGTTTGGCGGCAAAGCCGCCAAACAGGAAATGAAGTGATCTCAGCAAGACTTTTGCGTATCAACACCAAACTCAGTAGAGGGCCTCAGGACCCAATTAGGAGGGGGCTCAATACATTTGATGACTTTTGACCTATAGGTGGCGCTATAATCACATGAAGTGGGCTCATATTTCAGCAATGCTTTCACATATTGAAACCAAACTTAGTATATGGACTTGGGACCTCATCCTGAGGACAGACAATAATTTTAGCAACCTTTGACCACTAGGGGTGCTATCATTTGCAACACTTTCTCGTATCAACACCAAACTTGGTATATGGACTCGTGACTACAACCTGAGGACGCACAATAAATTTGGTGACTTTTGACCACTAGGGGTGCTATAATTATCAACACTTTCTCGTATCGACACCAAACTTGGTATATGGACTCGTGACTACAACCTGACTATGCACAATACATTTGGTGATGTTTGAGGTGTGCATATGTATGGGGGCTTATTGGGGTGTGTGGGAGAGGAAGTTTATCTGTGTATATGTGTGTGTGTGGGACGGGTGGTTAATTGGGTGTATGTATGATGTAGCAACATTGGGTTGCCATGACAACTCCTGCTCAACTGCTTGGCCCCCACATTGCTGCTTGCAGCTATATTTGGGGGCCAAGCAGCGAAGCTGCGCGGCAACCCATAGTGATTCTACGTATTCTTATTATTATTATTATTATTATAACGAAACGCTAATTTGCCATTAAACCATACAGTAAAAAGTTGGGATATTCGGCACATTGATTCGGTTCAGTCATATCTTTAATTTATCAAAGTTTCAAGTCTGCACTTTGAGTGCTCTAGCGCCACCAACATTTCAAATTTTTTATTACATCTATGCACATAACGTTTGAATGGTACACCACATTTTGAACATTAAGGTATATTTGGAATCCTTGGATGAGACCGAACTCAACGCAGATGTCAATTTATGGGGTAAACGTAATTGATCAGGCTGCCATATTGGATTTAATCAAAAACACCTAAAAGGCATCAAAGTTGGCAAAGTTTGTCCGATTTTCACGAAACTTGACGCAGATGATCATCAGACCATGACTCACAAATGCATTGCTTTTTGGAGCCATATTCAAAACCCGTCGCCCGTGGTGACCAATCAAGTTTGGCGGCGAAGCCGCCAAACAGGAAGTGAAGTAATCTCAGCAAGGCTTTCGCGTATCAACACCAAACTCAGTACAGGGTCTCAGTACCCAATTAGGAGGAGGCTCAATAAATTTGATGACTTTTGACCTATAGGTGGCGCTATAATTAGCAAAATTACGTTTTAGCCTGTAACGGGTCATGTGTTTGGAATTAAAGCATATTAGTGATATCTGTTAATACCTTGAGAGGTCCTTAGGCCGCCACATGCCAACATGTGACGTCAACATAAATGATCCAACCGCCATATTGGATGTCATCAAAAACACTTAAAAGGCATCAAAGGTCACAAAGTTTCTCCGATTTTCACGAAACTTGACGCAGATGATCGTCAGACCATGACTCATAAACGCATTGCTTTTTGGAGACATATTCAAAACCGGTTGCCTGTGACGACCAATCACGTTTGGCGGCGAAGCCGCCAAACAGGAAGTGAAGTGATCTCAGCAGTGGCTTTCGCGTATCAACACCAAACTCAGTACAGGGTCTCAGGGCCCAATTAGGAGGAGGCTCAATAAATTTGATGACTTTTGACCTATAGGTGGCGCTATAATTAGCAAAATTACATTTTAGCCTGTAACGGGTCATGTGTTTGGAATTAAATCATATTAGTGATATCTGTTAATACCTTGAGAGGTCCTTAGGCCGCCACATGCCAACATGTGACGTCAACATAAATGATCCAACCGCCATATTGGACGTCATCAAAAACACTTAAAAGGCATCAAAGGTTACAAAGTTTGTCTGATTTTCACGAAACTTGACGTAGATGATCTTCATACCATGACTCATAAATGCATTGCTTTCTGGAACCATATTCAAAACCTGTTGCCCGTGACAACCAATCAAGTTTGGCGGCGAAGCCGCCAAACAGGAAGTGAAGTGATATCTCAGCAATGCTTTCACATATCAAAACCAAACTAGGTATATAGGTTCAGGACTCAATCAGGAGGACATTCAAGAAATGTGGTAAATTTTGACCACTATGTGGCGCTATAATCACAGGAAGTGGGCTCATATTTCTGCAATGCTTTCACGTATCGAAACCAAACTTGGCTCATTGACTCGGGACCACATCCTGAGGACATACAATAATTTTAACGACCTTTGACCACTAGGGGTGCTATAATTTGCAACACTTTCTCGTATCAACACCAAACTTGGTATATGGACTCGTGACTACAACCTGAGGACGCACAATAAATGTGGTGACTTTTGACCACTAGGGGTGCTATAATTATCAACACTTTCTCGTATCGACACCAAACTTGGTATGTGGACTTGTGACTACAACCTGACTATGCACAATACATTTGGTGATGTTTGAGGTATGCATATGTATGGGGGGTTATTGGGGTGTGTGGGAGAGGAAGTTTATCTTTGTATATGTGTGTGTGTGGGACGGGTGGTTAATTGGGTGTGTGTATAATGTAGCAACATTGGGTTGCCATGACAACTCCTGCTCAACTGCTTGGCCCCCACATTGCTGCTTGCAGCTATATTTATTATTTAACATCTTTCCTCTGCCATTGGAGTCTATGGCAGCCCATAGAACCGTCTGGTAAAAAGTTAGTGAAATTTGGCACACTGATTGGGGACACGCCAATATTTTATTTCACCAAGTTTCATGCCTCCCTGTCGAACCCTCTAGCGCCACCAACAGGCCAAAGTTGGACGTGCGTTCACACACGTAACTTTTGACCCGTTTGCCCGATTGTCAAAAATGTGATATCGTTGGAATCCTTGGACCAAGCCGAGTTCAACGCACTCTATGACGTCAATTTCCGCCATGATGGATTTTCCGCCATTTTGGATTTTGTCAAAAACCTTTAAAAAGTTTCACGCCTCACATAGTTTGTCCGATTTTCATGAAACTTAGCACATAACATCTTCAGACCAAGCCGCACAAAAGTTATCGATTTTCATCTTCGGAACTAAAACCGTTTTCCCGTAACAGCCAAACGAAATATGCGGCGAAGCCGCCAAACAGGAAGTGAGCTCATATCTCAGCAACCCTTTCATCTGTCATAACCAAACTTAGTACATGGACTTATAACCCCATCAGTAGGGCACTCAAAAAACCTGGTGACCTTTGACCTCTAGGGGGCGCTGTAATTAAGAAATATGCCTATTGGCCTGTAGCTGCTATTGTGCTTAGAATTAAAATGCACTAGTGGTGTCTGACAATACTGTGGAAGGTCCTTAGGCCGACCCAAGCCAACTTGTGATGTCATCGTAATTGATTCGGCCGCCATATTGGATTGAATAAAAAACATGAATAAATATTCGCATGTCACAAATTTCAGCTGATCCTCACCAAAATTGGCAGAGACCATCTTCAGACCATGCCTTATCAGTGTATTTTTTTCTGGAACAATTGACCGAAGCGTTTGCCTGTAACAACCAATTGAAATTTGCGGCGAAGCCGCCAAACAGGAAGTGAGCTCATATCTCAGCAATGCTTTCATGTATCAAAACCAAACTTAGTACATGGTCCTCAGGACCCACCAGGAGGACGCTCAAGAAATTTGGTGACCTTTGACCTCTAGGGGTCTCTGTAATTGGCAAAAATGTATTTTGGCCTGTAGTTGCTGCATTATTCTGCAATGGAGGTCAATGGCAGCCCATAGAACCGTCTGGTTCAACCTGATGATGCACAAATAAGTTGGTGACCTTTGACCTCTATGGGGGCATTGAAATTACAGCAAGCATGATCATATCTCAATCGATCTTTTATTTTTGATGTGAAACTGATGACAGCGAGTTCCATCAAGTTCATTCTAATGCGTGCGTGCAAGGGTGGGGCGGGGTGGGACGGGCAGTGGCGGTGGGTTGGCTGGGTGAGGGGGCGGCGACACTCAGCCCTGGTTCAGCCCCACAAAATCAGTTATGTTTTGATGTGAAACTTGACCTTGTAACTCAGCCATTCTTGGGTTGTTTGACATGGAACTTGCTGTGACTGCTTGATGTTATATGCCTGATGCCACAGCATTGAGTTTCATGCCAAATCTGGACTGCTGAACTGCCTGCTTGGCCCCCACATTGCTGCTTGCAGCTATATTTGGGGGCCAAGCAGCGAAGCTGCAGGGCAACCCTTAGTGTTTCTATGAATTCTTACTATTATTGGGGGCCAAGCAGCGAAGCTGCAGGGCAACCCTTAGTGTTTCTATGAATTCTTACTATTATTATTATTATTTAACATCTTTCCTCTGCCATGGGAGTCTATGGCAGCCCATAGAACCGTCTGGTAAAAAGTTGTGAAATTTGGCACACTGATTGTGGACACTCCAATATTTTATTTCACCAAGTTTCATGCCTCCCTGTCGAACCCTCTAGCGCCACCAACAGGCCAAAGTTGGATGTGCGTTCACGCACGTAACTTTTGACCCGTTTGCCCGATTGTCAAAAATGTGGTATCGTTGGAATCCTTGGACCAAGCCGAGTTCAACGCACTCTATGACGTCAATTTCCGCCATGATGGATTTTCCGCCATTTTGGATTTTGTCAAAAACCTTTAAAAAGTTTCACGCCTCACATAGTTTGTCCGATTTTCACGAAACTTAGCACGTAACATCTTCAGACCAAGCCGCACAAAAGTTATCGATTTTCATCTTCGGAACTAAAACCGTTTTCCCGTAACAGCCAAACGAAATATGCGACGAAGCCGCCAAACAGGAAGTGAGCTCATATCTCAGCAACCCTTTCATCTGTCATAACCAAACTTAGTACATGGACTTATAACCCCTTCAGTAGGGCACTCAAAAAATCTGGTGACCTTTGACCTCTAGGGGGCGCTGTAATTAAGAAATATGCCTATTGGCCTGTAGCTGCTGTTGTGCTTAGAATTAAAACGCACTAGTGGTGTCTGACAATACTGTGGAAGGTCCTTAGGCCGACCCAAGCCAACTTGTGATGTCAACATAATTGATTCGGCCGCCATATTGGATTTAATCAAAAACACTAAAAAGTTTTCACAGGTCACAAATTTCATCTGATTTTCACCAAAATTGGCACAGACCATCTTCAGACCAGGCCTTATCATTGTTTAATTTTCTGGAACGATTGACAAAAGCATTCGCCCGTAACAGCCAATCGAAATTGGTGGCGAAGCCGCCAAACAGGAAATGACCTTGTAACTCAGCCAATCTTGGGTTGTTTGGCATGGAACTTGCTGTGTCTGCTTAATGCTATATACCTGATGATTAGGGACAGTCCCATGATTAAAGTCACCAAGTTTCATGATGGCACCTCAAGCACTCTAGCACCACCAACAGGCCAAAGTTGGACATGCGTTCACGTACGTAACTTTTGAGCCGTATGGCCAATTGTCAAAAATGAGGTATCGTTGGAATCCTTCGACCAAGCCGAGTTCAACGCACCCTATGACGTCAATTTCCGCCATGAGGGATTTTCCGCCATTTTGGATTTCATCAAAATCACTTAAAACGTATCAGAGGTCACAAATTTTGTCCGATCGACACCAAACTTCACAGACATCATCTACAGACCATGCCTCATTAATGCATTGCTTTTTGTCTTCGGAACTAAAACCGTTCGCGCGTAACAGCCAATCGAAATTTGCGGCGAAGCCGCCAAACAGGAAGTGAGCTCATATCTCAGCAACGCTTTCATGTATCAAAACCATACTTAGTACATGGTCCTCAGGACCCACCAGGAGGACGCTCACGAAATTTGGTGACCTTTGACCTCTAGGGGGCTATGGAAATGGCAAAAATGTATTTTGGCCTGTAGTTGCTGCATTATTCTGCAATGGAGGTCAATGGCAGCCCATAAAACCATCTGGTTCATCCTGATGATGCACAAATAATTTGTTGACCTTTGACCTCTATGGGGGCATTGAAATCACAGCAAGCATGATCATATCTCAATCGATCTTTTATTTTTGATGTGAAACTGATGACAGCGAGTTCCATCCAGTTAATTCGAATGCGTGCATGCATGGGTGGGGCAGGGTGTGATGGGCAGGGGCGATTGCGGCGGTGGGCTGGCTGGGTGAGGGGGTGGCGACACTCAGCCCTGGTTTATCCACACAAAATCAGTTATGTTTTGATGTGAAACTTGACCTTGTAACTCAGCCAATCTTGGGTTGTTTGGCATGGAACTTGCTGTGACTGCTTAATGCTATATGCCTGATACCAAAGCATTGAGTTTCATGCCAAATCTGGACTGCTGAACTGCTGAACTGCCTGCTTGGCCCCCACATTGCTGCTTGCAGCTATATTTATTATTATTATTTAACATCTTTCCTCTGCCATTGGAGTCTATGGCAGCCCATAGAACCGTCTGGTAAAAAGTTGTGAAATTTGGCACACTGATTGGGGACACTCCAATATTTTATTTCACCAAGTTTCATGCCTCCCTGTCGAACCCTCTAGCGCCACCAACAGGCCAAAGTTGGACATGCGTTCACGCACGTAACTTTTGACCCGTTTGCCCGATTGTCAAAAATGTGGTATCGTTGGAATCCTTTGACCAAGCCGAGTTCAACGCATCCTATGACGTCAATTTCCGCCATGATGGATTTTCCGCCATTTTGGATTTTGTCAAAAACCTTTAAAAAGTTTCACGCCTCACATAGTTTGTCCGATTTTCACGAAACTTAGCACATAACATCTTCAGACCAAGCCGCACAAAAGTTATCGATTTTCATCTTCGGAACTAAAACGGTTTGCCCGTAAAAAGCCAAACGAAATATGCGGCGAAGCCGCCAAACAGGAAGTGAGCTCATATCTCAGCAACCCTTTCATCTGTCATAACCAAACTTAGTACATGGACTTATAACCCCATCAGTAGGGCACTCAAAAAATCTAGTGACCTTTGACCTCTAGGGGGCGCTGTAATTAAGAAATATGCCTATTGGCCTGTAGCTGCTATTGTGCTTAGAATTAAAACGCACTAGTGGTGTCTGACAATACTGTGGAAGGTCCTTAGGCTGACCCAAGCCAACTTGTGATGTCATCGTAATTGATTTGGTCGCCATATTGAATTTAATCAAAACCATGAATAAGTATTCGCAAGTCACAAATTTCAGCTGATCCTCACCAAAATTGGCAGATACCATCTTCAGACCATGCCTTATCAGTGTATTTTTTTCTGGAACAATTGATAGAAGCGTTTGCCTGTAACAGCCAATCGAAATTTGCGGCGAAGCCGCCAAACAGGAAGTGAGCTCATATCTCAGCAACGCTTTCATGTATCAAAACCATACTTAGTACATGGTCCTCAGGACCCACCAGGAGGACGCTCAAGAAATTTGGTGACCTTTGACCTCTAGGGGGCTCTGTAATTGGCAAAAATGTATTTTGGCCTGTAGTTGCTGCATTATTCTGCAATGGAGGTCAATGGCAGCCCATTGAACCGTCTGGTTCATCCTGATGATGCACAAATAAGCTAGTGACCTTTGACCTCTATGGGGGCATTGAAATTACAGCAAGCATGATCATATCTCAATCGATCTTTTATTTTTGATGTGAAACTGATGACAGCGAGTTCCATAAGGTTCATTCTAATGCGTGCGTGCAAGGGTGGGGCGGGGTGGGACGGGCAGTGGCGGTGGGTTGGCTGGGTGAGGGGGCGGCGACACTCAGCCCTGGTTCAGCCCCACAAAATCAGTTATGTTTTGATGTGAAACTTGACCTTGTAACTCAGCCATTCTTGGGTTGTTTGACATGGAACTTGCTGTGACTGCTTGATGCTATATGCCTGATGCCACGGCATTGAGTTTCATGCCAAATCTGGACTGCTGAACTGCCTGCTTGGCCCCCACATTGCTGCTTGCAGCTATATTTGGGGGCCAAGCAGCGAAGCTGCGCGGCAACCCATAGTGATTCTACGTATTCTTATTGGGGGCCAAGCAGCGAAGCTGCGAAGGCACCCATTGTGTTTCTATGTTTTCTTATTATTGGGGGCCAAGCAGCGAAGCTGCGAAGGCACCCATTGTGTTTGTTAGTTTTCTTATTATTATTATTACGCTTCCGCCATTGAAGTCAATGGCAGCCCATAGAACCGTCTGGTGAAAAGTTGTGAAATTTGGCACACTGATTAGGGACAGTCCCATGATTAATGTCACCAAGTTTCATGATGGCACCTCAAGCACTCTAGCGCCACCAACAGGCCAAAGTTGGACGTGCGTTCACGCACGTAACTTTTGACCCGTCAGTCCGATTTTCAAAAATGAGGTATCGCTGGAATCCTTGGACCATGCCGAGTTCAACGCACCCTATGACGTCATTTTCCGCCATGATGGATTTTCCGCCATATTGGATTTCATCAAAAACACTAAAAAGTCTTCACAGGTCACAAATTTTGTTCGATCGACACCAAACTTCATGGATATCATCTACAGACCATGACTCATTAATGCATTGCTTTTTGTCTTCGGAACTAAAACCGCTCGCGCGTAACAGCCAATCGAAGTTGGCGGCAAAGCCGCCAAACAGGAAGTGAGCTCATATCTCAGCAACCCATTCACCTATCATAACCAAACTTAGTAAATGGACTAAGGACCCAATCAGGGGGACGCTCAAGAAATCTGGTGACCTTTGACCTCTAGGGGGCGCTGTAATTAAGAAACATGCCTTTTGGCCTGTAGCAGCAGTTGTGCTTAGAATTAAAACGCACTAGTGGTGTCTGGTACTACTGTTGAAGGTCCTTAGACCGACCCAAGCCAACTTGTGATGTCATCATAATTGATTCGGCCGCCATATTGGATTTAATCAAAAACACGTACAAGTTTTCGCAGGTCACAAATTTCAGCGGATCCTCACCAAAATTGGCAGAGACCATCTTCAGACCGTGCCTTATCAGTGCATTGCTTTCTGGAACAATTGACAGAAGCATTCGGCTGTAACAGCCAATCAAAATTTGTGGCGAAGCCGCTAAACAGGAAGTGAGCTCATATCTCAGCAACCCTTGCATGTATCAAAGCCAAACTGGGTGCATGGACTCAGGACCCAATCAGGAGGACACTCAATAAATCTGGTGACCTTTGACCTCTAGGGGGCGCTGTAATTAAGAAATATGCCTATTGGCCTGTAGCTGCAGTTGTGCTTAGAATTAAAATGCACTAGTGGTTTCAGGTAATACTGTTTGACGTCCTTAGGGCAACCCAGGCCAACTTGTGATGTCATCGTAATTGATTCGGCCGCCATATTGGATTTAATAAAAAACATGAATAAATATTCACATGTCACAAATTTCAGCTGATCCTCACCAAAATTGGCAGAGACCATCTTCAGACCATTCCTTATCAGTGTATTTTTTTTTGGAACAATTGACCGAAGCGTTTGCCTGTAACAACCAATCGAAATTTGCGGCGAAGCCGCCAAACAGGAAGTGAGCTCATATCTCAGCAACCCTGCCATGTATCATAACCAAACTTACTACATAGATTCATCACCCCATTAGGAAGACGCACAAAACATTTGGTGAACTTTGACCTGTAGAGGTTGCTGCAGTTTGCAATATTGCATTTTGATCTGTAGTTGCTGATGTGTTTCATCGATCCTTTATTTTTTGATGTGAAACTGATGACAACATGTTCCATCCAGTTCATTCTAATGCATGCGTGCAAGGGCGGGGAGGGGCAGGACGGGGTGGGACGGGCAGGGGTGATTAGGTGGGGGGCTGACTGGCAGAGGCGGTGGCAATTCTCAGCCCTGTTTCACCCCTACAAAATCAGTTATGTTTTGATGTGACACTAGTTGAAAGTGTTGATCGCGGATGTCTGCTGAGTTCTATCTTGTCGCCAATGCTACTCCAGCCTATTCTGCATGGCCCCCTCATTGCTGCTTGCAGCTATATTTCTATTTGTTCTTATTATTATTATTATTGGGGGCCAAGCAGCGAAGCTGCGAAGGCACCCATTGTGTTTGTTAGTTTTCTTATTATTATTATTATTATTATTATTATTACGCTTCCGTCATTGAAGTCAATGGCAGCCCATAGAACCGTGTGGTGAAAAATTGTGAAATTTGGCACACTGATTAGGGACAGTCCCATGATTAATGTCACCAAGTTTCATGATGGCATCTCAAGCACTCTAGCGCCACCAACAGGCCAAAGTTGGACTTGCGTTCACGTACGTAACTTTTGACCCGTATGGCCGATTGTCAAAAATGAGGTATCGTTGGAATCCTTGGACCAAGCCGAGTTCAACGCACCCTATGACGTCATTTTCCGCCATGATGGATTTTCCGCCATTTTGGATTTCATCAAAAACACTTAAAAATCTTCACAGGTCACAAATTTTGTCCGATTATCACCAAACTTGACACACATGATCTTCAGAGCATGCCTCACAAAAGTTATTCCTTTTTGTCTTCAGAACTAAAACCGTTCGCGCGTAACAGCCAATCGAAGTTTGCGGCGAAGCCGCCAAACAGGAAGTGAGCTCATATCTCAGCAACCCATTCATCTATCATAACCAAACTAAGTACATGGACTCTGAACCCAATCAGAGGGACGTTCAAGAAATTTGGTGACCTTTGACCTCTAGGGGGCGCTGTAATTAAGAAACATGCTTTTTGGCCTGTAGCTGCAGTTGTGCTTAGAATTAAAACGCACTAGTGGTGTCTGGTAATACTGTTGGAGGTCCTTAGGCCGACCGAAGCCAACTTGTGATGTCATCATAATTGATTCGGCCGCCATATTGGATATAATCAAAAACACGTACAAATTTTCGCAGGTCACAAATTTCATCTGTTCTTCACCAAAATTGGCAGAGACCATCTTCAGACCATGCCTGATGAGTGCAATGCTTTCTGGAACAATTGACAGAAGCATTGACCTGTACCAGCCAATCGAAATTTGCGGCGAAGCCACCAAACAGGAAGTGATTTTATATCTCAGCAACGCTTTCATGTATCAAAACCAAATTTAGTACATGTACCTCAGACCCCATCGGGAGGACGCTCAAGAAATTTGGTGACATTTGACCTCTAGGGGGCACCGTAATTGACAAAAATGCATTTTGGCCAGTTGTTGATGATGCGCATTATTTTGCAATGGAAGTCAATGGCAGCCCATAGAACCGTCTTGTAAAAAGTTATACAATTTTGCACACTTATTGGGGACAGTCCAATAATTCATTTCACCAAGTTTCATGCCAGCACCTCAAGCACTCTAGCGCCACCAACAGGCCAAAGTTGGATGTGCGTTCACGCACGTAACTTTTGACCCGTATGGCCGATTGTCAAAAATGATGTATCGTTGGAATCCTTGGACCAAGCCGAGTTCAACGCACCCTATGCCGTCAATTTCCGCTATGATGGATTTTCCGCCATATTGGATTTCATCAGAAAAACTTAAATGTCTTCACAGGTCACACATTTTGTCCAATTGATACCAAACTTCACAGATATCATCTACAGACCATGCCTCATTAATGCATTGCTTTTTGTCTTCGGAACTATAACCATTCGCGCATAACAGCCAATCGAATTTTGCGGCGAAGCCACCAAACAGGAAGTGAGCTCATATCTCAGCAACCCATTAATCTATCATAACCAAACTTAGTATATGGACTCAGAACCCAATCAGGGGGACGCTCAAGAAATCTGGTGACCTTTGACCTCTAGGGGGCGTTGTAATTAAGAAACATGACTTTTGGCCTGTAGCTGCAGTTGTGCTTAGAATTAAAACACACTAGTGGTGTCTGGTAATACTGTTGGAGGTCCTTAGGCCGACCCAAGTTAACTTGTGATGTCATCATAATTGATTCGGCCGCCATATTGGATTTAATCAAAAACACGTACAAGTTTTCGCAGGTTACAAATTTCAGCGGATCCTCACCAAAATTGGCACAAACCATCTTCAGACCATAACCTATCAATATATTGCTCTCTATAACAATTGACAAAAGCATTCGCCCATAACAGCCAATCGAAATTGGTGGCGAAGCCGCCAAACAGGAAGTGAGCTCATATCTCAGCAACCCTGCCATGTATCATAACCAAAGTTACTACATATATTCATGATCCCATTAGGAGGACGCTCAAAACATTTGGTGACATTTGACCTTTAGGGGGTGCTGCCATTAGCAATATTGCATTTTGATGTGTAGTTGCTGATGTGTTTTATCAATCTTTTATTTTTTGATGTGAAACTGATGACAACATGTTCCATCCAGTTAATTCTAATGCGTGCGTGCAAGGGCAGGGCAGGGCAGGACGGGGTGGGACGGGCTGGGGTGATTAGGTGGGGGGGGGGGGGGGGCTGGCTGGCGGAGGCGGTGGCAATACTCAGCCCTGTTGATCCCGGGTGTCTGCTGAGTTCTATCTTGTCGCCGTGGCTACTCCGGCCTATACTGCTTGGCCCCCTCATTGCTGCTTGCAGCTATATTTATTATTATTATTCCGCCATTGAAGTCAATGGCAGCCCATAGAACCGTCTGGTGAAAAGTTGTGAAATTTGGCACACTGATTAGGGACAGTCCCATGATTAATGTCACCAAGTTTCATGATGGCTCCTAGAGCACTCTAGCGCCACCAACAGGCCAAAGTTGGACGTGCGTTCACGCACGTAACTTTTGACGCGTATTGCCGATTGTCAAAAATGAGGTATCGTTGGAATCCTTGGACCAAGCCGAGTTCAACGCACCCTATGACGTCAATTTCCGCCATGATGGATTTTCCGCCATATTGGATTTCATCAAAAACACTAAAAAGTCCTCTCAGGTCACAAATTTTGTCCGATCGACACCAAACTTCACAGATATCATCTACAGACCATGTCTCATTAATGCATTGCTTTTTGTCCTCGGAACTAAAACCGGTCGCGCGTAACAGCCAATCGAAATTTGCGGCGAAGCCGCCAAACAGGAAGTGAGCTCATATCTCAGCAACCCATTCACCTATCATAACCAAACTTAGTACATGGACTCAGGACCCAATTAGGGGGACGCACAAGAAATCTGGTGACCTTTGACCTCTAGGGGGCGCTGTAATTAAGAAACATGCCTTTTGGCCTGTAGCTGCAGTTGTGCTTAGAATTAAAACGCACTAGTGGTGTCTGGTAATACTGTTGGAGGTCCTTAGGCCGACCCAAGTCAATTTGTGATGTCATCGTAATTGATTCGGCCGCCATATTGGATTTAATCAAAAACACGTAAAAATTTTCGCAGGTCACAAATTTCAGCGGATCCTCACCAAAATTGGCAGAGAACATCTTCAGACCATGCCTTATCAGTGCGTTGCTTTCTGGAACAATTGACAGAAGCATTCGGCTGTAACAGCCAATCGAAATTTGCGGCGAAGCCGCCAAACAGGAAGTGAGCTCATATCTGAGCAACCCTTGCATGTATCAAAGCCAAACTGGGTGCATGGACTCAAGACCCAATCAGAGGGACGCTCAATAAATCTCGTGACCTTTGACCTCTAGGGGGCGCTGTAATTAAGAAACATGCCTTTTGGCCTGTAGCTGCAGTTGTGCTTAGAATTAAAATGCACTAGTGGTTTCAGGTAATACTGTTGGACGTCCTTAGGGCAACCCAGGCCAACTTGTGATGTCATCATAATTGATTCGGCTGCCATATTGGATTTAATCAAAAACATCAAAAAGTTTTCAGAGGTCGCAAATTTCATCTGATCTTCACCAAAATTGGCACAGACCATCTTCAGACCATAACCTATCAATATATTGCTTTCTGGAACAATTGACAAAAGCATTCTTCCGTAACAGCCAATCAAAAATGATGGCGAAGCCGCCAAACAGGAAGTGAGCTCATATCTCAGCAACCCTGCCATGTATCATAACCAAACTTACTACATAGATTCATGACCCCATTAGGAGGACGCACAAAACATTTGGTGACCTTTGACCTGTAGAGGTTGCTGCAATTTGCAATATTGCATTTTGATCTGTAGTTGCTGATGTGTTTCATCGATCCTTTATTTTTTGATGTGAAACTGATGACAACATGTTCCATCCAGTTCATTCTAATGCGTGCGTGCAAGGGCGGGGAGGGGCAGGACAGGGTGGAACGGGCAGGGGTGATTAGGTGGGGGGCTGACTGGCAGAGGCGGTGGCAATTCTCAGCCCTGTTTCAGCCCTACAAAATCAGTTATGTTTTGATGTGACACTAGTTGAAAGTGTTGGTCGCGGATGTCTGCTGAGTTCTATCTTGTCGCCGTGGCTACTCCGGCCTATTCTGCTTGGCCCCCTCATTGCTGCTCGCAGCTATATTTGGGGGCCAAGCAGCGAAGCTGCGAAGGCACCCATTGTGTTTCTTAGTTTTCTTATTATTATAAATCCTCTGCCATTGAAGTCTATGGCAGCCCATAGAACCGTCTGGTGAAAAGTTGTGAAATTTGGCACACTAATTAGGCAGTACCCCATGATTAATTTCACAAAGTTTCAAGTCCGCACCCCGAGCGCTCTAGCGCCACCAACAGGCCAAAGTTGGACATGCTTTCACACACGTAACTTCTGACCCGATGGCTCAATTTTGAAAAATGAGCTATCCTTGGAATCCTTGGACCAAGCCGAGTTCAACGCACCCTATGACGTCATTTTCCGCCATGATGGATTTTCCGCCATATTGGATTTTAGTGAAAGTGAAACTAATCTTTCACAGGTCACAAATTTTGTCCGATAGTCACCAAACTTGACACACATGATCTTCAGGCCATGCCTCATTAACGCATTGCTTTTTGTCTTCGGAACTGAAACCGTTCGCGCGTACCAGCCAATCGAAATTTGCGGCGAAGCCGCCAAACAGGAAGTGAGCTTATATCTCAGCAACCCATAAATCTATCATAACCAAACTTAGTACATGGACTCAGTACCCAATTAGGGGGACGCTCAAGAAATCTGGTGACCTTTGACCTCTAGGGAGCGCTGTAATTAAGAAACATGCCTTTTGGCCTGTAGCTGCAGTTGTGCTTAGAATTGAAATGCACTAGTGGTGTCTGGTAATACTGTTGGAGGTCCAAAGGCCGACCCAAGCCAACTTGTGATGTCATCGTAATTGATTTGGCCGCCATATTGGATTTAATGAAAAACACGTACAAGTTTTCGCAGGTCACACATTTCAGCGGATCCTCACCAAAATTGGCAGAGACCATCTTCAGACCATGCCTTATCAGTGCATTGCTTTCTGGAACAATTGACAGAAGCATTCGGCTGTAACAGCCAATCGAAATTTGCGGCGAAGCCGCCAAACAGGAAGTGAGTTCATATCTCAGCATCCCTTGCATGTATCAAAGCCAAACTGGGTGCATGGACTCAGGACCCAATCAGAGGGACACTCAATAAATCTGGTGACCTTTGACCTCTAGGGGGCGCTCTAATTAAGAAACATGCCTTTTGGCCTGTAGCTGCTGTTGTGTTTGGAATTAAAATGTACTAGTGGTGTCTGGTAATACTGTTGGAGGTCCTTAGGCCGACCGAGGCCAACTTGTGATGTCATCGTAATTGATTCGGCCGTCATGTCAGATTTAATCACAAACATCAAAAAGTTATCACAGGTCGCAAATTTCATCTGATCTTCACCAACATTGGCACAGACCATCTTCAGACCATAACCTATCAATATATTGCTCTCTGGAACAATTGACAAAAGCATTCGCCCATAACAGCCAATCGAAATTGGTGGCGAAGCCGCCAAACAGGAAGTGAGCTCATATCTCAGCAACCCTGCCATGTATCATAACCAAACTTACTACATATATTCATGACCCCATTAGGAGGATTCTCAAACCATTTGGTGACCTTTGACCTGTAGGGGGTGCTGCAATTAGCAATATTGCATTTTGATGTGTAGTTGCTGATGTGTTTTATAAATCTTTTATTTTTTGATTTGAAACTGATGACAACATATTCCATCCAGTTAATTCTAATGCGTGCGTGCAAAGGCAGGGCAGGGCAGGACGGGGTGGGACGGGCTGGGGTGATTAGGTGGGGGGGGGGGGGGGATGGGGGCTGGCTGGCGGAGGCAGTGGCAATACTCAGCCCTGTTTCAGCCCTGTTTATCCCGGGTGTCTGCTGAGTTCTATCTTGTCGCCGTGGCTACTCCGGCCTATACTGCTTGGCCCCCTCATTGCTGCTTGCAGCTATATTTGGGGGCCAAGCAGCGAAGCTGCGCGGCAACCCATAGTGATTCTACGTATTCTTATTGGGGGCCAAGCAGCGAAGCTGCGCGGCAACCCATAGTGATTCTACGTATTCTTATTATTATTATTATTATTATAACGAAACGCTAATTTGCCATTAAACCATACAGTAAAAAGTTGGGATATTCGGCACATTGATTCGGTTCAGTCATATCTTTAATTTATCAAAGTTTCAAGTCTGCATTTTGAGTGCTCTAGCGCCACCAACATTTCAAATTTTTTATTACATCTATGCACATAACGTTTGAACGGTACACCACATTTTGAACATTAAGGTATATTTGGAATCCTTGGATGAGACCGAACTCAACGCAGATGTCAATTTATGGGGTAAACGTAATTGATCAGGCTGCCATATTGGATTTAATCAAAAACACCTAAAAGGCATCAAAGTTGGCAAAGTTTGTCCGATTTTCACGAAACTTGACGCAGATGATCTTCAGACCATGACTCATAAATGCATTGCTTTTTGGAGCCATATTCAAAACCCGTCGCCCGTGGTGACCAATCAAGTTTGGCGGCGAAGCCGCCAAACAGGAAGTGAAGTAATCTCAGCAAGGCTTTCGCGTATCAACACCAAACTCAGTACAGGGTCTCAGTACCCAATTAGGAGGAGGCTCAATAAATTTGATGACTTTTGACCTATAGGTGGCGCTATAATTAGCAAAATTACGTTTTAGCCTGTAACGGGTCATGTGTTTGGAATTAAAGCATATTAGTGATATCTGTTAATACCTTGAGAGGTCCTTAGGCCGACACATGCCAACATCTGACGTCAACTTAATTGATCCGACCGCCATATTGGATTTCATCAAAAACACTTAAAAGGCATCAAAGGTCATAAAGTTTGTCCGATTTTCACGAAACTTGACGCAGATGATCGTCAGACCATGACTCATAAACGCATTGCTTTTTGGAGACATATTCCAAACCGGTTGCCTGTGACGACCAATCAAGTTTGGCGGCAAAGGCGCCAAACAGGAAGTGAAGTGATCTCAGCAAGGCTTTCGCGTATCAACACCAAACTCAGTATAGGGTCTCAGGACCCAATTAGGAGGAAGCTCAATACATTTGATGACTTTTGACCTATAGGTGGCGCTATAATCACATGAAGTGGGCTCATATTTCAGCAATGCTTTCACATATTAAAACCAAACTTAGTATATGGACTTGGGACCTCATCCTGAGGACAGACAATAATTTTAGCAACCTTTGACCACTAGGGGTGCTATAATTTGCAACACTTTCTCGTATAAACACCAAACTTGGTATATGGACTCGTGACTACAACCTGAGGACGCACAATAAATTTGGTGACTTTTGACCACTAGGGGTGCTATAATTATCAACACTTTCTCGTATCGACACCAAACTTGGTATGTGGACTCGTGAATACAACCTGACTATGCACAATACATTTAGTGATGTTTGAGGTATGCATATGTGTGGGGGGTTATTGGGGTGTGTGGGAGAGGAAGTTTATCTGTGTATATGTGTGTGTGTGGGACGGGTGGTTAATTGGGTGTGTGTATAATGTAGCAACATTGGGTTGCCATGACAACTCCTGCTCAACTGCTTGGCCCCCACATTGCTGCTTGCAGCTATATTTATTATTATTATTATTATTATTATTACGCTTCCGTCATTGAAGTCAATGGCAGCCCATAGAACCGTCTGGTGAAAAGTTCTGAAATTTGGCACACTGATTAAGGACAGTCTCATGATTAATTTCACCAAGTTTCATACCGGCACCTTGAGCGCTCTAGCGCCACCAACAGGCCAAAGTTGGATGTGCGTTCACGCACGTAACTTTTGACCCG
The DNA here is from genome assembly GCF_046254945.1 of Alosa pseudoharengus. Taxonomy (NCBI): domain Eukaryota; kingdom Metazoa; phylum Chordata; class Actinopteri; order Clupeiformes; family Clupeidae; genus Alosa; species Alosa pseudoharengus. Next base: position 72,453 of record NW_027468564.1, on the reverse strand, counting down.
TTGATCCGATTGTCAAAAATTAGGTATTGTTAGAATCCTTGGACCAAGCCGAGTTCAACGCACCCTGTGACGTCATTTTCCGCCATGATGGATTTTCCGCCATTTTGGATTTCATCAAAAACACTTAAAAGTCTTCACAGGTCACAAATTTTGTCCGATCAAAACCAAACCTGACACACATAATCTTCAGTCCAAGCCTCACAAAAGTTATTCCTTTTTGTCTTCGGAACTAAACCCGTTCTCCCGTAACAGCCAATCAAAGTTTGCGGCGAAGCCGCCAAACAGGAAGTGAGCTCATATCTCAACAACCCTTGCATGTATCAAAGCCAAACTTGGTACATGGACTCAGGACCCAATCAGTGGGACGCTAAAGAAATCTGGTGACCTTTGACCTCTAGGGGGCGCTGTAATTAAGAAACATGCCTTTTGGCCTGTAGCTGCAGTTGTGCTTAGAATTAAAATGCACTAGTGGTGTCTGGTAATACTGTTGGAGGTCCTTAGGCCGACCCAAGCCAATTTGTGATGTCATCGTAATTGATTCGGCCGCCATTTTGGATTTAATCAAAAACACATAAAAATGTTCGCAGGTCACAAATTTCAGTGGATCCTCACCAAAATTGGCAGACATCATCTTCAGACCATGCATTATCAGTGCTTTGCTTTCTGGAACAATTGACAGAAGCATTCGGCTGTAACAGCCAATCGAATCTTGCGGAGATGCCGCCAAACAGGAAGTGAGCTCATATCTCAGCAACCCTTGCATGTATCAAAGCCAAACTTGGTGCATGGCCTCAGGACCCAATCAGGGAGACACTCAACAAATCTGGTGACCTTTGACCTCTAGGGGGCGCTGTAATTAAGAAACATGCCTTTTGGCCTGTAGCTGAAGTTATGCTTAGAATTAAAATGCACTAGTGGTGTCTGGTAATACTGTTGGAGGTCCTTAGGCTGACCCAAGCCAACTTGTAATGTCATCTTAATTGATTCGGCCGCCATATTGGATTTAATCAAAAATACATACAAGTGTTCGCAGGTCACATATTTCAGCGGATCCTCACCAAAATTGGCAGAGACCATCTTCAGACCATAACCTTTCAATATATTGCTCTCTGGAACAATTGACAAAAGCATTCGCCCGTAACAGCCAATCGAAATTGGTGGCGAAGCCGCCAAACAGGAAGTGAGCTCATATCTCAGCAACCCTGCCATGTATCATAACCAAACTTACTATATATATTTGTGACCCCATTAGGAGGACGCTCGAACCATTCGGTGACCTTTGACCTGTAGGGGGTGCTGCAATTAGCAATATAGCATTTTGATGTGTAGTTGCTGATGTGTTTTATCAATCTTTTATTTTTTGATGTGAAACTGATAACATGTTCCATCCAGTTAATTTTAATGCGTGCGTGGAAGAGCAGGGCAGGGCAGGATGGGGTGGGACGGGCTGGGGTGATTAGGTGGGGGGGGGCTGGCTGGCGGAGGCGGTGGCAATACTCAGCCCTGTTTCAGCCCTGTTGATCCTGGGTGTCTGCTGAGTTCTATCTTGTCACCGTGGCTACTCCGGCCTATTCTGCTTGGCCCCCTCATTGCTGCTTGCAGCTATATTTATTATTATTATTATTATTATAACGAAACGCTCATTTGCCATTCAACCGTACAGTAAAAAGTTGAGAAATTCGGCACATTGATTCGGTTCAGTCATATCTTTAATTTATCAAAGTTTCAAGTCTGCACTTTGAGTGCTCTAGCGCCACCAACATTTCAAATTTTTTATTACATCTATGCACATAACGTTTGAACGGTACACCACATTTTGAACATTAAGGTATATTTGGAATCCTTGGATGAGACCGAACTCAACGCAGATGTGAATTTATGAGGTAAACGTAATTGATCAGGCTGCCATATTGGATTTAATCAAAAACACCTAAAAGGCATCAAAGTTCGCAAAGTTTGTCCGATTTTCACGAAACTTGACGCAGATGATCTTCAGACTATGACTCACAAATGTTATTGCTTTTCGGAGCCATATTCAAAACCCATCGCCCGTCGTGACCAATCAAGTTTGGCGGCGAAGCCGCCAAACAGGAAGTGAAGTGATATCTCAGCAATGGTTTCACGTATCAAAACCAAACTAGGTATATGGGCTCAGGACCCAATCAGGAGGACACTCAAGAAATGTGGTAAATTTTGACCACTATGTGGCGCTATAATCACAGGAATTGGGCTCATATTTCAGCAATGCTTTCACGTATTGAAACCAAACTTGGCTCATTGACTCGGGACCACATCCTGAGGACATACAATAATTTTAGCAACGTTTGACCACTAGGGGTGCTATAATTTGCAACACTTTCTCGTATCGACACCAAACTTGGTACCTGGACTCGGGACCACATCCTGAATAAGGACAATACATTTAGTGACCTTTGACCACTAGGGGCGCTATAATTAGAAAAACTTTATCGTATCGACACCAAACTTGGTACATGGACTCGGGAACACATCCTGAAGAGGCACAATATATTTAGTGAGCTTTGACCACTAGGGGTGCTACAATTATCAACACTTTCTTGTATCGACACCAAACTTGGTATGTGGACTTGTGACTACAACCTGACTACGCACAATAAATTTGGTGATGTTTGAGGTATGCATATGTGTGGGGGGTTATTGGGGTGTGTGGGGGAAGAAGTTTATCTGTGTATATGTGTGTGTGTGGGACAGGGGGGGGGTTAATTGGGTGTGTGTATAATGTAGCAACATTGGGTTGCCAGTGCAACTCCTGCTCAACTGCTTGGCCCCCACATTGCTGCTTGCAGCTATATTTATTATTATTATTTAACATCTTTCCTCCGCCATGGGAGTCTATGGCAGCCCATAGAACCGTCTGGTAAAAAGTTGTGAAATTTGGCACACTGATTGGGGACACGCCAATATTTTATTTCACCAAGTTTCATGCCTCCCTGTCGAACCCTCTAGCGCCACCAACAGGCCAAAGTTGGACGTGCGTTCACGCACGTAACTTTTGACCCGTTGACCCGATTGTCAAAAATGTGGTATCGTTGGAATCCTTTGACCAAGCCGAGTTCAACGCACCCTATGACGTCAATTTCCGCCATGATGGATTTTCCGCCATTTTGGATTTTGTCAAAAACCTTTAAAAAGTTTCACGCCTCACATAGTTTGTCCGATTTTCACGAAACTTAGCACATAACATCTTCAGACCAAGCCGCACAAAAGTTATCGATTTTCATCTTCGGAACTAAAACCGTTTTCCCGTAACAGCCAAACGAAATATGCGGCGAAGCCGCCAAACAGGAAGTGAGCTCATATCTTAGCAACCCTTTCATCTGTCATAACCAAACTTAGTACATGGACTTATAACCCCATCAGTAGGGCACTCAAAAAATCTGGTGACCTTTGACCTCTAGGGGGCGCTGTAATTAAGAAATATGCCTATTGGCCTGTAGCTGCTGTTGTGCTTAGAATTAAAACGCACTAGTGGTGTCTGACAATACTGTGGAAGGTCCTTAGGCCGACCCAACCCAACTTGTGATGTCATCGTAATTGATTTGGTCGCCATATTGGATTTAATCAAAAACATGAATAATTATTCGCAAGTCACAAATTTCAGCTGATCCACACCAAAATTGGCAGAAACCATCTTCAGACCATGCCTTATCAGTGTATTTTTTTCTGGAACAATTGACAGAAGCGTTTGCCTGTAACAGCCAATCGAAATTTGCGGCGAAGCCGCCAAACAGGAAGTGAGCTCATATCTCAGCAACGCTTTCATGTATCAAAACCAAACTTAGAACATGGTCCTCTGGACCCACCAGGAGGACGCTCAAGAAATTTGGTGACCTTTGACCTCTAGGGGGCTCTGTAATTGGCAAAAATGTATTTTGGCCTGTAGTTGCTGCATTATTCTGCAATGGAGGTCAATGGCAGCCCATAGAACCGTCTGGTTCATCCTGATGATGCACAAACAATTTGGTGACCTTTGACCTCTATGGGGGGCATTGAAGTCACAGCAAGCATGATAATATCTCAATCGATCTTTTATTTTTGATGTGAAACTGATGACAGCGAGTTCCATCCAGTTAATTCTAAAGCGTGCGTGCAAGGGTGGGGCGGGGTGGGACGGGCACGGGCGATTGCGGCGGTGGGTTGGCTGGGTGAGGGGGCGGCGACACTCATTCCTGGTTCAGCCACACAAAATCAGTTATGTTTTGATGTGAAACTTGACCTTGTAACTCAGCCAATCTTGGGTTGTTTGACATGGAACTTGCTGTGACTGCTTAATGCTATATGCCTGATGCCACGGCATTGAGTTGCATGGCAAATCTGGCCTGCTGAACTGCCTGCTTGGCCCCCACATTGCTGCTTGCAGCTATATTTATTATTATTACGCTTCCGCCATTGAAGTCTATGGCAGCCCATAGAACCGACTGGTCAAAAGTTCTGAAATTTGGCACGCTTATTGGGGACAGGCCAACTATTAATTTCACCAAGTTTCCTGTCGGCAACTCGAACCCTCTAGCGCCACCAACAGGCCAAAGTTGGACATGCGTTCACGCACGTAACTTTTGACCCGTTGACCCGATTGTCAAAAATGTGGTATCGTTGGAATCCTTTGACCAAGCCGAGTTCAACGCACCCTATGACGTCAATTTCCGCCATGATGGATTTTCCGCCATTTTGGATTTTGTCAAAAACCTTTAAAAAGTTTCACGCCTCACATAGTTTGTCCGATTTTCACGAAACTTAGCACATAACATCTTCAGACCAAGCCGCACAAAAGTTATCGATTTTCATCTTCGGAACTAAAACCGTTTTCCCGTAACAGCCAAACGAAATATGCGGCGAAGCCGCCAAACAGGAAGTGACCTCATATCTCACCAACCCTTTCATCTGTCATAACCAAACTTAGTACATGGACTTATAACCCAATCAGTAGGGCACTCAAAAAATCTGGTGACCTTTGACCTCTAGGGGGCGCTGTAATTAAGAAATATGCCTATTGGCCTGTAGCTACTGTTGTGCTTAGAATTAAAACGCACTAGTGGTGTCTGACAATACTGTGGAAGGTCCTTAGGCCGACCCAAGCCAACTTGTGATGTCATCGTAATTGATTTGGTCGCCATATTGGATTTAATCAAAAACATGAATAAGTATTCGCAAGTCACAAATTTCAGCTGATCCTCACCAAAATTGGCAGAGAACATCGTCAGACCATGCCTTATCAGTGTATTTTTTTCTGGAACAATTGATAGAAGCGTTCGCCTGTAACAGGCAATCGAAATTTGCGGCGAAGCCGCCAAACAGGAAGTGAGCTCATATCTCAGCAACGCTTTCATGTATCAAAACCATACTTAGTACATGGTCCTCAGGACCCACCAGGAGGACGCTCAAGAAATTTGGTGACTTTTGACCTCTAGGGGGCTCTGTAATTGGCAAATATGTATTTTGGCCTGTAGTTGCTGCATTATTCTGCAATGGAGGTCAATGGCAGCCCATAGAACCGTCTGGTTCATCCTGATGATGCACAAATAAGTTGGTGACCTTTGACCTCTATGGGGGCATTGAAATTACAGCAAGCATGATCATATCTCAATCGATCTTTTATTTTTGATGTGAAACTGATGACAGCGAGTTCCATCAAGTTCATTCTAATGCGTGCGTGCAAGGGTGGGGCGGGGTGGGACGGGCAGTGGCGGTGGGTTGACTGGGTGAGGGGGCGGCGACACTCAGCCCTGGTTCAGCCCCACAAAATCAGTTATGTTTTGATGTGAAACTTGACCTTGTAACTCAGCCAATCTTGGGTTGTTTGACATGGAACTTGCTGTGACTGCTTAATGCTATATGCCTGATGCCACGGCATTGAGTTGCATGGCAAATTTGGCCTGCTGAACTGCCTGCTTGGCCCCCTCATTGCTGCTTGCAGCTATATTTGGGGGCCAAGCAGCGAAGCTGCAGGGCAACCCTTAGTGTTTCTATGAATTCTTACTATTATTATTATTATTTAACATCTTTCCTCTGCCATGGGAGTCTATGGCAGCCCATAGAACCGTCTGGTAAAAAGTTGTGAAATTTGGCACACTGATTGGGGACACTCCAATATTTTATTTCACCAAGTTTCATGCCTCCCTGTCGAACCCTCTAGCGCCACCAACAGGCCAAAGTTGGATGTGCGTTCACGCACGTAACTTTTGACCCGTTTGCCCAATTGTCAAAAATGTGGTATCGTTGGAATCCTTGGACCAAGCCGAGTTCAACGCACTCTATGACGTCAATTTCCGCCATGATGGATTTTCCGCCATTTTGGATTTTGTCAAAAACCTTTAAAAAGTTTCACGCCTCACATAGTTTGTCCGATTTTCACGAAACTTAGCACGTAACATCTTCAGACCAAGCCGCACAAAAGTTATCGATTTTCATCTTCGGAACTAAAACCGTTTTCCCGTAACAGCCAAACGAAATATGCGGCGAAGCCGCCAAACAGGAAGTGAGCTTATATCTCAGCAACCCTTTCATCTGTCATAACCAAACTTACTACATGGACTTATAACCCCTTCAGTAGGGCACTCAAAAAATCTGGTGACCTTTGACCTCTAGGGGGCGCTGTAATTAGCGAAAATGCATTTTGGCCTGTAGTTGTTGATGTGTTTGGAATTAAAACATACTAGTGGTGTGTGGTAGTACTTTTGGATGTCCTCAGGCTGACCCAGGCCAACTTGTGATGTCAACATAATTGATTCGGCCGCCATATTGGATTTAATCAAAAACACTAAAAAATTTTCACAGGTCACAAATTTCATCTGATTTTCACCAAAATTGGCACAGACCATCTTCAGACCAGGCCTTATCAGTGTTTCATTTTATGGAACGATTGACAAAAGCATTCGCCCGTAACAGCCAATCGAAATTGGTGGCGAAGCCGCCAAACAGGAAATAACCTTGTAACTTAGCCAATCTTGGGTTGTTTGGCATGGAACTTGCTGTTTCTGCTTAATGCTATATACCTGATGATTAGGGACAGTCCCATGATTAAAGTCACCAAGTTTCATGATGGCACCTCAAGCACTCTAGCGCCACCAATAGGCCAAAGTTGGACGTGCGTTCACGTACGTAACTTTTGAGCCGTATGGCCAATTGTCAAAAATGAGGTATCGTTGGAATCCTTCTACCAAGCCGAGTTCAACGCACCCTATGACGTCAATTTCCGCCATGACGGATTTTCCGCCATTTTGGATTTCATCAAAATCACTTAAAACGTATCAGAGGTCACAAATTTTGTCCGATCGACACCAAACTTCACAGATATCATCTACAGACCATGCCTCATTAATGCATTGCTTTTTGTCTTCGGACCTAAAACCGTTCGCGCGTAACAGCCAATCGAAATTTGCGGCGAAGCCGCCAAACAGGATGTGAGCTCATATCTCAGCAACCCATTCATCTATCATAACCAAACTTAGTCCATGGACTCAGGACCCAATGAGGGGGGACGCTCAAGAAATTTGGTGACCTTTGACCTCTAGAGGGCTCTGTAATTGGCAAAAATGTATTTTGGCCTGTAGTTGCTGCATTATTCTGCAATGCAGGTCAATGCCAGCCCATAGAACCGTCTGGTTCATCCTGGTGATGCACAAATAATTTGGTGACCTTTGACCTCTATGGGGGCATTGAAATCACAGCAAGCATGATAATATCTCAATCGATCTTTTATTTTTGATGTGAAACTGATGACAGCGAGTTCCATCCAGTTAATTCTAAAGCGTGCGTGCAAGAGTGGGGCAGGGTGGGACGGGCAGGGGCGGTTGCGGCGGTGGGCTGGCTGGGGGAGGGGGCGGTGACACTCAGCCCTGGTTCAGCCCCACAAAATCAGTTATGTTTTGATGTGAAACTTGACCTTGTAACTCAGCCAATCTTGGGTTGTTTTGCATGGAACTTGCTGTGTCTGCTTACTGCTATATGCCTAATGCCACGGCATTGAGTTTCATGCCAAATCTGGACTGCTGGACTGCTGAACTGCCTGCTTGGCCCCCACATTGCTGCTTGCAGCTATATTTATTTAACATCTTTCCTCTGCCATTGGAGTCTATGGCAGCCCATAGAACCGTCTGGTAAAAAGTTGTGAAATTTGGCACACTGATTGGGGACACGCCAATATTTTATTTCACCAAGTTTCATGCCTCCCTGTCGAACCCTCTAGCGCCACCAACAGGCCAAAGTTGGACGTGCGTTCACGCACGTAACTTTTGACCCGTTTGCCCGATTGTCAAAAATGTGGTATCGTTGGAATCCTTGTGGTATCGTTGCACCTGTATCAACTGCTTTCTACTGAACTAGACCAACTCTCTCTGTCTCTCCATTCTACAAGGATATAAGACACATTTCCTCCAACTTTCTATCCATTCATCCTCTTCAAACCATTCACTCATCCACCCATTGAACTATCCATCAACATCCATTAAACAATCTGCCTATCAACATCCATTCAACTTTCTGTCTATCAACATCCATTACACTATCTACATTTAACTTTTAAACTCTATACTCTGTCTCAGGCTTTAAGCATACAATATGGCTCTATTAAGACTGCCGTTAAGCAATTAGAATCCTAGGCCAGGTGGCCAGGCCACCTGCACCCTATCAGTTTCTCAGGCTAACCTTTTACACTATCCACCTATTTGACTGTTCAGTCAGTCCATCTATATTAAACCTCATCTACCTAGTTCAGTCATTCCAACTATATTAAACCTCATCTACCTAGCAAATAATTTAACCTTTTACACTATCCACCTATTTAACCGTTCAGTCATTCCAACTATATTAAACCTCATCTACCTAGTTCAGTCATTCCAACTATATTAAACCTCATCTACCTAGTTGTCATTCCAACTATATTAAACCTCATCTACCTAGCAAATAATTTAACCATTTGAATCCTATGGCAGGTGTTCAGGCCACCTGGATCTCAACTGCCAGTCTCAGGCTTTAAGCATACAAACTGGCCCTATTAAGACTACACATCCTGTTCAACTGCTTCCTCTGCCAAAACTGTTTCAAAATAAAAGTCCTCACTACAATATTTCACTGTTAAACAATTTAACCCTTTAAACTACTGAACTTTTTAACTGTTTAGCCATTGTAACTGTTACTTGTCATCAACTATGACTCCTACCCACTGTAGCTAGTTAGCATGGTTAGTATAGTTAGCATGCTAGCATGTTAGCATGCTAGTTAGCATTTTTAGCAAAACTGCTAAAAATGATTAGCTAAGTTAGCTAAGTCACATGGTTAGCATAGTTAGCATGCTAGCATGTTAACATGCTAGTTAACATTTTTAGCAAAACTGCTAAAAATGATTAGCTAAGTTAGCTAAGTCACATGGTTAGCATAGTTAGCATGCTAGCATATTAGCATGCTAGTTAGCATTTTTAACAAAACTGCTAAAAATGATTAGCTAAGTTAGCTAAGTAATATGGTTAGCATAATTAGCATGCTAGCATGTTAGCATGCTAGTTAGCATAGTTAGCATAACTGTTAAAAATGATTAGCCAAGTTAGCTAAGTAACATGGTTAACATAGTTAGCATGCTAGCATGTTAGCATGCTAGTTAGCATTTTTAACAAAACTGCTAAAAATGATTAGCTAAGTTAGCTAAGTAATATGGTTAGCATAATTAGCATGCTAGCATGTTAGCATGCTAGTTAGCATAGTTAGCATAACTGTTAAAAATGATTAGCTAGGTTAGCTAAGTAACATGGTTAACATAGTTAGCATGCTAGCATGTTAGCATGCTAGTTAACATAACTACTAAATATGAAAACATTAGCTAAGTTAACAACTAAGTTAAGTAACTTGGTTAACATTATTATCTTTGATAACATAGTTAGCATAACTGCTAGCAAACATTAGAGCCATTCCAACTGTCAGTTATCGTCAATTATCTACCTAAATAATGTAACCATTTAAATTATCCATCTATTTAACCGTTCAATCATTCCAACTATATTAAACCTTATCTACCAAGCAAATCATTCAACTATATAAACTATCAAACCTATTTAACTGTTCAGTCATTCCAACTATATTAAACCTCATCTACCTAGCAACCAATATAGTTTGTTTTTACTCTGTATGATATTTTACATCATATTTTTTGCATTTTCATGCACTGTATTTCCTTCAGGAAATGCTTTTCTAGTTCTTATTCTTCTTCTTCTTCTAACGCGCTTAATACAGCTTCAACCGTTTAACGTAGAAACTTCATTCAAACTGCGTTGCGTAGGTCTTACTTATGACATGGGTGCTATGTATTTTTCATCTTTGTAACTTTTATACTTTTTAAACTATTAATTAAAAACTAATCAAATTTTCCCCATTGACTTAACATTATGATTATGACATCACAATACGGCCGTTAAGCAATTAGAATCCTATGGCAGGTGTTCGGGCCACCTGTTTCAACTGCCAGTCTCAGGCTTTAAGCATACAAACTGGCCCTATTAAGACTACACATCCTGTCCAACTGCTTCCTCTGCCAAAAACTGTTTCAAAATAAAAGTCCTCACTACAATATTTCACTGTTAAACAATTTAACCCTTTAAACTACTGAACTTTTTAACTGTTCAGCCATTGTAACTGTTACTTGTCATCAACTATGACTCCTACCCACTGTAGCTAGTTAGCATGGTTAGCATAGCTAGCATGTTAGCATGCTAACATGTTAGCATGCTAGTTAGCATTTTTAGCAAAACTGCTAAAAATGATTAGCTAAGTTAGCTAAGTCACATGGTTAGCATAGTTAGCATGCTAGCATGTTAGCATGCTAGTTAGCATTTTTTACAAAACTGCTAAAAATGATTAGCTAAGTTAGCTAAGTCACATGGTTAGCATAGTTAGCATGCTAACATGTTAGCATGCTAGGTAGCATTTTTTACAAAACTGCTAAAAATGATTAGCTAAGTTAGCTAAGTCACATGGTTAGCATAGTTAGCATGCTAGCATGTTAGCATGCTAGTTAGCATTTTTTGCAAAACTGCTAAAAATCATTAGCTAAGTTAGCTAAGTCACATGGTTAGCATAGTTAGCATGCTAACATGTTAGCATGCTAGTTAGCATTACTGTTAAAAATTATTAGCAAAGTTAGCTAAGTCACATGGTTAACATAATTAGCATGTTAGCATGCTAATTAGCATAGTTATCATAACTAATAAAAATTATTAGCTAGGTTAGGTAAGTCATATGGTTAGCATAGTTAACATTTTAATATTGTTAGCATGCTAGTTAGCATAGTTACTTGGTTACCATTATTATCTTTAACATAGTTAGCATAACTACTAGCAAACATTGGAGCCATTCCAACTGTTAGTTATCGTCAACTATCTGCCTAAATAATTTAACCATTTCAATTATCAACCTATTTAACTGTTCAGTCATTCCAACTATAGTAAACCTTATCTACCAAGCAAATAATTTAACCATTTAAACTATCCACCTATTTAACTGTTCAGTCATTCCAACTATATTAAACCTCATCTACCTAGTTCAGTCATTCCAACTATATTAAACCTCATCTACCTAGTTCAGTCATTTGAACTATATTAAACCTCATCATGTTGGTTGCCAATTAGCACATCATCTGTTTTAACAATATATTTCACACAATATGTTTTGCATTTTCATGCACTGGTAATTCCCTGGAATTGCGTTTTCTAGTTCTTCTTATTCTTATTCTTCTTCTAACGCACTTAATGCAGCTTCAACCGTTTAACGTAGAAACTTCATTCAAACTATGTTACGTAGGTCTTACTTAGGACATGGGTGCTATGTATTTTTCAGCTTTGTAACTTTTATACTTTTTAAACTATTAATTAAAAACAAATGAAAATTTCCCCATTGACTTAACATTATGATTATGACATCACAATACGGCCGTTAAGCAATTAGAATCCTATGGCAGGTGTTCGGGCCACCTGCATCAACTGCCAGTCTCAGGCTATAAGCATACAAACTGGCCCTATTAAGACTACACATCCTGTTCAACTGCTTCCTCTGCCAAAAACTGTTTCAAAATAAAAGTCCTCACTACAATATTTCACTGTTAAATAATTTAACCCTTTAAACTACTGAACTTTTTAACTGTTCAGCCATTGTAACTGTTACTTGTCATCAACTATGACTCCTACCCACTGTAGCTAGTTAGCTAAGTTAGCTAAGTAACTTGGTTAGCATAGTTAGCATGCTAGCATGTTAGCATGCTAGTTAGCATTTTTAGCAAAACTGTTAAAAATGATTAGCTAAGTTAGCTAAGTCACATGGTTAGCATAGTTAGCATGTTAGCATGTTAGTTAGCATTTTTAACAAAACTGCTAAAAATGATTAGCTAAGTTAGCTAAGTCACATGGTTAGCATAGTTAGCATGTTAGCATGTTAGTTAGCATTTTTAACAAAACTGCTAAAAATGATTAGCTAAGTTAGCTAAGTCACATGGTCAACATAGTTAGCATGCTAGCATGTTAGCATGCTAGTTAGCATTTTTAGGAAAACTGCTAAAAATGATTAGCTAAGTTAGCTAAGTAACGTGGTTAACATAGTTAGCATGCTAGCATGTTAGCATGCTAGTTAGCATTTTTAGCGAAACTGCTAAAAATGATTAGTTAAGTTAGCTAAGTAACATGGTTAGCATAGTTAGCATGTTAGCATGCTAGTTAGAATAGTTATAACTACTAAAAATAAAAACATTAGCTAAGTTAACTAAGTTAAGTAACTTAGTTAACATTATTATCTTTGATAACATAGTTAGCATAACTGCTAGCAAACATTAGAGCCATTCCAAATGTCAGTTATCGTCAATTATCTACCTAAATAATTTAACCATTTAAATTATCCACCTATTTAACCGTTCAATCATTCCAACTATATTAAACCTTATCTACCAAGCAAATCATTTAACTATATAAACTATCCACCTATTTAACTGTTCAGTCATTCCAACTATATTAAACCTCATCTACCTAGCAACCAATATAGTTTGTTTTTACTCTGTATGATATTTTACATCATATTTTTTGCATTTTCATGCACTGTATTTCCTTCAGGAAATGCTTTTCTAGTTCTTATTCTTCTTCTTCTTCTAACGCGCTTAATACAGCTTCAACCGTTTAACGTAGAAACTTCATTCAAACTGCGTTGCGTAGGTCTTACTTATGACATGGGTGCTATGTATTTTTCATCTTTGTAACTTTTATACTTTTTAAACTATTAATTAAAAACTAATCAAATTTTCCCCATTGACTTAACATTATGATTATGACATCACAATACGGCCGTTAAGCAATTAGAATCCTATGGCAGGTGTTCGGGCCACCTGTTTCAACTGCCAGTCTCAGGCTTTAAGCATACAAACTGGCCCTATTAAGACTACACATCCTGTCCAACTGCTTCCTCTGCCAAAAACTGTTTCAAAATAAAAGTCCTCACTACAATATTTCACTGTTAAACAATTTAACCCTTTAAACTACTGAACTTTTTAACTGTTCAGCCATTGTAACTGTTACTTGTCATCAACTATGACTCCTACCCACTGTAGCTAGTTAGCATGGTTAACATAGTTAGCATACTAGCATGTTAGCATGCTAACATGTTAGCATGCTAGTTAGCATTTTTTACAAAACTGCTAAAAATGATTAGCTAAGTTAGCTAAGTCACATGGTTAGCATAGTTAGCACGCTAACATGTTAGCATGCTAGTTAGCATTTTTTGCAAAACTGCTAAAAATGATTAGCTAAGTTAGCTAAGTCACATGGTTAGCATAGTTAGCATGCTAGCATGTTAGCATGCTAACATGCTAGTTAGCATTTTTAGCAAAACTGCTAAAAATGATTAGCTAAGTTAGCTAAGTCACATGGTTAGCATAGTTAGCATGCTAGCATGTTAGCATGCTAGTTAGCATTTTTTGCAAAACTGCTAAAAATGATTAGCTAAGTTAGCTAAGTCACATGGTTAACATAATTAGCATGTTAGCATGCTAATTAGCATAGTTATCATAACTAATAAAAATGATTAGCTAGGTTAGCTAAGTCATATGGTTATTATAGTTAACATTTTAACATTGTTAGCATGCTAGTTAGCATAGTTACTTGGTTAGCATTATTATCTTTAACATAGTTAGCATAACTACTAGCAAACATTGGAGCCATTCCAACTGTTAGTTATCGTCAACTATCTGCCTAAATAATTTAACCATTTCAATTATCAACCTATTTAACTGTTCAGTCATTCCAACTATAGTAAACCTTATCTACCAAGCAAATAATTTAACCATATGAACTCATCATATTTTTGCATTTTCATGCACTGTATTTCCTTCAGGAAATGCTTTTCTAGTTATTCTGCTTCTTCTTCAACACTTTTTGTGCGCTTAATGCGGCTTCAACCGTTTAACGTAGAAACTTCATTCAAACTGCGTTGCGTAGGTCTTACTTATGTGACTTCAGCTATGTATTTTTCAACTTTGTAACTTTTATACTTTTTAAACTATTAATGAAAAACTACTCAAATTTCCCCATTGACTTAACATTAGATTATGACATCACAATAGAGCAATTAGAATCCTATGCCAGGTGTTCAGGCCACCTGGATCACCATATATGGCTCTGGCCAGGCCACCTGGATCAACTGTAAGTTTCTCAGGCTTTATGACATCATAGCAATTAGAATATTGTGCCAGGTGGCCAGGCCACCTGGAGTTTCTCAGGCTTTAAGCATACAGTCTCATTCTATGCTATAAGCCTGAGAAACTGTTCAGTCATTCCAACTATATTAAACCTCATCTACCTAGCAAATAATTTAACCATTTAAACTATCCACCTATTTAACTGTTCAGTCATTCCAACTATATTAAACCTCATCTACCTAGCTCAGTCATTCCAACTATATTAAACATCATCTACCTAGCAAATAATTTAACCTTTTAAACCATCCACCTATTTAACTGTTCAGTCATTCCAACTATATTAAACCTCATCTACCTAGTTCAGTCATTCCAACTATATTAAACATCATCTACCTAGCAAATAATTTAACCTTTTAAACCATCCACCTATTTAACTGTTCAGTCATTCCAACTATATTAAACCTCGTCTACCTAGTTCAGTCATTCCAATTACATTAAACCTCATCTACCTAGTAAATAATTTAACCTTTTAAACTATCCACCTATTTAACTGTTCTGTCATTCCAACTATATTAAACCTCATCTATCTAGCAAATAATTTAACCTTTTAAAACCTCATCTACCTCATAACTGCTAAAATGATTAGCTAAGTTAGCTAAGTTACATGGTTAGCATAGTTAGCATGTTAGCATTGTTAGCATTTTTTTCAAAACTGCTAGAAAACATGAGCTAAGTTAACTAAGTAACTTGGTCAAAATAATTAGCTTTGTTAGCATAACTGCTAGCAAACATTAGAGTCATTCCAACTGTCAGTTATCGTCAACTATCTAACTATATAGAGCCCTTAAACTATTTGTCTATCAACACGCATTAAACTATCAGTCTGTCAACAACTTTTAAACTATCTACATATAACTTTTAAACTTTCAACATTCATTAAACTATCTGTCTATTAAACTATCTGTCTATTAACAACTGTTAAACTATCTACATTCAACGTTTAAACTGTCTACGTCTAAACTATCAACTTTTTATGAAGCTATGCTATGTCTGTCCTAGCTTCATTTTCATGCACTCGTAATTCCCTGGAATTACATTCTCTAGTTCTTATTCTTATTCTTCTTCTAACGCACTTAATGCAGCTTCAACCGTTTAACGTAGAAACTTCATTCAAACTATGTTACGTAGGTCTTACTTAGGACATGGGTGCTTTGTATTTTTCAGCTTTGTAACTTTTATACTTTTTAAACTATTAATTAAAAACTAATCAAAATTTCCCCATTGACTTAACACTATGATTATGACATCACAATACGGCCGTTAAGCAATTAGAATCCTATGGCAGGTGTTCGGGCCACCTGCATCAACTGCCAGTCTCAGGCTTTAAGCATACAAACTGGCCCTATTAAGACTACACATCCTGTCCAACTGCTTCCTCTGCCAAAAACTGTTTCAAAATAAAAGTCCTCACTACAATATTTCACTGTTAAACAATTTAACCCTTTAAACTACTGAACTTTTTAACTGTTCAGCCATTGTAACTGTTACTTGTCATCAACTATGACTCCTACCCACTGTAGCTAGTTAGCATGGTTAGCATAGTTAGCATGCTAGCATGTTAGCATGCTAGCATGTTAGCATGCTAGTTAGCATTTTTTACAAAACTGCTAAAAATGATTAGCTAAGTTAGCTAAGTCACATGGTTAGCATAGTTAGCATGCTAACATGTTAGCATGCTAGTTAGCATTTTTTATAAAACTGCTAAAAATGATTAGCTAAGTTAGCTAAGTCACATGGTTAGCATAGTTAGCATGTTAGCATGCTAGTTAGCATTTTTTACAAAACTGCTAAAAATGATTAGCTAAGTTAGCTAAGTCACATGGTTAGCATAGTTAGCATGCTAACATGTTAGCATGCTAGTTAGCATTTTTTATAAAACTGCTAAAAATGATTAGCTAAGTTAGCTAAGTCACATGGTTAGCATAGTTAGCATGTTAGCATGCTAGTTAGCATTTTTTACAAAACTGCTAAAAATGATTAGCTAAGTTAGCTAAGTCACATGGTTAGCATAGTTAGCATGCTAACATGTTAGCATGCTAGTTAACATAGTTAGCAAAACTGCTAAAAATGATTAGCTAGATTAGCTAAGTCACATGGTTAACATAGTTAGCATGTTAGCATTGCTAACTACTAAAAATGCATTAGCTAAGTTAACTAAGTTAAGTATTGTCCACCTATTTAACCGTTTAATCATTCCAACTATATTAAACCTTATCTTCCAAGCAAATCATTTAACCATATAAACTATCCACCTATTTAACTGTTCAGTCACTCCAACTATATTAAACCTCATCTACCTAGCAACCAATATAGTTTGTTTTTACTCTGTATGATATTTTACATCATATTTTTTGCATTTTCATGCACTGTATTTCCTTCAGGAAATGCTTTTCTAGTTATAGTGCATGAAAATGCACTATACTGTTATTCCAAGGCTTCTTCTTATTCTTCTTATTCTTCTTCTTCTAACGCGTTTAATGCAGCTTCAACCGTTTAACGTAGAAACTTCATTCAAACTTTGTTACGTAGGTCTTACTTGGGATAAGAGTGCTATGTATTTTTCATCTTTGTAACTTTTATACTTTTTAAACTATTAATTAAAAACTATCAAAATTTCCCCATTGACTTAACATTGCCCTTTATGACATCACAGCAATTAGAATCCTATGGCAGGTGTTCGGGCCACCTGGACCAACTGCCATTCTCAGGCTTTAAGCATACAAACTGGCCCTATTAAGACTACACACCCTATTCAACTTCCTCTGCCAAAAACTGCTTCAAAATAAAAGTCCTCACTACAATATTTCACTGTTAAACAATTTAACCCTTTGAACTACTGAACTTTTTAACTGTTCAGCCATTGTATCTGTTACTTGTCATCAACTATGACTCCTACCCACTGTAGCTAGTTAGCATGGTTACCATAGTTAGCATGTTAGCATGCTAGTTAGCATTTTTAGCAAAACTGTTAAAAATGATTAGCTAAGTTAGCTAAGTAACATGGTTAACATAGTTAGCATGCTAGCATGTTAGCATGCTAGTTAGCATTTTTTGCAAAACTGCTAAAAATGATTAGCTAAGTTAGCTAAGTCACATGGTTAGCATGTTAGCATGCTAGCATGTTAACATGCTAATTAGCATTTTTAGCAAAACTACTAAAAATGATTAGCTAAGTTAGCTAAGTAACATGGTTAGCATAGTTAGCATGCTAGCATGCTAGTTAGCATTTTTAGCAAAACTGCTAAAAATGATTAGCTAAGTTAGCTAAGTCACATGGTTAGCATAGTTAGCATGCTAACATGTTAGCATGCTAGTTAGCATTTTTTGCAAAACTGCTAAAAATGATTAGCTAAGTTAGCTAAGTCACATGGTTAGCATATTTAGCATGCTAGCATGTTAGCATGCTAGTTAACATTTTTAGCAAAACTGCTAAAAATGATTAGCTAAGTTAGTTAAGTCACGTGGTTAGCATAATTAGCATGTTAACATGCTAGTTAGCATAGTTAGCATAACTAATAAAAAGATTAGCTAGGTTAGCTAAGTCATATGGTTAGCATAGTTAACATTTTAACATTGTTAACATGCTAGTTAGCATAGTTACTTGGTTAGCATTATTATCTTTGTTAACATAGTTAGCATAACTACTAGCAAACATTGGAGCCATTCCAACTGTTAGTTATCGTCAACTATCTGCCTAAAAATTTAACCATTTCAATTATCAACCTATTTAACTGTTCAGTCATTCCAACTATAGTAAACTTTATCTACCAAGCAAATAATTTAACCATTTAAACTATCCACCTATTTAACTGTTCAGTCATTCCAACTATATTAAACCTCATCTACCTAGTTCAGTCATTCCAACTATATTAAACCTCATCTACCTAGTTCAGTCATTTGAACTATATTAAACCTCATCATGTTGGTTGCCAATTAGCACATCATCTGTTTTAACAATATATTTCACACAATATGTTTTGCATTTTCATGCACTGGTAATTCCCTGGAATTGCGTTTTCTAGTTATTATTCTTCTTCTAACGCTTTTTGTGCGTTTAATACAGCTTCAACCGTTTAACGTAGAAACTTCATTCAAACTGCGTTGCGTAGGTCTTACTTATGTGACTTCAGCTATGTATTTTTCAACTTTGTAACTTTTATACTTTTTAAACTATTAATTAAAAACTACTAAAATTTCCCCATTGACTTAACATTAGATTATGACATCACAATACGGCCGTTAAGCAATTAGAATCCTATGGCAGGTGTTCGGGCCACCTGGATCAACTGCCAGTCTCAGGCTTTAAGCATACAAACTGGCCCTATTAAGACTACACATCCTGTTCAACTGCTTCCTCTGCCAAAAACTGTTTCAAAATAAAAGTCCTCACTACAATATTTCACTGTTAAACAATTTAACCCTTTAAACTACTGAACTTTTTAACTGTTCAGCCATTGTAACTGTTACTTGTCATCAACTATGACTCCTACCCGCTGTAGCTAGTTAGCTAAGTTAGCTAAGTCACATGGTTAGCATAGTTAGCATGCTAGCATGTTAGCATGCTAATTAGCATTTTTTGCAAAACTGCTAAAAATGATTAGCTAAGTTAGCTAAGTCACATGGTTAGCATAGTTAGCATGTTAGCATGCTAGCATGTTAGCATGCTAATTAGCATTTTTTGCAAAACTGCTAAAAATGATTAGCTAAGTTAGCTAAGTCACATGGTTAGCATAGTTAGCATGCTAGCATGTTAGCATGCTAGCATGTTAGCATGCTAATTAACATTTTTTGCAAAACTGATAAAAATGATTAGCTAAGTTAGCTAAGTCACATGGTTAGCATAGTTAGCATGCTAGCATGTTAGCATGCTAGTTAGCATTTTTTTGTAAAACTTATAAAAATGATTAGCTAAGTTAGTTAAGTAACATGGTTAGCATGCTAGCATGTTAACATGCTAGTTAACATTTTTAGCAAAACTGTTAAAAATGATTAGCTAAATTAGGTAAGTAACATGGTTAGCATGCTAACATAGTTAGCATGTTAGCATGCTAATTAGCATTTTTAACAAAACTGCTAAAATGATTAGCTAAGTGACATGGTTAGCATAGTTAGCATGCTAGCATGTTAGTTAGCATTTTTAACAAAACTGCTAACAATGATTAGCTAAGTAACATGGTTAATATAGTCAGCATGTTAACATGCTAGTTAGCATAGCTAATGTTTTCATATTTAGTAGTTAAGTTAACTAAGTTAAGTAACTTGGTTAACATTGTTATCTTTGATAACATAGTTAGAATAACTGCTAGCAAACATTAGAGCCATTCCAACTGTCAGTTATCGTCAACTATCTACCTATATAGAGCCTTTTAACTATTTGTCTATCAACACACATTAAACTATCAGTCTGTCAACTACTTTTAAACTATCTACATTTAACTTTTAAACTTTCAACATTCATTGAACTATATGTCTATTAAACTATCTGTCTATTAACAACTGTTAAACTATCTACATTCAACTTTTAAACTGTCTACTTCTAAACTGTCAACTTTTATTAAGCTATGCTATGTGTGTCCTAGCTTCATTTTCATGCACTCGTAATTCCCTGGAATTACATTCTCTAGTTATAGTGCATGAAAATGCACTATATTGTTCTTCCAAGTCTTCTTATTAGAGTGCATGAAAATGCACTCTACTGTTCTTCCTAGGCTTCTTCTTCTTCTTCTTATTATTCTTCTTCTTCTAACGCAATTAATGCAGCTTCAACCGTTTAACGTAGAAACTTCATTCAAACTGCGTTGCGTAGGTCTTACTTATGACATGTGGGCTTTGTATTTTTCATCTTTGTAACTTTTATACTTTTTAAACTATTAATTAAAAACTACTCAAAATTTCCCCATAGACTTAACATGGGCTGATGACATCACAATGGACTAATTAACTTGATTTGCACCTGGTATCATCTTCCAGCTGCTCATCTAGGCCCCATCAAAGAATCAGTTCAACTGATTGCACCTGTATCAACTGCTTTCTACTGAACTAAACCAACTCTCTCTGTCTCTCCATTCTACAAGGATATAAGACACATTTCATCCAACTTTCTATCAATTCATCCTCTTCAAACCATTCACTCATCCACCCATTAAACTATCCATCAACATCTATTAAACAATCTGCCTATCAACATCCATTCAACTTTCTGTCTATCAACATCCATTACACTATCTACATTTAACTTTTAAACTATATACTCTGTCTGAGGCTTTAAGCATACAATAAATATGGCTCTATTAAGACTGCCGTTAAGCAATTAGAATCCTAGGCCAGGTGGCCAGGCCACCAGCATCAACTGCCAGTCTCAGGCTTTAAGCATACAAACTGGCCCTATTAAGACTACACATCCTGTTCAACTGCTTCCTCTGCCAAAAACTGTTTCAAAATAAAAGTCCTCACTACAATATTTCACTGTTAAACAATTTAACCCTTTAAACTACTGAACTTTTTAACTGTTCAGCCATTGTAACTGTTACTTGTCATCAACTATGACTCCTACCCACTGTAGCTAGTTAGCTAAGTTAGCTAAGTAACTTGGTTAGCATAGTTAGCATGCTAGCATGCTAGTTAGCATTTTTAGCAAAACTGCTAAAAATGATTAGCTAAGTTAGCTAAGTCACATGGTTAGCATAGTTAGCATGCTAGCATGTTAGCATGCTAGTTAGCATGCTAGTTAGCATTTTTAGCAAAACTACTAAAAACGATTAGCTAAGTTAGCTAAGTCATATGGTTAGCATAGTTAGCATGCTAGCGTGTTAACATGCTAGTTAGCATTTTAGCAAAACTGCTAAAAATGATTAGCTAAGTTAGTTAAGTAACGTGGTTAGCATAGTTAGCCTGCTAACGTGTTAACATGCTAGTTAACATTTTTAGCAAAACTACTAAAAATGATTAGCTAAGTTAGCTAAGTAACGTGGTTTACATAGTTAGCATGCTAGCATGTTAGCATGCTAGTTGGCATTTTTAGCAAAACTACTAAAAATTATTAGCTAAGTAACATGGTTAACATAGTTAGCATGCTAACATGTTAGCATGCTAGTTAGCGTAGTTAGCAAAACTGTTAAAAAATGATTAGCTAAGTTAGCTAAGTAACATAGTTAACATGCCATGTTAGCATGCTAATTAGCATTTTTAGCAAAACTGCTAAAAATGATTAGCTAAGTTAGCTAAGTAACATGGTTAACATAGTTAGCATGCTAGTTAGCATAACTACTAAATATAAAAACATTAGCTAAGTTAACTAAGTTAAGTAACTTGGTTAACATTATTATCTTTGATAACATAGTTAGCATAACTGCTCGCAAACATTAGAGCCATTCCAACTGTCAGTTATCGTCAATTATCTACCTAAATAATTTAACTATTTAAATTATCCACCTATTTAACCGTTCAATCATTCCAACTATATTAAACCTTATCTACCAAGCAAATAATTTAACTATATAAACTATCCACCTATTTAACTGTTCAGTCATCCCAACTATATTAAACCTCATCTACCTAGTTCAGTCATTCCAACTATATTAAACCTCATCTACCTAGTTCAGTCATTTGAACTATATTAAACCTCATCATGTTGGTTGCCAATTAGCACATCATCTGTTTTAACAATATATTTCACACCATATGTTTTGCATTTTCATGCACTGGTAATTCCCTGGAATTGCGTTTTCTAGTTCTTATTATTCTTCTTCTAACGCAGCTAATGCAGCTTCAACCATTTAACGTAGAAACTTCATTCAAACTATGTTACGTAGGTCTTATTTAGGACATGTAGGCTTTGTATTTTTCATCTTTGTAACTTTTATACTTTTTAAACTATTAATTTAAAACTATTAAACATTTCCCCATAGACTTAACATTGGGCCTTTATGACATCACAGCAATTAGAATCTTGTGGCAGGTGGCCAGGCCAGGTGGCCAACTGTCAGTTTCTCAGGCTTTAAAAGCATACAGTCTCATTCTATAAGACTACACATCATGTTAAACTGTTTCCTCTGTCCACAACTGTTTCAAAATAAAAGTCCTCACTACAATAATTCCCTATTAAATAATTTAACCATTTAAACTATCAACCTATTTAACTGTTCAGTCATTCCAACTATATTAAACCTCATCTACCTAGTTCAGTCATTCCAATTATTAAACCTCATCTACCTAGCAAATAATTTAACCTTTTAAACTATCCACCTATTTAACTGTTCAGTCATTCCAACTATATTAAACCTTATCTACCTAGTTCAGTCATTCCAACTATATTAAACCTCATCTACCTAGCAAATAATTTAACCTTTTACACTATCCACCTATTTAACCATTCAGTCATTCCAACTATATTAAACCTCATCGACCTAGTTCAGTCATTCCAACTACATTAAACCTCATCTACCTAGCAAATAATTTAACCATTTAAACTTTCCACCTATTTAACTGTTCAGTCATTCCAACTATATTAAACCTCATCTACCTAGCAACCAATATAGTTTGTTTTTACTCTGTATGATATTTTACATCATATTTTTGCATTTTCATGCACTGTATTTCCTTCAGGAAATGCTTTTCTAGTTATTATTATTACAGTGCATGAAAATGCACTGTACTGTTCTTCCTAGGCTTCTTATTACAGTGCATGAAAATGCACTGTACTGTTCTTCCTAGGCTTCTTATTCTTATTCTTCCTTCTAACGCACTTAATGCAGCTTCAACCGTTTAACGTAGAAAATTCATTCAAACTATGTTACGTAGGTCTTACTTAGGACATGGGTGCTTTGTATTTTTCAACTTTGTAACTTTTATACTTTTTAAACTATTAATTAAAAACTGTTTAAAATTTCCCCATAGACTTAACATGGGCTGATGACATCACAATAGAGCCGTTAAGCAATTAGAATCCTATAGCAGGTGTTCGGGCCACCTGGATCTCAACTGCCAGTCTCAGGCTTTAAGCATACAAACTGGCCCTATTAAGACTACACATCCTGTTTCAACTGCTTCCTCTGCCAAAACCTGTTTCAAAATAAAATTCCTCACTACAATATTTCACTGTTAAACAATTTAAGCCTTTAAAGTACTGAACTTTTTAACTGTTCAGCCATTGTAACTGTTACTTGTCATCAACTATCACTCCTACCCACTGTAGCTAGTTAGCATAGTTAGCATGCTAGCATGTTAGCATGCTAGCATAATAACATGCTAGTTATCATTTTTAGCAAAACTGCTAAAAATGATTAGCTAAGTTAGCTAAGTCACATGGTTAGCATAGTTAGCATGCTAGCATGCTAGTTAGCATTTTTTTAGCAAAACTGCTAAAAATGATTAGCTAAGTTAGCTAAGTCACATGGTTAGCATAGTTAGCATGCTAGCATGTTAGCATGCTAGTTAGCATTTTTTAGAAAACTGCTAAAAATGATTAGCTAAGTTAGCTAAGTCACATGGTTAGCATAGTTAGCATGCTAGCACGTTAGCATGCTAGTTAGCATAGTTAGCATAACTGCTAAAAATGATTAGCTAAGTTAGCTAAGTCATATGGTTAGCATAGTTAGCATGCTAGCATGTTAGCATGCTAAACTATCCACCTATTTAACTGCTCAGTCATTCCAACTATATTAAACCTCATCTACCTAGCAAACAACCTAACCTTTTAAATTATCCACCTATTTAACTGTTCAGTCATTCCAACTATATTAAACCTCATCTACCTAGTTCAGTCATTCCAACTATATTAAACCTCATCTACCTAGCAAATAATTTAACCTTTTACACTATCCACCTATTTAACCGTTCAGTCATTCCAACTATATTAAACCTCATCTACCTAGTTCAGGCATTCCAACTACATTAAACCTCATCTACCTAGCAAATAATTTAACCATTTAAACTTTCCACCTATTTAACCGTTCAGTCATTCCAACTATATTAAACCTCATCTACCTAGTTCAGTAATTCCAACTATATTAAATCTCATCTACCTAGCAAATAATTTAACCTTTTACACTATCCACCTATTTAACCGTTCAGTCATTCCAACTATATTAAACCTCATCTACCTAGTTCAGTCATTCCAACTATATTAAACCTCATCTACCTAGCAAATAATTTAACCTTTTACACTATCCACCTATTTAACTGTTCAGTCATTCCAACTATATTAAACCTGACCTAGCAAATAATTTAACCTTTTACACTATCCACCTATTTAACTGTTCAGTCATTCCAACTATATTAAACCTGACCTAGCAAATAATTTAACCATTTAAACTTTCCACCTATTTAACTGTTCAGTCATTCCAACTATATTAAACCTCATCTACCTAGTTCAGTCATTCCAACTATATTAAACCTCATCTACCTAGCAACCAATACAGTTTGTTTTTACTCTGTATGATATTTTACATCATATTTTTGCATTTTCATGCACTGTATTTCCTTCAGGAAATGCTTTTCTAGTTATAGTGCATGAAAATGCACTATACTGTTCTTCCTAGGCTTCTTATTCTTATTCTTCTTCTTCTTCTAACGCGCTTAATACAGCTTCAACCGTTTAACGTAGAAACTTCATTCAAACTGCGTTGCGTAGGTCTTACTTATGACTTGGGTGCTATGTATTTTTCATCTTTGTAACTTTTATACTTTTTAAACTATTAATTAAAAACTAATCAAATTTTCCCCATTGACTTAACATTATGATTATGACATCACAATACGGCCGTTAAGCAATTAGAATCCTATGGCAGGTGTTCGGGCCACCTGTTTCAACTGCCAGTCTCAGGCTTTAAGCATACAAACTGGCCCTATTAAGACTACACATCCTGTCCAACTGCTTCCTCTGCCAAAAACTGTTTCAAAATAAAAGTCCTCACTACAATATTTCACTGTTAAACAATTTAACCCTTTAAACTACTGAACTTTTTAACTGTTCAGCCATTGTAACTGTTACTTGTCATCAACTATGACTCCTACCCACTGTAGCTAGTTAGCTAAGTTAGCTAAGTAACGTGGTTAGCATAGTTAGCATGCTAGCATGTTAGCATGCTAGTTAGCATTTTTTTCAAAACTGCTAAAAACGATTAGCTAAGTTAGCTAAGTCACATGGTTAGCATAGTTAGCATGTTAGCATGCTAGTTAGCATTTTTAGGAAAACTGCTAAAAATGATTAACTAAGTTAGCTAAGTCACATGGTTAGCATAGTTAGCATGCTAATATGTTAGCATGCTAGTTAGCATTTTTTATAAAACTGCTAAAAATGATTAGCTAAGTTAGCTAAGTCACATGGTTAGCATAGTTAGCATGCTAACATGTTAGCATGCTAGTTAGCATTTTTAGCAAAACTGTTAAAAATGATTAGCTAAGTTAGCTAAGTCACATGGTTAGCATAGTTAGCATGTTAACATGCTAATTAGCATAGTTATCATAACTAATAAAAATGATTAGCTAGGTTAGCTAAGTCATATGGTTAGCATAGTTAACATTTTAACATTGTTAGCATGCTAGTTAGCATAGTAACTTGGTTAGCATTATTATCTTTATTAACATAGTTAGCATAACTACTAGCAAACATTGGAGCCATTCCAACTGTTAGTTATCGTCAACTATCTGCCTAAATAATTTAACCATTTCAATTATTAACCTATTTAACTGTTCAGTCATTCCAACTATATTAAACCTTATCTACCAAGCAAATAATTTAACCATATGAACTCATCATATTTTTGCATTTTCATGCACTGTATTTCCTTCAGGAAATGCTTTTCTAGTTC
The DNA here is from genome assembly GCF_046254945.1 of Alosa pseudoharengus. Lineage (NCBI taxonomy): Eukaryota > Metazoa > Chordata > Actinopteri > Clupeiformes > Clupeidae > Alosa > Alosa pseudoharengus. The sequence continues at coordinate 45,888 of NW_027468564.1, read as the reverse complement.
TTATTCTTCTTCTTCTTCTAACGCGCTTAATACAGCTTCAACCGTTTAACGTAGAAACTTCATTCAAACTGCGTTGCGTAGGTCTTACTTATGACATGGGTGCTATGTATTTTTCATCTTTGTAACTTTTATACTTTTTAAACTATTAATTAAAAACTAATCAAAATTTCCCCATTGACTTAACATTATGATTATGACATCACAATACAGCCGTTAAGCAATTAGAATCCTATGGCAGGTGTTCGGGCCACCTGGATCAACTGCCAGTTTCAGGCTTTAAGCATACAAACTGGCCCTATTAAGACTACACATCCTGTTCAACTGCTTCCTCTGCCAAAAACTGTTTCAAAATAAAAGTCCTCACTACAATATTTCACTGTTAAACAATTTAACCCTTAAAACTACTGAACTTTTTAACTGTTCAGCCATTGTAACTGTTACTTGTCATCAACTATGGGCTTTTCTCAATATGCGTTCTTTTCTATACTTGTGTCCTCATGAACTTGAAAATCGTTCTGAAACGTCATCAATCACCGCCGAAGTACTGTTCCAATTCACAAGTTCGCATTTATTCAAGAACGCATAAAATTCCCGGAAGTGTTCTCGAATCGTTGCTTTTATCAAGGATGCATCGGGTGGTGACTTGGTGGCTTGAAGATTCCACAATGCATTACGACAGCTCAGCCGTGACACTCACATAAGAGAAATGGCAGCATTGATACATAATAGGCCTAGGCTACCTATCATAATTGCTGCTATAATCCGATCCATGTATAGGCTATAAACGGTAGGCTAGCCTACATGCTTCACAACTAACGTTAATCATAACTGTCACTTAAACTGCGAACTTCAAACGTTGTTCCCGCCATCGGCAAGTGAATATATTGTAATTTAAAATATTCAATAAAAAAAAATCAATGAGAAACAAACTTAAACAAGCTGGTGAATTATATATGTTATTGTAAATGTCAGAAATACTGGGTAGACCAATAGAGCAATAGGTAAATGACTAGACTCCCGAGCTGTTCCGAGAGAAGCTGCCGTTGGCAAGAACGCTGCTGTCTCAAACTGCAAATTGAGCGTCCTGTGTCCTCGCGTTCTCCAGAGTCTGGACTCACGATCTTAACTTTTCAAGTTCGAACTTTCAAGAACGGGAGACCGTTCTTTAGCGTACTTTGTATTGAGAAAAGCCCTATGACTCCTACCCACTGTAGCTAGTTAGCATGGTTAGCATAGTTAGCATGCTAACATGTTAGCATGCTAGTTAGCATTTTTAGCAAAATTGCTAAAAATGATTAGCTAGGTTAGCTAAGTCACATGGTTAGCGTAGTTAGCATGCTAGCATGTTAGCATGCTAGTTAGCATGCTAGTTAACATTTTTAGCAAAACTGTTAAAAATGATTAGCTAAGTTAGCTAAGTCACATGGTTAGCATAGTTAGCATGTTAGCATTGCTAACAAACATTAGCATTGCTGAAAACATTAGCTAAGTTAACTAAGTTAAGTATTATCCACCTATTTAACCGTTCTATCATTAACTATATTAAACCTTATGTACCAAGCAAATCATTTAACCATATAAACTATCCACCTATTTAACTGTTCAGTCACTCCAACTATATTAAACCTCATCTACCTAGCAACCAATATAGTTTGTTTTTACTCTGTATGATATTTTACATCATATTTTTTGCATTTTCATGCACTGTATTTCCTTCAGGAAATGCTTTTCTAGTTCTTCTTATTCTTCTTCTTCTAACGCGTTTAATGCAGCTTCAACCGTTTAACGTAGAAACTTCATTCAAACTTTGTTACGTAGGTCTTACTTGGGATAAGAGTGCTATGTATTTTTAATCTTTGTAACTTTTATACTTTTTAAACTATTAATTAAAAACTATCAAAATTTCCCCATTGACTTAACATTGCCCTTTATGACATCACAGCAATTAGAATCTTATGGCAGGTGTTCAGGCCAGCTGGCCCAACTGCCATTCTCAGGCTTTAAGCATACAAACTGGCCCTATTAAGACTACACACCCTATTCAACTGCTTCCTCTGCCAAAAACTGTTTCAAAATAAAAGTCCTCACTACAGTATTTCACTGTTAAACAATTTAACCCTTTAAACTACTGAACTTTTCAACTGTTCAGCCATTGTAACTGTTACTTGTCATCAACTATGACTCCTACCCACTGTAGCTAGTTAGCTAAGTTAGCTAAGTAACTTGGCTAGCATAGTTAGCATGCTAGCATGTTAACATGCTAGTTAGCATGCTAGTTAGCATTTTTAGCAAAACTGCTAAAAATGATTAGCTAAGTTAGCTAATTAACATGGTTAGCATAGTTAGCATGCTAGCATGTTAGCATGTTAGTTAGCATTTTTAGCAAAACTGCTAAAAATGATTAGCTAAGTTAGCTAAGTCACATGGTTAGCATAGTTAGCATGCTAACATGTTAGCATGCTAGTTAGCATTTATAACAAAACTGCTAAAAATGATCAGCTAAGTTCGCTAAGTCACATGGTTAGCATAGTTAGCATGCTAGCATGTTAGCATGCTAGTTAGCATTTTTAGCAAAACTGCTAAAAATGATTAGCTAAGTTAGCTAAGTCACATGGTTAGCATAGTTAGCATGTTAACATGCTAGTTAGCATTTTTAGCAAAACTGCTAAAAATGATTAGCTAAGTTAGCTAAGTCACATGGTTAGCATAGTTAGCATGCTATCATGCTAGTTAACATTTTTAGCAAAACTGCTAAAAATGATTAGCTAAGTTAGCTAAGTCACATGGTTAGCATAGTTAGCATGCTATCATGCTAGTTAGCATTTTTAGCAAAACTGTTAAAAATGATTAGCTAAGTAACATGGTTAACATAGTTAGCATGTTAGTATTGCTAACATGCTAGTTAGCATAACTACTAAAAATGAAAACATTAGCTAAGTTAACTAAGTTAAGTATTATCCACCTATTTAACCGTTCAATCATTCCAACTATATTAAACCTTATCTACCAAGCAAATCATTTAACCATATAAACTATCCACCTATTTAACTGTTCAGTCACTCCAACTATATTAAACCTCATCTACCTAGCAACCAATAGTTTGTTTTTACTCTGTATGATATTTTACATCATATTTTTTGCATTTTCATGCACTGTATTTCCTTCAGGAAATGCTTTTCTAGTATTATTAGAGTGCATGAAAATGCACTCTACTGTTATCCGAATTATTATAGTGCATGAAAATGCACTATACTGTTCTTCCAAGTCTTCTTATTAGAGTGCATGAAAATGCACTCTACTGTTCTTCCTAGGCTTCTTCTTCTTCTTATTACAGTGCATGAAAATGCACTGTACTGTTCTTCCTAGGCTTCTTCTTCTTCTTCTTATTCTTATTATTTTTCTTCTTCTAACGCAGTTAATGCAGCTTCAACCGTTTAACGTAGAAACTTCATTCAAACTATGTTGCGTAGGTCTTACTTAGGACATGTGGGCTATGTATTTTTCATCTTTGTAACTTTTATACTTTTTAAACTATTAATTAAAAACTACTCAAAATTTCCCCATAGACTTAACATGGGCTGATGACATCACAATGGACTAATTAACTTGATTTGCACCTGGTATCATCTTCCAGCTGCTCATCTAGGCCCCATCAAAGAATCAGTTCAACTGATTGCACCTGTATCAACTGCTTTCTACTGAACTAGACCAACTCTCTCTGTCTCTCCATTGTACAAGGATATAAGACACATTTCCTCCAACTTTCTATCCATTCATCCTCTTCAAACCATTCACTCATCCACCCATTAAACTATCCATCAACATCCATTAAACAATCTGCCTATCAACATCCATTCAACTTTCTGTCTATCAACATCCATTACACTATCTACATTTAACTTTTAAACTATATACTCTGTCTCAGGCTTTAAGCATACAATATGGCTCTATTAAGACTGCCGTTAAGCAATTAGAATCCTATGGCAGGTGTTCGGGCCAGCTGCATCAACTGCCAGTCTCAGGCTTTAAGCATACAAACTGGCCCTATTAAGACTACACATCCTGTCCAACTGCTTCCTCTGCCAAAAACTGTTTCAAAATAAAAGTCCTCACTACAATATTTCACTGTTAAACAATTTAACCCTTTAAACTACTGAACTTTTTAACTGTTCAGCCATTGTAACTGTTACTTGTCATCAACTATGACTCCTACCCACTGTAGCTAGTTAGCATGGTTACCATAGTTAGCATGCTAGCATGTTAGCATGCTAGTTAGCATTTTTTACAAAACTGCTAAAAATGATTAGCTAAGTTAGCTAAGTCACATGGTTAGCATAGTTAGCATGCTAACATGTTAACATGCTAGTTAGCATTTTTTACAAAACTGCTAAAAATGATTAGCTAAGTTAGCTAAGTCATATGGTTAGCATAGTTAGCATGCTAGCATGTTAGCATGCTAGTTAGCATTTTTTACAAAACTGCTAAAAATGATTAGCTAAGTTAGCTAAGTCACATGGTTAGCATAGTTAGCATGCTAACATGTTAGCATGCTAGTTAGCATTTTTTACAAAACTGCTAAAAATGATTAGCTAAGTTAGCTAAGTCACATGGTTAGCATAGTTAGCATGTTAGCATTGCTAACTACTAAAAATGCATTAGCTAAGTTAACTAAGTTAAGTATTGTCCACCTATTTAACCGTTCAATCATTCCAACTATATTAAACCTTATCTTCCAAGCAAATCATTTAACCATATAAACTATCCACCTATTTAACTGTTCAGTCACTCCAACTATATTAAACCTCATCTACCTAGCAACCAATATAGTTTGTTTTTACTCTGTATGATATTTTACATCATATTTTTTGCATTTTCATGCACTGTTTTTCCTTCAGGAAATGCTTTTCTAGTTCTTATTCTTCTTCTTCTTCTAACGCACTTAATGCAGCTTCAACCGTTTAACGTAGAAACTTCATTCAAACTATGTTACGTAGGTCTTACTTAGGACATGGGTGCTTTGTATTTTTCAGCTTTATAACTTTTATACTTTTTAAACTATTAATTAAAAACTAATCAAAATGTCCCCATTGACTTAACACTATGATTATGACATCACAATACGGCCGTTAAGCAATTAGAATCCTATGGCAGGTGTTCGGGCCACCTGCATCAACTGCCAGTCTCAGGCTTTAAGCATACAAACTGGCCCTATTAAGACTACACATCCTGTCCAACTGCTTCCTCTGCCAAAAACTGTTTCAAAATAAAAGTCCTCACTACAATATTTCACTGTTAAACAATTTAACCCTTTAAACTACTGAACTTTTTAACTGTTCAGCCATTGTAACTGTTACTTGTCATCAACTATGACTCCTACCCACTGTAGCTAGTTAGCATGGTTAGCATAGTTAGCATGCTAGCATGTTAGCATGCTAGTTAGTATTTTTTACAAAACTGCTAAAAATGATTAGCTAAGTTAGCTAAGTCACATGGTTAGCATAGTTAGCATGCTAACATGTTAGCATGCTAGTTAGCATTTTTTATAAAACTGCTAAAAATGATTAGCTAAGTTAGCTAAGTCACATGGTTAGCATAGTTAGCATGTTAGCATGCTAGTTAGCATTTTTTACAAAACTGCTAAAAATGATTAGCTAAGTTAGCTAAGTCACATGGTTAGCATAGTTAGCATGCTAACATGTTAGCATGCTAGTTAGCATTTTTTATAAAACTGCTAAAAATGATTAGCTAAGTTAGCTTAGTCACATGGTTAGCATAGTTAGCATGTTAGCATGCTAGTTAGCATTTTTTACAAAACTGCTAAAAATGATTAGCTAAGTTAGCTAAGTCACATGGTTAGCATAGTTAACATGCTAGTTAACATAGTTAGCAAAACTGCTAAAAATGATTAGCTAGATTAGCTAAGTCACATGGTTAACATAGTTAGCATGTTAGCATTGCTAACTACTAAAAATGCATTAGCTAAGTTAACTAAGTTAAGTATTGTCCACCTATTTAACCGTTCAATCATTCCAACTATATTAAACCTTATCTTCCAAGCAAATCATTTAACCATATAAACTATCCACCTATTTAACTGTTCAGTCACTCCAACTATATTAAACCTCATCTACCTAGCAACCAATATAGTTTGTTTTTACTCTGTATGATATTTTACATCATATTTTTTGCATTTTCATGCACTGTATTTCCTTCAGGAAATGCTTTTCTAGTATTATTAGAGTGCATGAAAATGCACTCTACTGTTCTTCCTAGGCTTCTTCTTCTTCTTATTATAGTGCATGAAAATGCACTATATTGTTCTTCCAAGTCTTCTTATTCTTATTATTCTTCTTCTAACGTAGCTAATGCAGCTTCAACCATTTAACGTAGAAACTTCATTCAAACTATGTTACGTAGGTCTTACTTAGGACAAGTAGGCTTTGTATTTTTCATCTTTGTAACTTTTATACTTTTTAAACTATTAATTATTAACTTTTATAAAATCCCCATAGACTTAACATGGGCTGATGACATCACAATGGACTAATTAACTTGATTTGCACCTGTATCTTCTTCCAGCTGCTCATCTAGGCTCCATCAAAGAATCAGTTCAACTGATTGCACCTGTATCAACTGCTTTCTACTGAACTAGACCAACTCTTTCTGTGTCTCTACATTCTACAAGGATATAAGACACATTTCATCCAACTTTCTATCCATTCATCCTCTTCAAACCATTCACTCATCCACCCATTAAACTATCCATCAACATCCATTAAACAATCTGCCTATCAACATCCATTCAACTTTCTGTCTATCAACATCCATTACACTATCTACATTTAACTTTTAAACTATATACTCTGTCTCAGGCTTTAAGCATACAATATGGCTCTATTAAGACTGCCGTTAAGCAATTAGAATCCTAGGCCAGGTGGCCAGGCCACCTGCACCCTATCAGATTCTCAGGCTAACCTTTTAAACTATCCAGCTATTTGACTGTTCAGTCAGTCCAACTATATTAAACCTCATCTACCTAGTTCAGTCATTCCAACTATATTAAACCTCATCTACCTAGCAAATAATTTAACCTTTTACACTATCCACCTATTTAACCGTTCAGTCATTCCAACTATATTAAACCTCATCTACCTAGTTCAGTCATTCCTATATTAAACCTCATCTACCTAGTTCAGTCATTCCAACTATATTAAACCTCATCTACCTAGCAAATCATTTAACCATTTGAATCCTATGGCAGGTGTTCGGGCCACCTGCATCAACTGCCAGTCTCAGGCTTTAAGCATACAAACTGGCCCTATTAAGACTACACATCCTGTTCAACTGCTTCCTCTGCCAAAAACTGTTTCAAAATAAAAGTCCTCACTACAATATTTCACTGTTAAACAATTTAACCCTTTAAACTACTGAACTTTTTAACTGTTCAGCCATTGTAACTGTTACTTGTCATCAACTATGACTCCTACCCACTGTAGCTAGTTAGCTAAGTTAGCTAAGTAACTTGGTTAGCATAGTTAGCATGCTAGCATATTAGTTAACATTTTTAGCAAAACTACTAAAAATGATTAGCTAAGTTAGCTAAGTCACATGGTTAGCATAGTTAGCATGCTAGCATGTTAGCATGCTAGTTAGCATGCTAATTAACATTTTTAGCAAAACTGCTAAAAATGATTAGCTAAGTTAGCTAAGTCACATGGTTAGCATAGTTAGCATGCTAACATGTTAGCATGCTAGTTAGCATTTTTAACAAAACTGCCAAAAAATGATTAGCTAAGTTAGCTAAGTCACATGGTTAGCATAGTTAGCATGCTAACATGTTAGCATGCTAGTTTAACATTTTTAGCAAAACTGCTAAAAATGATTAGCTAAGTTAGCTAAGTCACATGGTTAGCATAGTTAACATGCTAACATGCTAGTTAGCATAGTTAGCATTACTGCTAAAAAATATTAGCTAGGTAAGCTAAGTAACATGGTTAACATAGTTAGCATGTTAGCATTGCTAACATGCTAGTTAGCATAACTACTAAAAATGAGAACATTAGCTAAGTTAAGTAACTTGGTTAACATTATTATCTTTGATAACATAGTTAGCATGACTACTAGCAAACATTAGAGCCATTCCAACTGTCAGTTATCGTCAATTATCTACCTAAATAATTTAACCATTTAAATTATCCACCTATTTAACCGTTCAATCATTCCAACTATATTAAACCTTATCTACCAAGTAAATCATTTAACTATATAAACTATCCACCTATTTAACTGTTCAGTCATTCCAACTATATTAAACCTCATCTACCTAGCAACCAATATAGTTTGTTTTTACTCTGTATATTTTACATATTTTTGCATTTTCATGCACTGTATTTCCTTCAGGAAATGCTTTTCTAGTTAGAGTGCATGAAAATGCACTCTACTGTTCTTCCTAGGCTTCTTCTTCTTCTTCTTCTTCTTCTTATTATTCTTCTTCTTCTAACGCAGTTAATGCAGCTTCAACCGTTTAACGTAGAAACTTCATTCAAACTGCGTTGCGTAGGTCTTACTTATGACATGTGGGCTTTGTATTTTTCATCTTTGTAACTTTTATACTTTTTAAACTATTAATTAAAAACTACTCAAAATTTCCCCATAGACTTAACATGGGCTGATGACATCACAATGGACTAATTAACTTGATTTGCACCTGGTATCATCTTCCAGCTGCTCATCTAGGCCCCATCAAAGAATCAGTTCAACTGATTGCACCTGTATCAACTGCTTTCTACTGAACTAGACCAACTCTCTCTGTCTCTCCATTCTACAAGGATATAAGACACATTTCCTTCAACTTTCTATCCATTCATCCTCTTCAAACCATTCACTCATCCACCCATTAAACTATCCATCAACATCCATTAAACAATCTGCCTATCAACATCCATTCAACTTTCTGTCTATCAACATCCATTACACTATCTACATTTAACTTTTAAACTATATACTCTGTCTCAGGCTTTAAGCATACAATATGGCTCTATTAAGACTGCCGTTAAGCAATTAGAATCCTATGGCAGGTGTTCGGGCCAGCTGCATCAACTGCCAGTCTCAGGCTTTAAGCATACAAACTGGCCCTATTAAGACTACACATCCTGTCCAACTGCTTCCTCTGCCAAAAACTGTTTCAAAATAAAAGTCCTCACTACAATATTTCACTGTTAAACAATTTAACCCTTTAAACGACTGAACTTTTTAACTGTTTAGCCATTGTAACTGTTACTTGTCATCAACTATGACTTCTACCCACTGTAGCTAGTTAGCATGGTTAGCATAGTTAACATGTTAGCATGCTAGCATGTTAGCATGCTAGTTAGCATTTTTTGTAAAACTGCTAAAAATGATTAGCTAAGTCACATGGTTAGCATAGTTAGCATGCTAACCTGTTAGCATGCTAGTTAGCATTTTTTGCAAAACTGCTAAAAATGATTAGCTAAGTTAGCTAAGTAACGTGGTTAGCATAGTTAGCATGCTAGCATGTTAGCATGCTAGTTAGCATAGTTAGCAAAACTGTTAAAAATGATTAGCTAAGTTAGCTAAGTAACATGGTTAGCATAGTTAACCTGCTAGCATGTTAGCATGCTAGTTAGCATTTTAAACAAAACTGTTAAAAATGATTAGCTAAGTTAGCTAAGTAATGTGGTTAGCATAGTTAGCATGCTAGCGTGTTAGCATGCTAGTTAGCATTTTTAGCAAAACTGCTAAAAATGATTAGCTAAGTTAGCTAAATAACATGGTTAACATAGTTAGCATGTTAGCGTGCTAGTTAGCATTTTTAGCAAAACTGCTAAAAATGATTAGCTAAGTTAGCTAAGTAACATAGTTAACATGTTAGTTAGCATAACTATTAAATATGAAAACATTAGCTAAGTTAACTAAGTTAAGTAACTTGGTTAACATTATCTTTGATAATATAGTTAGCATAACTGCTAGCAAACATTAGAGCCATTCCAACTGTCAGTTATCGTCAATTATCTACCTAAATAATTTAACCATTTAAATTATCCATCTATTTAACCGTTCAATCATTCCAACTATATTAAACCTTATCTACCAAGCAAATCATTTAACTATATAAACTATCCACCTATTTAACTGTTCAGTCATTCCAACTATATTAAACCTCGTCTACCTAGCAACCAATATAGTTTGTTTTTACTCTGTATGATATTTTACATCATATTTTTTGCATTTTCATGCACTGTATTTCCTTCAGGAAATGCTTTTCTAGTTCTTCTTATTCTTCTTCTTCTAACGCGTTTAATGCAGCTTCAACCGTTTAACGTAGAAACTTCATTCAAACTTTGTTACGTAGGTCTTACTTAGGACAAGAGTGCTATGTATTTTTCATCTTTGTAACTTTTATACTTTTTAAACTATTAATTAAAAACTATCAAAATTTCCCCATTGACTTAACATTGCCCTTTATGACATCACAGCAATTAGAATCCTGTGGCAGGTGTTCGGGCCACCTGTTTCAACTGCCATTCTCAGGCTTTAAGCATACAAACTGGCCCTATTAAGACTACACATCCTGTTCAACTGCTTCCTCTGCCAAAAACTGTTTCAAAATAAAAGTCCTCACCACAATATTTCACTGTTAAACAATTTAACCCTTTAAACTACTGAACTTTTTAACTGTTCAGCCATTGTAACTGTTACTTGTCATCAACTATGACTCCTACCCACTGTAGCTAGTTAGCATGGTTAGCATAATTAGCATGCTAGCATGTTAGCATGCTAGTTAGCATTTTTAACAAAACTGCTAAAAATGATTAGCTAAGTTAGCTAAGTAACGTGGTTAGCATAGTTAGCATGCTAGCATGTTAGCATGCTAGTTAGCATTTTTAGCAAAACTGCTAAAAATGATTAGCTAAGTTAGCTAAGTCACATGGTTAGCATAGTTAGCATGCTAACATGTTAGCATGTTAGTTAGCATTTTTAGCATTATTGCTAAAAATGATTAGCAAAGTTAGCTAAGTCACGTGGTGAACATAGTTAGCATGCTAGCATGTTAGCATGCTAGTTAGCATAGTTAGCATAACTATTAAAAAAGATTAGCGAAGTTAGCTAAGTCACATGGTTAGCATAATTAGCATTTTAGCATGTTAATTAACAAAGTTATCATAACTAATAAAAATGATTAGCTAGGTTAGCTAAGTCATATGGTTAGCATAGTTAACATTTTAACATTGTTAGCATGCTAGTTAGCATAGTTACTTGGTTAGCATTATTATCTTTGTTAACATAGTTAGCATAACTACTAGCAAACATTGGAGCCATTCCAACTGTTAGTTATCGTCAACTATCTGCCTAAATAATTGAACCATTTCAATTATCAACCTATTTAACTGTTCAGTCATTCCAACTATAGTGAACCTTATCTACCAAGCAAATAATTTAAGCATATGAACTCATCATATTTTTGCATTTTCATGCACTGTATTTCCTTCAGGAAATGCTTTTCTAGTTATTATTCAACATCTTTCTTCCGCCATGGGAGTCTATGGCAGCCCATAGAACCGTCTGGTAAAAAGTTGTGAAATTTGGCACACTGATTGGGGACACTCCAATATTTTATTTCACCAAGTTTCATGTCCGCACCCCGAGCGCTCTAGCGCCACCAACAGGCCAAAGTTGGACATGCGTTCACGCACGTAACTTTTGACCCGTATGCCCGATTGTCAAAAATGAGGTATCGTTGGAATCCTTGGACCAAGACGAGTTCAACGCACCCTATGACGTCATTTTCCGCCATGATGGATTTTCCGCCATTTTGGATTTCATCAAAATCACTTAAAACGTATCAGAGGTCACAAATTTTGTCCGATCGACACCAAACTTCACAGATATCATCGACAGACCATGCCTCATTAATGCATTGCTTTTTGTCTCCGGAACTATAACCGTTCACCCGTAATATCCAATCGAAATTTGCGGCGAAGCCGCCAAACAGGAAGTGAGCTCATATCTCAGCAACCCATTCATCTATCATAACCAAACTAAGTACATAGACTCAGGACCCAATCAAGGGGACGCTCAAAAAATCTGGTGACCTTTGACCTCTAGGGGGCGCTGTAATTTAGGAACATGCCTTTTAGCCTGTAGCTGCTGTTGTGCTTAGAATTAAAACGCACTAGTGGTGTCTGATAATACTGTTGGAGTTCCTTAGGCCGACCCAAGCCAACTTGTGATGTCATCGTAATTGATTCGGCCGCCATATTGGATTTAATCAAAAACACATACAAGTTTTTGCAGGTCACAAACTTCAGTGGATCCTGACCAAAATTGGCAGAGACCATCTTCAGACCATGCCTGATGAGTGCATTGATTTCTGGAACAATTGAAAGAAGCATTGGCTTGTACCAGCCAATCGAAATTTGCGGCGAAGCCGCCAAACAGGAAGTGATTTCGTATCTCAGCAACGCTTTCATGTATCAAAACCAAACTTAGTACATGTACCTCCGACCCCATCGGGAGGACGCTCAAGAAATTTGGTGACATTTGACCTCTAGGGGGCTCCGTAATTGACAAAAATACATTTTGGCCAGTAGTTGCTGATGCGCATTATTTTGCAATGGAAGTCAATGGCAGCCCATAGAACCGTCTGGTAAAAAGTTATACAATTTTGCACACTAATTGGGGACAGTCCAATAATTCATTTCACCAAGTTTCATGCCGGCACCTCAAGCGCTCTAGCGCCACCAACAGGCCAAAGTTGGATTTGTGTTCACGGACGTAACTTTTGACCTGTTGACCCAAATGGCAAAATGAGGTATCATTGGAATCCTTGGGCCAAGCCGAGTTCAACACACCCTATGACGTCAATTTTTGACCTCTATGTTTAAATCACAGCAAGTGTGATCATATCTCAGTCAATCTTTTATTTTTGATGTGAAACTGATGACAGCAAGTTCCATCCAGTTCATTCTAAAGCGTGCGTGCAAGGGTGGGGCGGGGTGGGATGGGCAGGGGCGGTTGCGGTTGCGGCGGTGGGCTGGCTGGGGGAGGAGGTGGCGACACTCAGCCCTGGTTCAGCTCCACAAAATCAGTTATGTTTTGATGTGAAACTTGACCTTGTAACTCAGCCAATCTTGGGTTGTATGGCATGGAACTTGCTGTGACTGCTTAAGGCTATATGTCTGATGCAACGGCATTGACTTACATGACAAATCTGGCCTGCTGAACTGCCTGCTTGGCCCCCACATTGCTGCTTGCAGCTATATTTGGGGGCCAAGCAGCGAAGCTGCGAAGGCACCCATTGTGTTTCTATGATTTCTTACTATTATTATTATTATTAAACATCTTTCCTCTGCCATTGGAGTCTATGGCAGCCCATAGAACCGTCTGGTAAAAAGTTGTGAAATTTGGCACACTGATTGGGGACAGTCCCATGATTAATTTCACCAAGTTTCATGTTGGCACCTTGACCACTCTAGCGCCACCAACAGGCCAAAGTTGGACTTGCGTTCACGAACGTAACTTTTGACCCGTATGTCCGATTGTCACAAATGAGGTATCGTTGGAATCCTTGGACCAAGCCGAGTTCAACGCACCCTATGACGTCATTTTCCGCCATGATGGATTTTCCGCCATTTTGGATTTCATCAAAATCACTTAAAATGTATCAGGGGTCACATATTTTGTCCAATCGACACCAAACTTCACAGATATCATCTACAGACCATGCCTCATTAATGCATTGCTTTTTGTCTCCGGAACTAAAACCGTTCGCGCGTAACAGCCAATCGAAATTTGCGGCGAAGCCGCCAAACAGGAAGTGAGCTCATATCTCAGCAACCCATTCACCTATCATAACCAAACTTAGTCCATGGACTCAGGACCCAATCAGGGGGACGCTCAAGAAATCTGGTGACCTTTGACCTCTAGGGGGCGCTGTAATTAAGAAACATGCCTTTTGGCCTGTAGCAGCAGTTGTGCTTAGAATTAAAACGCACTAGTGGTGTCTGGTACTACTGTTGAAGGTCCTTAGGCCGACCCAAGCCAACTTGTGATGTCATCGTAATTGATTTGGCCGCCATATTGGATTTAATCAAAAACACGTACAAGTTTTCGGAGGTCACAAATTTCAGCGGATCCTCACCAAAATTGGCAGAGACCATCTTCAGACCATGCCTTATCAGTGCGTTGCTTTCTGGAACAATTGACAGAAGCATTCGGCTGTAACAGCCAATCGAAATTTGCGGCGAAGCCGCCAAACAGGAAGTGAGCTCATATCTCAGCAACCCTTGCATGTATCAAAGCCAAACTGGGTGCATGGACTCAGGACCCAATCAGGGGGACACTCAAGAAATCTGGTGACCTTTGACCTCTAGGGGGCGCTGTAATTAAGAAACATGCCTTTTGGCCTGTAGCTGCAGTTGTGCTTAGAATTAAAATGCACTAGTGGTTTCAGGTAATACTGTTGGACGTCCTTAGGGCAACCCAGGCCAACTTGTGATGTCATCATAATTGATTCGGCCGCCATATTGGATTTAATCAAAAACATCAAAAAGTTTTCACAGGTCACAAATTTCATCTGATCTTCACCAAAATTGGCACATAACATCTTCAGACCATAACCTATCAATATATTGCTTTCTGGAGCAATTGACAAAAGCATTCTTCCGTAACAGCCAATCAAATATGATGGCGAAGCCGCCAAACAGGAAGTGAGCTCATATCTCAGCAACCCTGCCATGTATCATAACCAAACTTACTACATAGATTCATGACCCCATTAGGAGGATGCACAAAACATTTGGTGACCTTTGACCTGTAGAGGTTGCTGCAATTTGCAATATTGCATTTTGATCTGTAGTTGCTGATGTGTTTCATCGATCCTTTAGTTTTTGATGTGAAACTGATGACATGTTCCATCCAGTTCATTCTAATGCGTGCGTGCAAGGGCGGGGAGGGGCAGGACGGGGTGGGACGGGCAGGGGTGATTAGGTGGGGGGCTGACTGGCGGAGGCGTGGCAATACTCAGCCCTGTTTCAGCCCTACAAAATCAGTTATGTTTTGATGTGACACTAGTTGAAAGTGTTGATCGCGGATGTCTGCTGAGTTCTATCTTGTCGCCATGGCTACTCCAGCCTATTCTGCTTGGCCCCCTCATTGCTGCTTGCAGCTATATTTGGGGGCCAAGCAGCGAAGCTGCGAAGGCACCCATTGTGTTTCTATGATTTCTTATTATTATTATTTAACATCTTTCCTCCGCCATTGGAGTCTATGGCAGCCCATAGAACCGTCTGGTGAAAAGTTGTGAAATTTGGCACACTGATTGAGGACAGTCTCATGAATAATTTCACCAAGTTTCATGCCGGCACCTTGAGCGCTCTAGCGCCACCAACGGGCCAAAGTTGGACATGCGTTCACGCACGTAACTTTTGACCCGTATGGCCGATTGTCAAAAATGAGATATCGTTGGAATCCTTGGACCAAGCCGAGTTCAACGCACCCAATGACGTCATTTTCCGCCATGATGGATTTTCCGCCATTTTGGATTTAATGAAAAACACTAAAAAGTTTTCACAGGTCACAAATTTTGTCCGATCTTCACCAAACTTGACACACATGATCTTCAGCCCAAGCCTCACAAAAGATACTCCTTTTCGTCTTCGGAACTCAAACCGTTCGCCCGTAACAGCCAATCGAAATATGCGGCCAAGCCGCCAAACAGGAAGTGAGCTCATATTTCAGCAACCCATGCATCTATCATAACCAAACTTAGTACATGGACTCAGGACCCCATCAGGGGGAAGCTCAAGAAATCTGGTGACCTTTGACCTCTAGGGGGCGCTGTAATAAAGAAACATGCTTTTTGGCCTGTAGCTGCTGATGTGCTTAGAATTAAAACGCACTAGTGGTGTCTGGTAATACTGTTTGAGGTCCTTAGGCCGACTCAAGCCAATTTGTGATGTTATCGTAACTGATTCGGCCGCCATATTGGATTTAATCAAAAACACGTACAAGTTATCGCAGGGCACAAATTTCAGCGGACCCTTACCAAAATTGGCAGAGACCATCTTCAGACCATGCCTTATCAGTGCATTGCTTTCTGTACCAATTGACAGAAGCATGTGGCTGTAACAGCCAATCGAAACTTGCGGCGAAGCCGCCAAACAGGAAGTGAGCTCATATCTCAGCAACCCTTGCATGTATCAAAGCCAAACTTGGTGCATGGACTCATGACCCAATCAGGGGGACGCTCATGGAATCTGGTGACCTTTGACCTCTAGGGGGCGCTGTAATTAAGAAACATGCCTTTTGGCCTGTAGCTGCTCTTGTGCTTAGAATTAAAATGTACTAGTGGTGTCTGGTAATACTGTTGGAGGTCCTTAGGCCGACCCAGGCCAACTTGTGATGTCATCGTAATTGATTCGGCCGTCATGTTAGATTTAATCACAAACATCAAAAAGTTATCACAGGCCGCAAATTTCATCTGATCTTCACCAACATTGGCACAGACCATCTTCAGACCATAACCTTTCAATATATTGCTCTCTGGAACAATTGACAAAAGCAGTCGCCCGTAACAACCAATCGAAATTGGTGGCGAAGCCGCCAAACAGGAAGTGAACTCATATCTCAGCAACCCTGCCATGTATCATAACCAAACTTACTACATATATGTATGACCCCATTAGGAGGACGCTCAAAAAATTCGGTGACCTTTGACCTGTAGGGGGTGCTGCAATTAGCAATATTGCATTTTGATGTGTAGTTGCTGATGTGTTTTATCAATCTTTTATTTTTTGATTTGAAACTGATGACAACATGTTCCATCCAGTTACTTCTAATGCGTGCGTGCAAGGGCAGGGCAGGGCAGGACGGGGTGGGACGGGCTGCGGTGATTAGGTGGGGGGGGCTGGCTGGCGGAGCCGGTGGCAATACTCAGCCCTGTTGATCCCGGGTGTCTGCTGAGTTCTATCTTCACCGTCACCGTGGCTACTCCGGCCTATTCTGCTTGGCCCCCTCATTGCTGCTTGCAGCTATATTTGGGGGCCAAGCAGCGAAGCTGCGAAGCCCCATTGTTTTTCTATGATTTCTTATTATTATTATTATTATTATTTAACATCTTTCTTCCGCCATGGGAGTCTATGGCAGCCTATAGAACCGTCTTGTAAAAAGTTGTGAAATTTGGCACACCGATTGGGGACAGTCCCATGTTTAATTTCACCAAGTTTTATGTCAGCACCTTGAGCACTCTAGCGCCACCAACAGGCCAAAGTTGGACGTGCGTTCACGCACGTAACTTTTGACCCGTTCAGCCGATTGTCAAAAATGAGGTACCATTGGAATCCTTGGACCAGGCCGAGTTCAACGCACCCTATGACGTCATTTTCCGCCATGATGGATTTTCCGCCATATTGGATTTTAGTGAAAGTGAAACTAAAACTTCACAGGTCACAAATTTTGTCCAATCGTCACCAAACTTGACATACATGATCTTCAGACCAAGCCTAACAAAAGTTGTGGTGTTTTGTCTTCGGAACTATAACCGTTCGCGCGTAACAGCCAATCGAAGTTTGCGGCGAAGCCGCCAAACAGGAAGTGAGCTCATATCTCAGCAACCCATTCATCTATCATAACCAAACTTAGTACATGGACTCAGGACCCAATCAGGAGGACGCTCAAGAAATCTGGTGACCTTTGACCTCTAGGGGGCGCTTTAATTAAGAAACATGCCTTTTGGCCTGTAGCTGCAGTTGTGCTTAGAATTATAACTCACTAGTGGTGTCTAATAATACTGTTGGAGGTCCTTAGGCCGACACAAGCCAACTTGTGATGTCATCGTAATTTATTCGGCCGCCATATTGGATTTAATCAAAAACACGTACGAATTTTCGCAGGTCACAAATTTCAGCTGATCCTCACCAAAATTGGCAGAGAGCATCTTCAGACCATGCCTTATCAGTGTATTTTTTTCTGGAACAATTGACAGAAGCGTTCGCCTGTAACAGCCAATCGAAATTTGCGGCGAAGCCTCCAAACAGGAAGTGATTTCATATCTCAGCAACGCTTTCATGTATCAAAACCAAACTTAGTACATGTACCTGCGACCCCATCGGGAGGGAGCTCAAGAAATTTGGTGCTATTTGACCTCTAGGGGGCTCCGTAATTGACAAAAATGCATTTTGGCCAGTAGTTGCTGATGCACATTATTTTGCAATGGAAGTCAATGGCAGCCCATAGAACCGTCTGGTAAAAAGTTATACAATTTTGCACACTAATTGGGGACAGTCCAATAATTCATTTCACCAAGTTTCATGCCGGCACCTCAAGCACTCTAGCGCCACCAACAGGCCAAAGTTGGACTTGTGTTCACGGACGTAACTTTTGACCTGTTGACCCGAATGGCAAAATGTGGTATCATTGGAATCCTTGGGCCAAGCCGAGTTCAACACACCCTATGACGTCAATTCTTGACCTCTATGTTTAAATCACAGCAAGTGTGATCATATCTCAGTCAATCTTTTATTTTTGATGTGAAACTGATGACAGCAAGTTCCATCTAGTTCATTCTAATGTGTGCGTGCAAGGGTGGGACGGGGTGGGATGGGCAGGGGCGGTTGTGGCGGTGGGCTGGCTGGGAGAGGGGGTGGCGACACTCAGCCCTGGTTCAGCTCCACAAAATCAGTTATGTTTTGATGTGAAACTTGACCTTGTAACTCAGCCAATCTTGGGTTGTATGGCATGGAACTTGCTGTGACTGCTTAAGGCTATATGTCTGATGCAACGGCTTTGACTTACATGGCAAATCTGGCCTGCTGAACTGTCTGCTTGGCCCTCACATTGCTGCTTGCAGCTATATTTGGGGGCCAAGCAGCGAAGCTGCGAGGCAACCATTGTGTTTGTTAGTTTTCTTATTATTATTATTCCTCTGCCATTGAAGTCAATGGCAGCCCATAGAACCGTCTGGTGAAAAGTTGTGAAATTTGGCACAGCGATTTGGGACAGTCCCATGATTCATTTCACCAAGTTTCATGTTGGCACCTCAAGCGATCTAGCGCCACCAACAGGCCAAAGTTGGACTTGCGGTCACGCACGTAACTTCTGACCCGTTGACCCAATTTTCAAAAATGAGGTATCGTTGGATTCCTTGGACCAAGCCGAGTTCAACGCACCCTATGACGTCATTTTCCGCCATGATGGATTTTCCGCCATATTGGATTTTAGTGAAAGTGAAACTAAAACTTCACAGGTCACAAATTTTGTCCGATCGTCACCAAACTTGACACACATGCTCTTCAGACCAAGCCGCACAAAAGTTATCCCTTTTCGTCTTCGGAACTCAAACCGTTTGCCCGTAACAGCCAATCGAAGTTTGCGGCGAAGCCGCCAAACAGGAAGTGAGCTCATATCTCAGCAACCCATTCATCTATCATAACCAAACTAAGTACATGGACTCGGAACCCAATCAGAGGGACGCTCAAGAAATTTGGTGACCTTTGACCTCTAGGGGGCGCTGTAATTAAGAAACATGCTTTTTGGCCTGTAGCTGCAGTTGTGCTTAGAATTAAAACGCACTAGTGGTGTCTGGTAATACTGTTGGAGGTCCTTAGGCCGACCGAAGCCAACTTGTGATGTCATCATAATTGATTCGGCCGCCATATTGGATTTAATCAAAAACACGTACAAATTTTCGCAGGTCACAAATTTCATCTGTTCTTCACCAAAATTGGCAGAGACCATCTTCAGACCTTGCCTGATGAGTGCAATGCTTTCTGGAACAATTGACAGAAGCATTGACCTGTACCAGCCAATCGAAATTTGCGGCGAAGCCGCCAAACAGGAAGTGATTTTATATCTCAGCAACGCTTTCATGTATCAAAACCAAATTTAGTACATGTACCTAAGACCCCATCGGGAGGACGCTCAAGAAATTTGGTGACATTTGACCTCTAGGGGGCACCGTAATTGACAAAAATGCATTTTGGCCAGTAGTTGATGATGCGCATTATTTTGCAATGGAAGTCAATGGCAGCCCATAGAACCGTCTGGTAAAAAGTTATAACATTTTGCACACTAATTGGGGACAGTCCAGTAATTCATTTCACCAAGTTTCATGCCGGCACCTCAAGCGCTCTAGCGCCACCAACAGGCCAAAGTTGGATGTGCGTTCACGCACGTAACTTTTGACCCGTATGGCCGATTGTCAAAAATGATGTATCGTTGGAATCCTTGGACCAAGCCGAGTTCAACACACCCTATGACGTCAATTTCCGCTATGATGGATTTTCCGCCATATTGGATTTCATCAGAAAAACTTAAATGTCTTCACAGGTCACACATTTTGTCCAATTGATACCAAACTTCACAGATATCATCTACAGACCATGCCTCATTAATGCATTGCTTTTTGTCTTCGGAACTATAACCATTCGCGCATAACAGCCAATCGAATTTTGCGGCGAAGCCACCAAACAGGAAGTGAGCTCATATCTCAGCAACCCATTAATCTATCATAACCAAACTTAGTATATGGACTCAGATCCCAATCAGGGGGACGCTCAAGAAATCTGGTGACCTTTGACCTCTAGGGGGCGTTGTAATTAAGAAACATGCCTTTTGGCCTGTAGCTGCAGTTGTGCTTAGAATTAAAACACACTAGTGGTGTCTGGTAATACTGTTGGAGGTCCTTAGGCCGACCCAAGTTAACTTGTGATGTCATCGTAATTGATTCGGCCGCCATATTGGATTTAATCAAAAACACGTACAAGTTTTCGCAGGTTACAAATTTCAGCGGATCGATCCTCACCAAAATTGGCACAAACCATCTTCAGACCATAACCTATCAATATATTGCTCTCTATAACAATTGACAAAAGCATTCGCCCATAACAGCCAATCGAAATTGGTGGCGAAGCCGCCAAACAGGAAGTGAGCTCATATCTCAGCAACCCTGCCATGTATCAACCAAAGTTACTACATATATTCATGACCCCATTAGGAGGACGCTCAAAACATTTGGTGACATTTGACCTGTAGGGGGTGCTGCCATTAGCAATATTGCATTTTGATGTGTAGTTGCTGATGTGTTTTATCAATCTTTTATTTTTTGATGTGAAACTGATGACAACATGTTCCATCCAGTTAATTCTAATGCGTGCGTGCAAAGGCAGGGCAGGGCAGGACGGGGTGGGACGGGCTGGGGTGATTAGGTGGGGGGGGGGGCTGGCTGGCGGAGGCGGTGGCAATACTCAGCCCTGTTGATCCCGGGTGTCTGCTGAGTTCTATCTTGTCGCCGTGGCTACTTCGGCCTATTCTGCTTGGCCCCCTCATTGCTGCTTGCAGCTATATTTTCTTATTATTATTCAACATCTTTCCTCTGCCATTGAAGTCTATGGCAGCCCATAGAACCGTCTGGTAAAAAGTTGTGAAATTTGGCACACTGATTAGGGACTGTCCCATGATTAATATCACCAAGTTTCATGATGGCACCTCAAGCACTCTAGCGCCACCAACAGGCCAAAGTTGGACATGCGTTCACGCACGTAACTTTTGACCCGTCAGTCCGATTTTCAAAAATGAGGTATTGCTGGAATCCTTGGACCATGCCGAGTTCAACGCACCCTATGACGTCATTTTCCGCCATGATGGATTTTCCGCCATTTTGGATTTCATCAAAATCACTTAAAATGTATCAGAGGTCACAAATTTTGTCCGATCGACACCAAACTTCAAAGATATCATCTACACACCATGCCTCATTAATGCATTGCTTTTTGTCTCCGGAACTAAAACCGTTCGCGCGTAACAGCCAATCGAAATTTGTGGCGAAGCCGCCAAACAGGAAGTGAGCTCATATCTCAGCAACCCATTGATCTATCATAACCAAACTAAGTAAATGGACTCAGGACCCAATCAGGGGGACGCTCAAGAAATCTGGTGACCTTTGACCTCTAGGGGGCGCTGTAATTAAGAAACATGCCTTTTGGCCTGTAGCTGCAGTTGTGCTTAGAATTAAAATGCACTAGTGGTGTCTGGTAATACTGTTGGAGGTCCAAAGGCTAACCCAAGCCAACTTGTGATGTCATCGTAATTGATTCGGCCGCCATATTGGGTTCAATCAAAAAAACTTACAAATTTTCGCAGGTCACAAATTTCAGCGGATCCTCACCAAAATTGGCAGAGACCATCTTCAGACAATGCCTTATCAGTGCATTGCTTTCTGGAACAATTGACAGAAGCATTCGGCTGTAACAGCCAATCGAAATTTGTGGCGAAGCCGCCAAACAGGAAGTGAGCTCATATCTCAGCAACCCTTGCATGTATCAAAGCCAAACTGGGTGCATGGACTCAGGACCCAATCAGGGGGACACTCAATAAATCTGGTGA
This sequence comes from Alosa pseudoharengus, assembly GCF_046254945.1. Lineage (NCBI taxonomy): Eukaryota > Metazoa > Chordata > Actinopteri > Clupeiformes > Clupeidae > Alosa > Alosa pseudoharengus. The sequence continues at coordinate 23,487 of NW_027468564.1, read as the reverse complement.
CCTTTGACCTCTAGGGGGCGCTGTAATTGAGAAACATGCCTTTTGGCCTGTAGCTGCTGATGCGCATTATTTTGCAATGGAGGTCAATGGCAGCCCATAGAACCGTCTGGCAAAAAGTTCTGACATTTGGCACACTGATTTAAGACAGTCCATTGATTCATGTCACCAAGTTTCATGTCGGCACCTCCCGCGCTCTAGCGCCACCAACAGGCCAAAGTTGGACTTGCGTTCACGCACGTAACTTCTGACCTGTTGACCCGATTGTCAAAAATGAGGTATCATTGGAATCCTTGGACCAAGCCGAGTTCAACGTACCCTATGTCGTCATTTTCTGCCATGATGGATTTTCCGCCATTTTGGATTTCATCAAAATCCCTTAAAACGTATCAGAGGTCACAAATTTTGTCCGATCGACATCAATCTTTACATATATCATCTACAGACCATGCCTCATTCATGCATTGCTTTTTGTCTTCGGAACTAAAACCGTTCACACGTAACAGCCAATAGAAATTTGTGGCGAAGCCGCCAAACAGGAAGTGAGCTCATATCTCAGCAACCCATTGATCTATCATAACCAAACTTAGTCCATGGACTCAGGACCCAATCAGGGGGACGCTCAAGAAATCCGGTGACCTTTGACCTCTAGGGGGCGCTATAATTAAGAAACATGCCTTTTGGCCTGTAGCTGCTGTTGTCCTTAGAATTAAAATGCACTAGTGGTTTCAGGTAATACTGTTGGAGGTCCTTAGGCTGACCCAGCACAACTTGTGATGTCATCGTAATTGATTCGGCCGTCATGTTGGATTTAATCAAAAACATCAAAAAGTTTTCGCGGGTCACAAATTTCATCTGATCTTCACCAAAATTGGCACAGACCATTTTTAGACCATAACCTATCAATATATTGCTCTCTGGAACAATTGACAAAAGCATTCGCCCGTAACAGCCAATCGAAATTGGTGGCGAAGCCGCCAAACAGGAAGTGAGCTCATATCTCAGCAACCCTGCCATATATTATAACCAAACTTACTACATATATTCATGACCCCATTAGGAGGACGCTCAAAAAATTTGGTGACCTTTGACCTGTAGGGGGTGCTGCAATTAGCAATATTGCATTTTGATGTGTAGTTGATGATGTGTTATATCAATCTTTTATTTTTTGATGTGAAACTGATGACAGCATGTTCCATCCAGTTAATTCTAATGCATGCGTGCAAGGGCAGGGCAGGGCAGGGCAGGGCAGGGCAGGACGGGGTGAGACGGGCTGGGGTGATTAGGTGGGGGGGGCTGGCTGGCGGAGGCGGTGGCAATACACAGCCCTGTTTCAGCCCTGTTCATCCCGGGTGTCTGCTGAGTTCTATCTTGTCACCGTGGCTACTCCGGCCTATTCTGCTTGGCCCCCTCATTGCTGCTTGCAGCTATATTTGGGGGCCAAGCAGCGAAGCTGCGAAGCCCCATTGTTTTTCTATGATTTCTTATTGGGGGCCAAGCAGCGAAGCTGCGAAGGCACCCATTGTGTTTCTTAGTTTTCTTATTGGGGGCCAAGCAGCGAAGCTGCGAAGGCACCCATTGTGTTTCTATGATTTCTTATTATTATTTAACATCTTTCCTCTGCCATTGGAGTCTATGGCAGCCTATAGAACCGTCTGGTAAAAAGTTGTGAAATTTGGCACACTGATTGGGGACAGTGCCATGATTAATTTCACCAAGTTTCATGTTGGCACCTTGACCGCTCTAGCGCCACCAACAGGCCAAAGTTAGACGTGCGTTCACGCACGTAACTTTTGACCCGTATATCCGATTGTCACAAATGAGGTATCGTTGGAATCCTTGGACCAAGCCGAGTTCAACGCACCCTATGACGTCATTTTCCGCCATGATGGATTTTCCGCCATATTGGATTTTAGTGAAAGTGAAACTAAAACTTCACAGGTCACAAATTTTGTCCGATCGTCACCAAACTTGACTCACATGATCTTCAGACCAAGCCTCACAAAAGTTGTGGTGTTTTGTCTTCGGAACTATAACCGTTCACCCGTAATATCCAATCGAAATTTGCGGCGAAGCCGCCAAACAGGAAGTGAGCTCATATCTCAGCAACCCATTCATCTATCATAACCAAACTTAGTCCATGGACTCAGGACCCAATCAGAGGGACGCTCAAGAAATCTGGTGACCTTTGACCTCTAGGGGGCGCTGTAATTAAGAAACATGCTTTTTGGCCTGTAGCTGCTGTTGTGCTTAGAATTAAAACGCACTAGTGGTGTCTGATAATGCTGTTGGAGGTCCTTAGGCCGACCCAAGCCAACTTGTGATGTCATCATAATTGATTCGGCCGCCATATTGGATTTAATCAAAAACACATACAAGTTTTCGCAGGTCACAAATTTCAGCGGATCCTGACCAAAATTGGCAGAGACCATCTTCAGACCATGCCTGATGAGTGCATTGATTTCTGGAACAATTGAAAGAAGCATTGGCCTGTACCAGCCAATCGAAATTTGCGGCAAAGCCGCCAAACAGGAAGTGATTTCATATCTCAGCAACGCTTTCATGTAACAAAACCAAACTTAGTACATGTACCTCTGAGCCCATCGGTAGGACGCTCAAGAAATTTGGTGACATTTGACCTCTAGGGGGCTCCGTAATTGACAAAAATGCATTTTGGCCAGTAGTTGCTGATGCGCATTATTTTGCAATGGAAGTCAATGGCAGCCCATAGAACCGTCAGGTAAAAAGTTATACAATTTGCCACACTAATTGGGGACAGTCCAATAATTAATTTCACCAAGTTTCATGCCGCACCTCAAACGCTCTAGCGCCACCAACAGGCCAAAGTTGGATTTGTGTTCACGGACGTAACTTTTGACCTGTTGACCCGAATGGCAAAATGAGGTATCATTGGAATCCTTGGGCCAAGCCGAGTTCAACACACCCTATGACGTCAATTTTTGACCTCCATGTTTAAATCACAGCAAGTGTGATCATATCTCAGTCAATCTTTTATTTTTGATGTGAAACTGATGACAGCAAGTTCCATCCAGTTCATTCTAAAGCGTGCGTGCAAGGGTGGGGCGGGGTGGGATGGGCAGGGGCGGTTGCGGCGGTGGGCTGGCTGGGGGAGGGGGCGGCGACACTCAGCCCTGGTTCAGCTCCACAAAATCAGTTATGTTTTGATGTGAAACTTGACCTTGTAACTCAGCCAATCTTGGGTTGTATGGCATGGAACTTGCTGTGACTGCTTAAGGCTATATGTCTGATGCAACGGCATTGACTTACATGGCAAATCTGGCCTGCTGAACTGCCTGCTTGGCCCCCACATTGCTGCTTGCAGCTATATTTATTATAAATCCTCTGCCATTGAAGTCTATGGCAGCCCATAGAACCGTCTGGTGAAAAGTTGTGAAATTTGGCACACTAATTAGGCCGTGCCCCATGATTAATTTCACCAAATTTCAAGTCCGCAACCTGAGCGCTCTAGCGCCACCAACAGGCCAAAGTTGGACATGCTTTCACGCCCGTAACTTCTGACCCGTTGGCTCGATTTTGAAAAATGAGTTATCTTTGGAATCCTTGGACCAAGCCGAGTTCAACGCATCCTATGACGTCATTTTCCGCCATGATGGATTTTCCGCCATATTGGATTTTAGTGAAAGTGAAACTAATCTTTCACAGGTCACAAATTTTGTCCGATCGTCACCAAACTTGACACACATGATCTTCCGACCATGCCTCATTAATGCATTGCTTTTTGTCTTCGGAACTAAAACCGTTCGCGCGTAACAGCCAATCGAAGTTTGTGGCGAAGCCGCCAAACAGGAAGTGAGCTCATATCTCAGCAACCCATTCATCTGTCATAACCAAACTTAGTACATGTACTCGGGACCCAATCAGGGGGACGCTCAAGAAATCTGGTGCCCTTTGACCTCTAGGGGGCGCTGTAATTAAGAAACATGCCTTTTGGCCTGTAGCTGCAGTTGTGCTTAGAATTAAAACGTACTAGTGGTGTCTGTTAATACTGTTGGAGATCCTTAGGCCGACTCAAGCCAACTTGTGATGTCATCATAATTGATTCGGCCGCCATATTGGATTTAATCAAAAACACGTACAAGTTTTCGCAGGTCACAAATTTCAGCGGATCCTCACCAAAATTGGCAGAGACCATCTTCAGACCATGCCTTATCAGTGCATTGCTTTCTGGAACAATTGACAGAAGCGTTCGCCCATAACAGCCAATCGAAATCTGTGGCGAAGCCGCCAAACAGGAAGTAAACTCATATCTCAGCAACCCTTGCATGTATCATAACCAAACTTGAAAGATGGACTCATGACCCCATCGGGAGGACGCTCAAGAAATTTGGTGACCATTGACCTTTAGGGGGCTCTGTAATTGGCAAAAATGCATTTTGGCCTGTAGTTGCTGATGTATATTATTCTGCAATGGAAATCAATGGCAGCCCATAGACCTGTCTGGTAAAAAGTTGTACAATTTGGCACACTGATGGGGGACAGTCCAATAATTAATTTCAGCAAGTTTCATGTTGGCACCTCGATTGCTCTAGCGCCACCAACAGGGCAAATTTGGACGTGTGTTCACGGACGTAACTTTTGACCCGTTGACCTGATTGTCAAAATGAGGTACCGATGTAATCCTTGAACCAAGCCAAGTTCAACACACCTTATGACGTGAATTTATGCCATGATGGATTTTCTGCCATTTTAAATTTTGTCAAAAACTTTAAAAGTTTCATGCCTCACATAGTTTGTACGATTTTCACAAAACTTAGCACATATGATCTTCAGACCAAGCCGAACAAAAGTTATTGAACAGATTTTCCAAATTCAAAAGCGTTTGGCCACGGCAGCCAATCGGAATTGGCGGCGAAGCCGCCAAACAGGATATGAGCTCATATCTCAGCAACCATTTCATCTATCATAACCAAACTTAGTATTTGGACTCATAACCCCATCAGAAGGACACTCAAAAAATCTGTTGACCTTTGACCTGTAGGGGCCTTGTAATTAGCAAAAATGCATTTTGGCATGTAGCTGTTGATGTGTTTGGAATTAAAACATACTAGTGGTGTCTAGTAGTACTGTTGGATGTCCTTAGGCCAACCCAGGCCAACTTGTGATGTCATCATAATTGATTTGGCCGCCATATTGGATTTAATAAAAAAAAACTAAAACGTTTTCACAGGTCACAAATTTCATCTGATCTTCACAAAAAAATGGCACAGGCCATCTGTAGACCCTGCCTTATCAATGCATTACTTTCTGGAACAATTGAGAAAAGCATTTGCCCGTAACAGCCAATCGAAATCAGTGGCGAAGCCACCAAACAGGAAGTGAACTCATATCTCAGCAACCCTTGCATGTATCATAACCAAACTTGAAACATGGACTCATGACCCCATTAGGAGGACACTCAAGAAATTTGGGGACCTTTGATTTCTAAGGGACGTTTAGGCTTGTAATTCATATCGAACTCATATCTCAGCAACGGTTTCATGTATCAAAACCAAACGTAGTACATGGACTTTTGACTGCATAATGAAGACGCTCAACAAATTTGGTGACCTTTGTCCTCTAGGGGGCACTGCAGTTAGTAAAAATGTGTTGTAACTCTTGATGTGTTATATAGGAATATATGTTAATACTCTGGGAGCTCCTAACACATACCAACTTGTGACCTCAACATTGCTGCCATCTTGATCATCTTCAGACTCTCTTGATTTTTGAAGCCATATTCACAAGTGTTCACCCAACACAGCCCATCAAAATCCGTTGCGAAGCTGCCAAAAATGAAGTGAGCTCATATCTTCGCATGTATCAAACCTTCTCATGTATCAAAACCAAACTTCAAAAAATGGACCTATGAACCCATATGGAGGACACTCAAGAAATTTGGTGACCTCTGCCCTATACATGTCACTGCAATTAGAAAAATACATTTTAGCTTGTAACTGCTGATGTGTTTGGAATTAAAACATACTAGTAGTGTCTCTTAATGCTGTTGGAGTTCCTAGGGCCAAAACATACCAATTTGTGACCTCAACATAACTGATCTTGCCACCATCTTGGATTTTGTGCAAAACGCAAAAACATTTTCACTGGTCACAGATTTAGTCTGTTTGTCACAAAGTTCGCACAGACAATCTTCAGACTGACCATTACATATGTCTTGATTTTTGAAGCCATATTCAGAACTGTTTGCCCAACACAGCGAATCAAAATTGGCAGCGAAGCTGCCATACAGGATATATTCATATCTTAGCAACCCTTTCATGTATCAAAACTAAAGGCCGGAGGCTCAAGAAATGTGGTGATCTTTGACCTATAGGGGGCACTGCAATTATCAAAAATGCATTTTGGCTTGTAAGTCTTCATGTGTTTGGATTTAAACCTTACTGGCTATTGAAAAAGGTCCTTTGGCTGACACATGCCACCGTTTGATTTCAATGCAATTTAGTTTGATGATAGTTTATGTATAACGATGCAAAACTTCACATGTTTAAGTTCATTCATTTACAAATTCACCGAGTAATCAAAGGCCAAAAACATTTGTACTTTATTAATTACAATTTGATTATAGCATACCTAGTATTTTTTTTACAATCTTACAATCTCACATTTAGGTTAGTTAATCCCTGAGTGTGGCTAGTCTGTTAACTTTCAGGTTATTTATGGTATAAAGATGATTATGCTAAAAGTCATTACTGCAGTAATTGATAATCTGCTACAACTCTGTGGTAGACAAAACAATCTTTACACATTTTTGTTGTGTGATATACATCATCACATCTTTTCTATGCTTAATATACAGTATAAACATCTTAACATAATTACTGAATTATTCTGGTTTGTTATCAAAACATTATTAACAATTTAACAAAAGTGTTCCAATTGAAGAGGTATAAATTGCATGATGTTATGCAAACAAATACCCTGAAAACGAACCTCCTGGATATAGTATGATAGTATGACATTTATTTAGAATTATTGTATTCAATAAAGCGCCACATAAAACAATGATGGAACAAAAAGCAAAGATGTCCAAAATAGTAAACAATAAAACTGAGAAAAAACATGAAGTCATTAAATCCCCAATTACTTCTATTTCCCTTGTATTACTAAATGGTAATTAGATTAGATTCAACGTTATTGTCATTGTGCAGAGTAGAAGTACAAAGCCAACAAAATGCAGTTTGCGTCTAACCAGAAGTGCAAAAATGCAGAAAAGTGCAATGATATATACAAAGTATAGAAAGGTGGGGCATAGGCAAGGCAAGAAATATAGTGCAGTGTAGACAGTAGTATGCAGTTTGTTTACAGAAGGTGGTTTATAATAATATAAATTAGATATAAATATGTGCAGTGTATTAGCAGTTACTTTATAAGAAGAATAAATAAGGCTATGTGATATGAATAAATATGACTATGTGATATGAACATAATGCTAATAATCTACAGCACAAAGTCAATGTTCTTAACCGGGCTTGTCAGCCCTTAGTCAGTAGATGGCCACATGTACAACTCATTGCCCTTTGTAATGCTGTCCTGTAGTGCTGTTGTAGATTGTCAAGATCAGCTACGAGCCTCAGCATGTGACAAGGCCGGTGAGGGTCCATGAACTTCAACAGGCACTCTGACAAGTACAAGTCCGTCTGCACCACCACAACCACCAAGCGAAAAGGTAGATGAGTCTCAGCAGGCTCTCCGTCTGGTACAGGTGGTTCGATAGGCTGTGTGGCTTGTGAATGTCCATGAGCCTCAACAGTCCTAACTATTGGTGTGTCCCATGGAACAGACGTATGGACCAGTTCTGTGCATACCTGTGGCAGTGGCCACACCACAGCTTTGAAACATGTCAGAAGGTATATTCTTTGAAACTGGGCAAACATTATCTGTAAGGTAATTTTAGAGCAGATGTTCATTTACAATAAAAGTATACATTATTTTGTTCTACAGGTTTAAGAAAGCAAAATGTCTATTCATTAACAGTGTATACAATGTAGGCTACATCCTACTAAAATATGCATAAACATTTAGATTGCATCTTTTGGAGAAAGAAAAGCACAGATACTCACATAACTTGATAAGATCTTGATAGGCTGTGTTCCTGGAGGATGTCTGTGATCCTCAGCAGGCCCCGTGTCTGGTGCAGGTCACTCGGAAGGCTGCATGGCTGGAAGATGTGACCAATGCTGTTTATTGGGAAGGCTACGTTGCTGGTGGATGTCCGTGATACGCAACAAGACTGGTGCAGGTCACTCGGAAGGCTGCGTTGCTGGCGGATGTCCGTGATCCGCAGCAGGACTGGTGCAGGTCACTCGGAAGGCTGCATGGCTGGCAGATGTCTGTCATCCGCAGCAGGCTCTGTGACTGGTGCAGTTCATTGGGAAGACTATGTTGCAGGCGGATGTCCATGATCCGCAGCAAGACTGGTGCAGGTCACTCACAAGGCTGCGTTCCTGGAGGATGTCCGTGATCCTCATCAGGCCCCGTGTCTGGTGCAGGTCACTCGGAAGGCTGCATGGCTGGAAGATGTGACCGATGCTGTTTATTGGGAAGGCTACGTTGCTGGTGGATGTCCGTGATACGCAACAAGACTGGTGCAGGTCACTCGGAAGGCTGCAAGGCTGGTGCAAGTCACTCAGAAGACTGTGACGCGGGCGGATGTATGTGATCCTCAACAGGCCCTGTGTCTGGTGCAAGTCACTCAGAAGGCTGCGTAACTGGTGGATGTCCGTGATCAGCAGCAGGACTAGTGCAGGTCACTCGGAAGGCTGCATGACTGGCAGATGTCAGTCATCCGCAGCAGGCTCTGTGACTGGTGCAGTTCATTGGGAAGACTATGTTGCAGGCGGATGTCCATGATCCGCAGCAAGACTGGTGCAGGTCACTCGGAAGGCTGCGTAGTTGGCGGATGTCCGTGATCCACAACAGGACTGGTGCAGGTCACTCAGAAGGCTGCTTTGCTGGCAGATGTCCATGGTCTGCAGCAGGACTGGTGCAGGTCACTCAGAAGGCTGTGAGGCTGGCGGATGTATGTGATCCTCAACAGACCCTGTGTCTGGTGCAGGTCACTCCGAAGGCTGCGTTGTTGGTGGATGTTCGTGATCTGCAGCAGGACTGGTGTAAGTCACTCGGAAGGCTGCCTTGCTGGAGGATGTCCGTGATCCTCAGCATGCCCTGTGTCTGGTGCAGGTCACTCGAAAGGCTACGTTGCTGGGCCTTGGCCAACATTTTCTGTATGGTCATTTGACAGCAGATGTACATTTACAATAAAAGTCTACATGCTATTGTTACACAGGTAAATAAACCAACATGTCTTTTTCTTAAAGTTTACATCCTGTCAAAAGTGCATGAATCAGAATTAGGATGCCTGTCTTTGAAAAAAATGTACAGTCATATATATAATATAATGGGTACTCACATAATGTTAATATGTCAGAAGAGCATGACAGCATTTCCAACTCCAAACCTCTGTAGTGGTTGATTCAGTTTCGTCTTACAAAGACTCCATATTCAGTCCATTGTTTTGTGGTGGTTAATTGTACAGATCCAGCAGTGAAATTTAGCAATGTGTTAGTGAACAGATTCCATATGCCATTATAAAATGAAATTCATAGAGCATAAGTAACTTTTCTGATATAATATCAATAACTATTTTTCCTTCTTTGTAATTATCCATGCCAAAACATACTTCACAATAATTGGTCATAACATAACAAAACAAAACAAAATAAAAATAGTTCATTCAATGTATCAACAAGTAAAGTAACATGTTACACACCATCTAAATTACAGTCCTTGGTGTGATAAAAAAATACTTATAGTACAGTCGCAGCTAAAACAAATCAGTCCCACACAAAAGAACAGAACACAAAAGGACAGCCTAATACAAAATCATGCCCGAATGAAAAACAATTAACATATCACACAGGCAGAAAAATTAAAACTTAAACCATTAAATATGTCTTATTTCAAGTAGTTGTACAGGACTAATGGCTGAGAATTGTTCTGGGTTGATTAAGTAGCCAACTGAATTGTCCTCACCCAATCTAAAACTTAGAAACAAAAACAAACTTTCTTCTCTGAATTATTCATGTCAAAACATTTTTACATAAACAAAATTATTATCTAAAGTCTGTCAATATATTGTAACACATTTGAAATGATCAACTCATGCATATTTTAACTACTTTTACAATGCAATTTAGAATTTTGTAATACTAAATTGTGTAATCATGTGTATTAGACCCTGTTTACAGAACTGCATACCAAGTGGACAGTGCTAAATATGTAAATATCTTCTAACATGCATTTTCATCACTCAAACAAAAATGGTAAGGTGTTCAGTTCAATTGGTATGAAAGATATACAGTACACATTGCTAAGATGCACCTGTCAGTCTCGGTAGAACAGCCGTTTAGTCCCACACAGGAATAATGGCTGCTGTTGCTGTCTTTTTTTATTAATCCAAATAGTATTCTTCTGAATGTGTCCTTGAATTTGACTCATTTACACACATGCTTCTCTCAGCAGATTGCATTACTGTCCATGGCTTTCATGTCCTTCAACTGCCCTGGTGCTGGTGGCAACTCCACCAAACAGAATGTCCTTGGAGATCCTGCCCTTTTCCAAGAAATAGTGGTGTTGCAGCGAGATGTAGGCTGGGCCTTTGACCTGTGTTATCTTAAAGGCAACAGAACTGATTCCACAGTAAATGACAGAAATTGTCTGTAATCAGCACTATTTAAGTGATCTTGTACATATAGTATCATGACTTTACTGTGTCAAAGCATATATCACAATAAGGGTGAAGCAAAACACTTTTTGTGTCACACTACTGTATGTGTTGAAAACTGTGAGTTAGCTGCAAATTGGTGGTGATTTGGACACCTTCGATAAGCATGATAAACAGCAATTGCATGACTGTCCACTTGGTATAATTCCATAATTCATGAATGTTGAACAAAAAAGTTCCCTGTATAGGGGCCATTTTCCAAAAGAAGTTGCACTTTTAAGATTTGTGTTCTTTGTTTGTTTTCAGCATTCTTACACAATCTCGAGACAATTCATTCATACACAATTTATTCTTTCACTTCAATGAAGATTTATGGTATTGTTTTCCTTCAACTCAGTGTTGCAATAATAATACCAGTCTTCAACTGACTGTAATATCTGTGTAAAATAATATGGCTGATTTTTATTTTACTGGACTAAAATTCAACAGCTGTGTTTATTGTCCTTGACTGTTATTGTCTTAACTGTAATTCACTGATAATGTTAAGGTTTACAATAACGGTAAAGATATAAACATTCAATACACTATGTCTGTCCATTAATTATAACTTTAATTTGGATTCTTGTTAGCATTTAAAGCATTACACATAACTTGGTATAATGGTGGTGTGATACAACCAAAATGAAACAATTCGACCAACATTAACAAGAAATAGCCTAAAATGCTTTAGACAATTAAGGACCGATCCACTGACTTAAAACAAAAATAGATAATAAATCAACTGTATTGTTTTCTGATATTTACACATTCATCTGTATATATTTACCGTTATTTGCAACTTCTTTTGGAAAATGGCCCCTATACCCCTCCCATGCCCTGCAAGGAGCCGTCCAGTGTATGCTCTCTCCTTGCCACCACCCACCCACCCATCATAACCCCGCTCAGTGGACGGACTATGGAGTAAACTCATAATGACATCATAACCAGAATATAAATACTTACCTATTCAAAGACAAATATCATTAATCACAGATAACATTATTACAACAGTGAGATCAGTATGGCTTCATGAAAACTGTAGTATGTCTGCACAACTTCAACAACAACATGTTCTGTGCCTTTAGTGTAAACATGATCTATTAATGTACCTTTTTCAGTTGTAGCTGCTTGTACGTGCTGATTGTATCCATGCCGTTCCAGTAACTTGAGAATTGTAGAAGATACGAATATGTCCTCATTGAAGTCTCCCATGATGAGCTTTCTCCCTGGATGTTTCTCAAGTTCAAAGATGACCTGTAAAAACTGCTCTCGAAACATGTCAATCTTATAAGAGCTGGGCCTGTACAACACAGCAGCAGTCAAATTTGCATGAGGTATTTCAAAATACAGACATTCCAAATTGCATCTTTCTGGAATTGACACCTGCACATCAATGTTTTCTGAACAATACACACCAACTCCACCTCTTTGTTGTTGTTTCAGCGCTGCAAAGGCTGGCTCGGAATCATCGTAACAGTTTCCCCTCGGATTGTGTTTGAAGACGTATCCTGGAAGTTGTGGCTCTTCATCAGTGTCTACATTGAGCCACGTCTCTGTTAAGCAAATACAGTCAGCATTCATGAGGGCTTTATGGGATTGAACATCCTGAATGTGAGCATTCAAACTCTGTACATTGTGAAGTGCTACTGTGCACACAGGGTTCATGTTGGATGAAACAGACATTCCAAAGTTAAACTTAGGCAAGCTTTTCATAGCCGAATCTACTTTGTTATCACAAAATATGGCAGATTCTTTGAAGTCCTCAATTATCAGCCCACCGAGAGTTCTCACGCGACTCAACGCAACGTATGCTTGCCCTGGAGCAAAGATCTTCTTGAGTGATACAACAGCCCTTTCAACAGTAAGCCCTTGACATTTATGTACAGTTACTGACCAGGCCAGGCTAATCGGCAGTTGCCTTCGTACACCACCATTATTAGCCACTTGTTCCTCTTGCACTTCCACTATCGTTGAACATTCGGAAACCCTTTTTGCTTTTGACCTCTGGATCTTTCCTACATTAGGGTCTTCAAACTCCACATGGATAGCTGAAGGCATGTCATCGTCTTGTTGACTTTGAATGATTTCCACAACTGTGCCACATGCTCCGTTGACAAGGCCATCAGACACATCTATGTTTTTCTTCAACATGACCCTTGCTCCAACACCCAACGAAACACATTTAGGCAAGCAAGAGTTGAAAACTTTTGTGTGAAAGCCAACTTTCCGTTCCATTCTTCCAGTTTTGGGATTTCGGACAAAGTCTTGAGCACGTATGGTGATTGCGTCTGGGCAGATCTCTTGCAGTCTCTTCACGTTATATTCATCAACCTCTGCATTTGTAGCATACACATGAATGTCATTAGATTCCTCACCAGTTTCACGCTGCCTCAATGTGAGAACATCACGGTCGGTGAGAGGTTCATTCTTTTTACGGACTCTGAGACGATTAAGCATTTCCGCAAATGCTGCATTTTCTTGTCTAACAACTTTAGTCAGTTCTGCAACCTCAAAGTTGTTGTCCCACAGGTTGGCTCCTTTGTTTTCAGCAAAAAGAGGCGTGCCTTTCACAGGCTTGAGTTGAAAAAAATCACCCACACAAATCAGGGAAACTTTTGCAAACAAGGAATAATCACCAGTCTGCTTGATTTGACGCAGTCTACCATGAATGTAGGCCAAAAGACGGTGGTCGACCATGGACACTTCATCAATGATCAGAATTTGCAAGCTTCCCATTTTGGTTCGCAAAGAATTGACTTTCTCATCACCTAGTGGTTGATATGGCAGTTTGACATTTGCACCAATGGAGAATGTATTGTGAATTGTTGCAGCACCAATGTTATATGCAGCCACTCCTGTAGGTGCTGTTAGAAGCACAGTGAGGTCCTCAGGATTTTCAGCAATCTGTGACAACAGCCTGGTAGATTCGTAATGTATCGCTTTGATTAAATGGCTTTTCCCCGTTCCTGCTCCACCAGTAATGAATAATCGCAACGGTTCAGGATTTTGGCCAAACACTTTCTGCAAACACCACTTACGAACAGCATAGAATATGGCAGACTGTTCTTCATTTAATGATCGCAATAAATGCAATGCATCCTGTCTGGGCATTGACACGTGATTTGTTTCCAAAGTGCATGTAGTCTGTGGGTTTGCTGTCAGGTCAGGAATGAGTTTGTCATCATCATCACCTTCATCATCTGCAACCTTTTCTTTCATCAGATCCAAACAACGAAGACGCTCCCTTTCTGTTTCAGGACATATTTGAGCCCAGGCATCTTCTAAATCAATATTGTCTTCCAGCAACTGTTTAGCTCTGTCAATCTCATCACTTTCTTTTTCAAATAAAGCTTTGTTGGTATCCACAATCAACTGCACTCTTTGAACATCAACGCCACATTTCACTGCACCATTTTTATAGAAATGCTCATATGTATCAAACTGGGGCGGTTTGAGGTGACAATCTTCATAGTAAGGCAGAAACAGTTGCAGCAACGAATGGAAGTACTTTTCAGGGTTTTTTGTGGGAGAAAATCTGGGATACCTCACGACAGCAGGTTCAGTTCGGGTCCTTCGTTTCACAAAGCCACAGTTGTTATTGAGCTGTATAATGTCATGTGAATCTTTTTCAGTCGGAACCTGTGACTTTGATAGAACTCTGTATTCAGAACAAAAACTGGCCAGGCATAAATCCTCAAATTGTTCATTCTGGGGTCTGCTCTTATACCTCTCAATCACATTGGTCATCCAAATGCTGCTTTCGTCATTACACTGTTGGAATTGAGCTTTATTTTGAAGTACATGCAGAGGTAAACTCATCCTAACAGGATTATCACCAACTGGAATGAACTGTACGTCACGAGAGCATTCTTTCAAGTGCATGTGTGTTAATCGATACACTGCCTCTTGGGCTGAAACTTCTCTGTTGTGTAGGTATACACTTCCAAGCTGTTTGAATGCTGCTTTTGCATCAAGGTTGCCATTCATTGACTCGTCTTGGGCACGTTGTAAGAGCAAACCCATTTCTTGTTCTGCTTTTGTGATGTATGACAGTATGTAGACCACAACTGAAAAGGCATCTGTGACATACTGGATATCCATATTGCCTTGCCAAGCACGGAGTAAGTCTTTGTTGTACTGGTTCACCCAAATGTCTCCAGGATTTCGTTTCAGGACAATGCTTTTCTTTTTGGAACATATGGTGTACGCCTTTTCAAACAAACCTTGATCGATCTATCCCAAGAGACTCAAAAAATGCATCGGCTGTATCAAAATTCATGTCAGGCATGGTCAACGCAGTTTTAACATTCTTTATTATGGCACTCGCACTTTTATTGTCATCATTGCCATTCAAGTCCTCACAGTTACCGCCTCTTGTGATGAAAGTACAGCTTGATGGTGGCCGTGGGAAGTTAAACCTGCACACTGTGTTTTTCTTGCGGCAAGTCTTAGAGTGTCTTGTGCTGTGCCTCTGTACGCTGCTCACAACCTCGTAAAGCTCTGCATCTGTTTCTGGTGGAATTTCACAAGTGATGTATGTATCTATGAACTGTGCCACTTCATCATCATTCTCTTTATCAATCTTGGGAGCATTTTCAACCCAAAAAAGACAGTGGACATGAGGAGAACCACGTTGTTGAAATTCAACACGATAAAAGTAGTCCTTTATTTTCCCTATGGGTTCTGCTGGCGACATGATTACATCACGGAGAAAGCAATGCCATCTGTGATCAAACATTCTTGCCGCTGTCACAGGGTTTCGACGTATGAGTCCACATTTGTCAGACCAGTCAAGATCGTCAACAGACGTTTGTTTACCTTCTATTCTTAGCATAGAGTTCAGCATTTCAGGCCACCTCAAATCTGCAGAGCTAAAAGATGCAAAGAATGTGGGTATGGAGAGTTGTCTTATCATGGCAAATAAATCTTTCTGAACTGACATCCAGTATGGAGGTGTGCCACGAATTCCTCGTAAGAACTTGTATCCTTCGTCATTGCGCAATATTTTACCCAACGACTCTGAGTTCAAAAACATGTCTGGTGATGCATCTTTCAGAGAGGAGTTGCCGCCACCTTTGCGTAATGCCACTGATACACCAGATACAACTTGATGCACCTCTGATATGTATTGTGCGTAAAAAATGAAGTCTGTGTTCTGTGCAAAACGCCCATCTGCATTCAGAATGCGTGTATTCAGGTACCGTGACAGAGTTATTTTGGACTCTCTTTTATCATGGAATGTAGGTCCACCAGATGGATACAAAACAGGAAAACATTTTGCCTCGTTGGTTTTATCGGACAACAACCTCACTGGACTGTTACCTTCACCTGGTGCCACATTAAGTATGTCCTGAAAATTCTGATCAATGATCTCTGAACCCAGATCGACAGGTTGTAATGATGTATCTGACAAAAGCCCATTCTGGTCTTTGATATAAGTCACATCTTCCTCTGCTTGCTCTTCAGGAACATTGTCATCATCACTGTTAGCAGGTGTTTCCTGTTTGGTACTTTCCTCATGCTGGTCAGTGCCATTCAGAGAGTTTACCCATTCATCATTCATAGTCACATCACCGTACCATTTATTGTTTGCCATCAAATACCTCAGTGCATTTCTGACACGATCAGTGTGCACATACATGTACTCGTAATGACCTTTATATGTCAACTTGCGTTTCAGTTTTACTCTTATCATCTTGTCATCACATTCATTTCTTGGGAGTATATTTGTCACATTTGCGTTATTAACAGGAACAGAGACGCAAGGACCATGGCAAGCTCTCTGGCGGCCTCGAGGCAAACACAACAGCTTCATGAAGGGAATGTGACGTGCAATGAGATGTTGTTCCAAAGAGTTAAGACATTTAAGTTCTGCTGGAATATCATCCAAATGCATGTTGTTGGTAACACTCTCTTCGGGAAGTTTTCCTCCGAGTATTTTATGATGACATGTATGGCAAATCCATAATTTGCTTGATGGACTATTAGACAAATGACATTTCTGTTCACATTCAACATCACACGCGTGTAAATATTGCAATGTTATGCATCTGTTAGCCAATGCAGCCACTTCTGCTCCTTTGCTTTCATAGCAATGTCTTTTACACTCAACCACCTGCTTCCTGAAGAGTAAACGATGACAGACTGAGCATACATATTCAGGACCACGACTGACCTCCTGACGAAAATGATCAATAGCCAAATCAATGTCTCCCTGTTTCTTCTGCCATGTTGAATAATTCTCACGACCTTTTTTGATTTTATTTACACGGATGTTTTCATTTTCTTGATACTTCCTCTTATTATGATCTTTAATTTTGTTCTGGAATCCAATGTTTTTCTTGTATTTTGTATGACTGTAGTCACGGACAAGATTCTGGAATGGCCCGTTTGTCTTATATTTGGCTTTGGAGTAATCACGGACACAAGTCTGAAAGGTCTCATTTGTCTTATATTTGACTCGAGAATACGTGCGCACCATTGCTTGAAAGGAAGCACTTTTCCTATATCTCATTTTAAAGTAGTCACACTTCAATTTCTTATATTCAGAATCAGACATATATTTATTTCGAGAATATGCAAGCTTTCTCTCTCTGTAATCATTGTCATCGTATCGACGGCGCTCCTTCTTTGCTTTCACATTTTCTGATTCATTGTTCAACTTTCTTTTTCGTGTTGACCTCAACTTGTCATCAATCTTTACAGGCTGGCATGTTCCTGTGCAACGTCTTGTATCTTTGTGTTGAACACATGTTACAACCTCATAATGATTGCCAGTGTGATTTAAATAAACGCAATTCTCTCTACATGTCTGTGAGTCTGCAGGTCTGTGCATATTCCATCTTCCATCATTGAAAGTAAAGATAGTTGTTTGCAACAAGTCAGCAGCAGCAAAAATATCAATTTCTTTTGCCCATGAACCACAGTAATATATCCTTGATTTAGTCACATAATCCTCCACAGATGTGTATTCATCCCTCAGATATGTTTCAAATTTGGTGCCGTTTCTCTGAAGGTGTTGCACGACAGCCCGTCTTATTTTCAAATGCTTGTCTTCATTGTGGCAAATGCTAAAGGCTAGGCTGCGGTAAAAGCAATTCCCATCAGGTTTTATACTTTTTATCTTACAGGGACATCCCATGTCATCAATATCGGTTGTTGCCATTAGGCCTACATCAACATTTCCATTTTGAAGCTCTAAACATGTACACAGTGCATCCTGGTCCTGACGAGTTAAAGGTTTAAAAGCATGTTTGGGAACTCTTACATTACTTATAATGACATCAGTTGCCTGCACATCACAGTTCAAAGGTTGAAAAGACTGTTCGTGAGCACCTGCATCAATAAGAATTACATCGTCTGTTGCAATTTTGTTTTGCTTAACACCTTTACTGGGAACTTGTCTCAAAACGTCACTGTAGAGTGGTCTACTCTTTACATTAGAACAAGCATTTGTGTCTGGTATGGTCTGTGAACATTCTGTGCCACTTGTGAAATTAGCTGCAACTGTAGATGACCCACTTACAACTCGTTCGCACACTTTATGCTTACGCTTCACATCGCTGTAGAGTGGATGGCAACTTGCAGAGCTCGTTGAACAGCTGGATGAATCGTCCATCTGGGCATCGGCATTAATTACTGTGACTCCAGTTACCTCAAACCTTGGTGTGCTTATGCCAAAAGATCGTGCAAAGTCGTAAACATATGTGACCAGGGAGTGTATAGAGCTGAAGTATGCAACACAACTTGTCCTTTCACCTTTCTGGTTGACGTTTCTGTTAGCGTGTGAATCAACAAACGCAAACCTTGCTCCTGCATTCACTACAGCACATGTGTTGGCACAAATGGTTAACAAACAAGCATCATTGCTAAACAGCGCCCGCTGCAGTGCTACATCAAAAGGCATGGCAACATCACGTAAAGCATTGTCATAGTCATCAACCTGAATAAATCCAGTGTAAGAATCAGCAAAGTTTATTGAGAAATCACAATTCCACACTTCATATTGTCTAGGCAATTCAGACACAGCAATGTAACCCCTTCCTTGGTCTCTTATTTTACCCTGTGCACTCATTGACCTGTAAAGAACAGTTCCCTTAACCAAAACATCATCAAGATCTCGAGTTTCCCAACGCCACACGTTCTTCATCTTGGACTTCAAAACAGCAGTCAAACTGATGGCACCACACTGCTTGTTACGCACATTTCCAAAACGTGAATCGCCTTGATGAAAGGACCCCATCAGCACAGATCTCTCTGGGAAGTCAACAGATTCATTAAAAGAACAACAATCAGTAGCATTATTTTCTTTCACATTACTTGACAATGAGTTTACAACAGAGTCATGGCACATATTCAGAGAGTTGGTAGAGTTTGTTTGAGAGTTGGTAGAGTTTGCTTGTATTGCGTCCGAAGACTGTAACTGGCATTGTAACTGGCATTGTAACTGGCATTGTAACTGGCAGTCCGAAGACTGTATAGCGTCCGAAGACTGTGTGTGGGCTTTTTTACGAGGACGCCCGACCTCGTCACAGGAGACCAAGTCAACCTGCGCCACCGGGGACCTCTTGCTCGGCACCTGTAACACAGAAAACCCATCATAAGGTTACCAAGTCTAACATATCATACTTCTTTAATAATTTCATCATTAAAGCAACTAATATATACATACTTTCAAAACAGTAATGTATATGGGCGATTCTACCGAATTCGTGCAAATTGCTGTCCCAAACCCTAAAAAGTAATTTAAAAAGCATTTATACAGAAAAATGTTACATATTTATGAAGATCTTTTTATTATCTATTAAGAACTAAAACAATATTTGAGGTAGCATCAAGCTTAATATATATAAAATCATCATGTTTAGGGTACTTTCAATTGAGAGGTGGCTGTCCCAAACCCTAAGGCCTAAATTTCACCTTATGAAAAAAAATATGAAATCATTTTTGTAATTTTTTCCACTGATGTTTTTCTAAAGATCTTTTAAATACCTATGATAAAAGCAATCTAAAAAATATATTTATTGCATAATTTTTTCAAAAATCATAAATTATTATGTAAAAAATGTTGTCCCGCATTTTTATGTCACAACCGAAACACTGTAAGTTTTAGCCCATAGGATGGTAATGATTTTAGCCACACCCCTACATTTGGACCAGGAAGTGTGTGTGAATCCCTCTCTCTCTCATGGCCACATGGTGAGTAGATCAGTCCAATAATTTTTGAGTAAATGCATTCAAAAGTCTCAAAATCAGGCTGGAACATTTAAAAATGTCACTACCGAACACATATTTATTTCAATTAATCAAGTTGTTTTGGTTGTTTTTTTTGAAAATGTAGTTTTATTTGTGTATAAATGTTCAGAACTGTGCTATCTAACCATGTGCTGACTAGCATCTTTGAGATAGGCTCAAAAATATATGTTTTCGTCACTACCGAAACAGTCACAACCGAAACATGTATTGAAGTTTCGGTTGTGACGAGATTGTTTCGGTAGTTACTAAATGGACCGTTAGGTCCTATATTTTGGTAAATCAGTGATATCTCCAATTGCACATTTATATAAATAAAATATAGACAAATATTGAGGGATGACTCAGTGAAGTACCAAGAATATTTAAGTGAAAGTGAAAGAAATCATTGTTCAACTGCATATTTTTGCAGAAGCATTAGTTAGGAAGACTGAGGGCCCTATCTTACACTCAGTGCATTGAGGAACCAGGCGCGACACAATTGTTTTCCTAGTTTTAGGTCAGCGCATTTTATCATTATTCCGCCAGACACCCATACTGTGTGATCCTTGCACACCCACGGGTGTATCGATGAAAAAACAGGGGTGGTCAGACATATGATCACAAATTGCTATTTTGACACCACAAAAAATGATAACACCACTGACCAAGGACAGTGATCTAAAGTTAAATGGGCATTATTTCAGTTATTTTGAGGGTGCACTGTCAGAGGAGTCTAACAGCCTGGTAAGACCTAAGCCAGTGTTTCTTGAACTGGGGTTCGGGACCCCCAGGGGGGTTGACAAAAATATGGGTGGGGTTGCGAAATGATTTGCAGAAGGTGTTCAGACCAACATGTTTAAAAACTGGGATATTCAGTAGCCCTAGATATATGGTTACAATTCACAGTGTTTCCATAATGTTCCTCCGAAGGTGGATGCTTTGTTTACGCAAACTCAAATCTCTATCTGCGCCTCTTGCAACGATAACTTCAAAGATGCTGTGCGTAAGCTTACCAGTGACAGAACATTATGCAGCCTTTTCTTGCCACAGGACTGCCAGTTATACATTGGATGAGTGCTAGTTATCTAAACAATAAATCAGATTGTCAAAGACTTGGTTTTGATGTTGACATAGCGTACCATTTCTGCCTCTGCCTCCAATGCCAGTCTTGCAACATTTTCCAAAAAGGAAACCAAATTTCATTGGCTGGAGAGAAGGGGGTCTCGAGACTTGGCCAATGTTTTTTGGGGGTCGCCAGTCAAAATGTTTAAGAACCACTGACCTAAGCAACAAGTCCCTGGCAACGCAATTCAAAGTCTGTGCTGGTGTGCTTAGATGAATGTCGTTAGCATTTTTTAACATTAATTGGAATGTTATCGGGGTGTTAGGAAGCGAAGTGCATGAGCATAGACAGTACACAGACACATATATACTCCATACACCTGGGGACACTGGTTTGCCTGTGTAATCTGTGTTGTGTTGAACCACGTAGCTCAACCTGTCCCTCGTCTGGAAACCCGCAAATAGCAGCACCTCGGATCAGGAGCATGCTAGCATTAGCAAAGCGAAAGCCCAGGCTGCAACACTACTCTATAGGCGTCTGCAGTGAGGTTTACCAACATACTGCACACCTACTGTTACACTCCTAAAGCCCCCTAAACCTCACCCCTGATCCGGGTCATGGTCCAGGATTCCTACACAGTGGACCACCCCTCCACCTTGTTTTGTTTTCATTGTTGAAATTTGGGAAAGAACCTTGTCTTAACAAAAACTGAACTGCAGATTTGCTTAACTACTTGGGCTGTCTGACTGAGTTGGTCAGAGTTTAGGCTGGCTATGGACGAGGCAAAGCGGTGTCGCCTGGTTTCAAGCATTCCAACAATAGTTCCATACATACTTTCACATTTTGTTTTGCACACTTTCACATTTGTGTGAGTACCTAGTAGGGGTAATTGTTGATTTAAATAGTAAAAAAAGAAATGTGTTTGCTCATCCAGATGGTGGTACTGTGCCATGGTACATGCAGTAGGCCTACTTGCTTTTAGGGAATGGGAGATGGCACTCTTATTGTTTTTCTTCTGATTGGTTATGGCATACGGAGCCCAGGAGGTGTCATTGCAAGATATGTTTGTGTATCGAGAGAACGTGCGCTTATTTTACTAAATCGTGCACACGTTTTACTAAATTGTGCTCTCAATTTAGTAAATTGTCTGCACGATTTAGTAAAACGTGCACACGATTTAGTAAATTGTGCGCATGTTTTACTAAATAGTGCGCTCGTTTTACTAAATTGTGCTCTAGATTTAGTAAAACATGCGCACGCACGATTTAGTAAATTGTGCGCACGTTTTATGAAATTGTGCGCTCAATTTACAACAATTAAAATGAGAGCACAATTTAGTAAAATGAGCGCACTATTTAGTAAACTAAATTTTAGTTTAAATAGTGTGCATGTTTACTAAATCGTGTGCACAATTTAGTAAAATAAGTGCACAATTTTGTAAAATGAGCCCACGCTTTCTGGATATATACCAAAAAATACCTTGCAATGACTCCTCTAGGGCTCCGTATATACCTGCCGACATTTAGCTTTTAAAAAATCGGGTTTTGGGTTGCCAGGTTTTATGACAACAGGATTGAAATTGAAAGTAAGTCATTGTGTTGGCTATGTGTAGGGTGCATATCATACCCAATTTGGCAACCTGGGAAATGTCAGACTAACAGAAAAAATGAATACATCCGTGATTTTAAAATTAAGTTTGATGGTCATGCAATATTCTGGGAGTTTCCCAAGGAGAAATAACAAAACGGGTGGGCGCCGGGAGATGACCTTGAAATACGGGAGAAACTAGGGAAAACGGGAGTGTTGGCAGTTATGGGTTATGCATTATACCTAACAAACATTCATGCTTAAAGGGATATTCCAGCGTAAAAACAACCAAAACAAAATAGCCTTACACTTCGGCAGTAGTGTCCATGGGCATCCCACAGATAAACCCTAGGTAGTTTTTACTTTGAAGTAGCCTTTCAATTAAGGAGCGAGGGACATTATAACAATCCTTTTGAACAATGCACCTGGCGTCTGATCACTTATTCCGCTGTCAAACTAGGAAAAGTGAACTAGACACTCCCTACATACATCAGAACCATATGCTTCAGATCATGCGTCTTAGGTTATCAATATAGGGCCCTGAAGGTAACAAATTGAACACTTAAATGAGATCTGGAGGTTATGTGTTCTTTGAGAAATTGTCAACATGTTAGATACTAATACTTTTAAATGTGACCATTTTTGAACACTTAATAAATCTTTCTTGAAGGATTATAAAACCAAGCATACATGTTCTATCTTGCATCCCATAACACCCAAACTATCCATCAGCTGTTCAGTGAAATATTAAACAGATTTCTTTAAAATATATATATATATATGTCTGTTAAATGTGCTAGCTGCA